>NC_018395.1:4868464-5189285 GCF_000208865.1 Neospora caninum Liverpool
CGTGGAGCGCACATCTAGAAGCTCCCATTTCTCCTTTCTTTCCCGTGTGGACGCATGAGCCCGCCCTCTCTCTTTTTCTTTTCCTCACCGAACGAAAATAAGTTCCTTGGAATGTTAATTTATCTGTTTTCTCGTCCGCTCGCGACAAGCGTCAACAAATCGCACGGCCTGAGAAACCCAGACACAGCGGCTGGCAAGGAACCCGCGGTATCTGACTGCAGCGTGCCTCCATCGTAGCAATACGGTCTCTCATCTTTTTCAGGACACAAAAGCATGTTGAAAAATAGCCATACACCAGAAGCTGTATTCCAGTAACACGTGACGTTGCTCGTGTTCCTTTTTGTGGACCGGACGAGAAACGCTCGTGGACTGCTGGTTAACGACCGACAGTCAAATCTCGCCTCTGACACTCCATCCTTTTGGGGGGGGGGGGGCTGGGCAGCCGTGTGAAGCATCATCTATGTTGAAGGTTGTGCGTTTCGGATGGGCACAGATGCACAGATGGGCAAGACCGCAGCAAAGGACGCGGCATTTTTGACTGCCGTCCACCTACACTGTCCGTGTCTTCGTTGCGATCTTCACCGCAATTACTGGTCAGCTGGTTAAAGGTGAAAATTGCCTGGGTGCTCTACTGACGCGACGACCACGAGTTAGCGGGAATTGTATTATTTCCTGTGGATTGAGGGAGAAGTATCAAGGAGCTAACGTTGTTGTGTTATAAGGGGGGCATGTGAAACGGCCTAAACGGAAAGGGGTGTATCAGGAGTCGCCGGTAACCGTTTGTCGCGAAGGGAAGGAACGTTTGATCACGGAACTAAAGGTCAGCTCATTTTGAACCGGCAGACGCCCATTAGACGAGATGTGTTGGCACGTTAAAGGCATGGAAACATTTTTCCTTTGTTCAATGCAGCCACATTTGCATTTCCAGTGTGTGCCGCTGCTCGGGCGTAAATTCCGCACAGCGTCCTTGGGGATCGAGTGTTTCGACATCTGTGTAGTCATGTCATCTAACCGTTTGTTGACTGAATAGTTTGTTTTTTAGGATAGCTAACGCTCCCTGTGAGGAACGAAGTCTTCAGGCGTCGTAATTCTCCATTTTTTACGAAAAGGATAGAACTGGCCGAAACAAGGTCAGATTAAAAATACAGAACAGCCTCCCCTGGCATTACCATTGCGGTCATGAGTATCTCTTGCTTTCACGCTGACGGATTATTTTGAACTCGGTTATTCTTACCCAGTTGCGTGAAGCACCCGTTGGCTGCAGTTATATTTCCTGATTGTTGGGCCTGGCTACGCGATAGAAAGTATTCGGTGGGCGGCCCTGTGGTACGACTTAGACTACCGATGACTCGAGAGCTCCCGACATGCTGGGCACTCCAGCTTTCGTACATACAAAACTAGCGCTTTGTAATTAAAACATGATGAGAGTAAAACACTCCTCTCCCTTAACGTATTGCAACATTGAGTTTTGAACAATCACGTTTTGAGGTAAGGGGGATTGGGGGCGATAGTATTCGGGGTCCGCTGGGGCTGCCCCACGCTCACAGAGGTACTGTGCTATAGGAGAGTCATTGCGGGCGTTTTTCTGGCATTATCCAGTGCGTAGCGGGAAAAGCACGCATGAGTGTGAACTACTGCAACAGCTAGGTGGACAGAGGAAGCTGCAGCACGGAATCCATGGATCAAGCATGTCACAGCATCACCTACCATACGTTACGAGGGATTTCTCGGATAGACTCAGCATTCGTTTTCCCGTATCCACAGGATTACCGGGTATGTGCTTCAACTCTATACAGGAATTATGTATGGAGCTCTCCGCAGAACGCGCCGAACCCAAAATTATATGTCTTGTTGGTCGCTCGTCCCTTGCACACAATTCAGTAGGTATTTGCCAGCCCATCGGTGGAAGTTTCTCGAGAACTGTGGCAGGCTGCCGCATGCGACAGTGTCTCGTGTTGTGTTTTTCGTGTAAAATGAAAGCGTTGGTTGTGAGAAAAGCGAGTACCGTGCCGAAAAATGGTAGCACCTAACCAGGTCGGTGAAAACTATCGATGCTTGTGGGGCCGCGAAGGGTTCGAGTGTGTTCTGAGGTGACAAGCCCCATCAAGCATCTTTTCGTAGACGAGAGGCTTGGTAATCGACCTCGAGACGTCCCACCTATCTATCCATGATCGACGCGGGCCACTGGCGTAAGGCTGCGAATCTCCAGTTAGTATAAAAAGCCAGAAGCCGGCATCATCTTTCGATAGCTACAGCGAAAGCCAACATTGCAGGCTGAATGCCTTCAGAAGACATTGCATGTGTCGGTTTGATGCTTCATCACTCCTATGTCTCTGAAAGGAGGCTTCGGAGCCTACCGGCGTTTCTGCGTCTTTTTTTTTCATACGAATACGTTCAAAGCCAACGGCGGACCAAATTTGTACATTTGAGTTTCTTCCGTGGTCGTGCTCTTCCAGTCGTGTTCCATACCTATGAATACTTTCACAAACCGGTACTCCGTCCCATATGTACTCTATGGGGTAGCGTGTTCGAACGGTCTCACGTCTTGCAGGAGAGCTTCGGCGAGATCCCATCGTGAGGCAGCACGTTGTGCCCCGTGAAGTCACTACTTTCAGCAGCAGCTGCTCTGTTCGAGCCTCAGACAAGCACACGTTTGTAGGGACCTGATCAGAAAACTTGCCTCATTCCGTGCGTCCGAGCCATGGCAGATTCAGCTGAGTTCCCTTGCAGGCACAGAGACACCGGCGCAGATACCCCATCATCTAGACCAAGGGTTGTTTTTAACCCTACTCCGACTTACATACGAGACTCGCTGCTGGCAGCGAAAAGGCAGCCAGTGAGCTGTCCCTCTGCGAAGACTGCGGATATTTCTCAATGGTCGACTGCTGTTTCCACTTCCTTCGATTGCGGCGGCGCTTCAACCCTTTACGCTCGACGTTTCGAGTCCCTGGGCCCCCCGCCGAACGCGGTCACTCCTCCAAACAGCGAAAATGCTGCAGCGAAAGCATCATGGGACTGCGGTCACTGTCACGTCCTCCGCGAAGCGCAAGAGATAGCCAGAGAGTACACTGACTTTGTTTGCCGGCGCCCGTTCCATGCAAACACACTCCAAGCGAACGTAGGATGCTCTGAATTCTCATGCAGCGCAAAGTTGTCTGCGAACATGGACACTTGCGCCCGTCAAAATGCTCAGCAACTTGATTCAAGTGGTCATTTTTCTTTCCGAGACGAAGCGACGAAAGCTGCGAAAGAATATGCAGAGCATCTGACACACCATCGACCGAATCCTCGATTTCCGTCCCCAAGCAATATCCCTCCTGGCACTGCTGGTAACTTTTGCGCGGAGCGGTTTCTCGCCCGTCAACGCAGTTCTGTTTTTAATGCTCAGAGAGCTGCTGCCGATTACACCAGTACCCTCTATCAGACAGCGTCAAGTATCGTTTCCTCGCCGCTGACACGTTTGCCGCAGACAGCCTCACCCGATGACGCTGTTGAAAGCATCCATGCCCCTATGGCGGAACCGTCCAGGGAAACTGTGTACGAAGGGGAGGAAAGTTTTACTGCGCGGTCGAAAGGCGGTTCAAAGGCCGGGATCGCTAGCGAGTCAGATCCATTGCCACCCCATAAGAGAGCTGAACAGGAGGGCACGGAGATGCAAACCGCGCAACAGGGACACGCTCACCTGTCTGTTGGGAAGCAAGGAGGAGGTTTAACTGCTGAGAAGAAGCTGAGAACTGAAAAATATCTCGAAGGCTCCGAGACAATGAACAAGGAGGGGCTCGCAGCCCTCCGCGCGTGCCGAGAATGGATGCATGAGAGGAACCGGCTGCACGCCGAGTATGGCAGCTTACACGGATTTCGTCCCTTACTTGATATGACCGGCGTCTTGACCCGATTCTTCACAATGATAAACAAACTATTCTGCTCACGGTTATCTCTTCAAGATGAATAGATTACCGACGGCCTTTCAACACACTCTCCAGTGAACAAGTCACGAAATAGCGGTGTTGCGCCATGGTTTAGGCGATGCGGGTTCGCATAACTAGTGGATCTCAACGCTAACCTTTTCGCAGGAGTCTAATATACAAACGAGGTCAGAAGAGCCTCTACACGACCAAGAATGTTCCCTCGCCCTCGAATTTCTTTCAGCTCGTTGGCTCTAGAGGCTCGAGTTCTCTATTCACAAGTCTCGCAACGCACGGGATGAGCTTTTGCAACAGACATCCAGTCATGGCGCGTCGAAAGTTGCGGTGGAGCTAGGAACTATGTATCGGTTGCTATGGGGCTCCTTCCCCCGCCGCCTGCGAGGACAGAACACGAGGCGGTGTAGCGGGGAAGGCGAAGAGTTCGTAGGAAACAGCCAGTCGACGCTTCCTGGTGCAGGTTTCCGTAGAACCCCTGCTTGTATTATATGTGAGGCACATTTTTTTGCAGAGCCAGCGAATCCCTTCAACAAGGACAGAAAACACTGGGAAACCTTCGTATACCTCGTTGGCAAGTAGGCGAAGGCTAGAGTAATTTCACACCGTGGTGCTCTCAAGGCTTGCCGGTTACTTTGTTGTTTGTCTGCTTGGCGTCTTCTTTGCAAGAGATGCCCCAAACACGTAACTAAGGGCCAGCCTTGGTTACCAGAATGCTGCACAGGTTACACTTTGTCCTTCACAGGGTGGTCATGGATGTTTTACCGGATTACTTAGGTGAACCAGGCCATGGCTCCGGTACTTCGATTTCGCTTTACGTCCTTTCATGTCACAGGAGGGATTACACAAAAGTCCGAGTCCGCACGAGCGAACGTTCAGTACCTGCTGTTGGTGGCGTTCTTAATGGGATCAGTTCTCGATTGAGATTTGGAACACTGAACGCGCCTTTGAAGAATTGTAACAGTCTCGCTCTCCTCACCATCCCTCCATCTGCTTGCGTTGAACGGTGCACCATTTCTGCCGACGGTCAGCTCTCAGCGCTACAGCGAGAAGTGCGTCGGACCGTATCCGACCACAGGAAGGTGAGTCATGTCGGCCTCAAGAAACACTTCGTTATCTATACCACGGACACTTGACTGTTCGTTTTGCTGACAAGCAGTGCTCATCACGTGAGCACAGGTGAATGGCAAGGACAGCGTGCCTCTCTAGCGCAGGACTGACAGACCCGAGGGGCTGCCGGCGCATGCAAAAATCCATCTATGACTACATATTTGTGTACCCAGTTAACTTATATGGATACGCATGCAGTATTCATAGGTTTGCACTCAAGAATGTACTTACATCTTTTTGCTTGAAAAGGGGAGCATGCATTCGTATGCACGCAGTTACACAGCAGCGTGCGTTCTCTATAACTTGCAATCCGTACCTCCATTGGATATTTACAGTACACCAACGTGTATTCCTCGTATGTGGCTACTGCTCTGCTTTCGGCATAAGCGCGACCCAGACTAGTCGTCGAGTTGAGCTGGCAGAAACCGTACAGTGGTCGTCCTGCAGGAGACAATCGTATGACGTTGTGTACGGAGAGCGTTCAACGGTACACACGCTCCACGGCGTTCGCAAAACTGCTCGACATTGTATGCCGCTTACTTTTCAGTGGAAAGCTACGTTGTGGGGATACGTCGACCAGCTTCGGAGCACCGTGTACTTCCTCCGTAAGTCTGGGTAGTTGCTTCATGGGGGTGCCTCAAGCGGAAGGCCGGAAGTGGTCACCAAGAGACTGGCCCACGTGTGTTGTCTTTGTACCATTTTTTTCGTCTCTGTGGCTGCACGCGCTTGCACGAAGGGAAGCAAGTAACACTTTTCAGTTTCCATTAGCGCAGCCTTCCAAGAACAGGCATCGGAGGGTACACGGACTGTCAGGGTGCGACTGGGGACATCCACGAATGTCCTAACATTTTTGTTGTGCAGGGGCGCACTTCTGTCGGAAGGCGCACGCACGATTTCTGCACTGCGGTAGCGAAGCATCTAGAAGGGGCATCCGCAAGCATTGAAAAGACCAGTTGTCGCATGTTCGAAACAACCTGATAAACCCAATCCAACATAAGACCCTGATTTGTTTCAATCCATGGTACTCGGGGGCGTCTCCTTCAGGTATCCAAAAGTTTTCCAACCCTATTCAGTCTCGATGCGCTGCTGAGGAAGCCGCACGGGCACTCATGTCCTTCAAAGAGTACGCGCGGCACGAGTACGATGACTTGGCCCGCATGGAGGTGCGTATGAAGAGCATCTTACGACTTTATCAAAGTCCAAAGAAAAGTTGCCGTCCGAAGAATTCCCCGCCACGAGGCGTTGCTGTGGGGTTCGTACATCGTCGCTTGGCGTAGGATAGGCGTCACCACCGGTAATGGCGACAGCTAACTCCCTTCGTAAAATTACGCTCTCCCTGAGAATCGTCCTTGCGGGCTTTTCGAGAACTGTCGGTTTGTCAAAATAGTGCCGTATTCAGGACTGATGAGTGTTGTCCATAGTGTCGCGAACTGTATATTATTCTGGTTTGCATAAACTTTACCATGCAGTCATACATCATTTCCCACTAGCTGATCAGTGTCTTCGAAGGCCATGGCGAGCACTTTGCCCTCCTGGACCTCGGGAAGTTGCCGATGGCTTCGGGCTCCAGTGGTCACGCTCTACACCGGTAGAAGGTGGGACTGAGAGCCAACCAGCTGAAAAGCATAAATCCTGCATCAGTCCACTGACGGACTATGGTGCGCAGGTTAGCCTGGAAACCGAATTAGAAGGTGACGAGCGCAAAGCAGATTGCTGGATTGAGAAACAGATGTACGGTGCATCAAAGGGACAAACTGATGGAAAAAGGATTTCGATAACCCAGACGGCTCTTGTGGTCTCTGGTTCAACTGCAGGTGAGCAGCCTCTATAGAGGTATTATCAAGCCTTCTAACCGAACGCTTTACAGTCCGGAATGACTTCGTTCTCCGTCTGAAATACAATACTTCCTGATGACAGTGGACACGTCTTACAAAAGACCGCGGGTCTGATGTGAAAATAATGGCGAATGAGCACACGCTAACAGCCAACAACAGACAAGAGTTCTCCCGCGTGCCGTCAGTGTATGTCCCGTTTTTTTTTTGGAACGATAGCAAATCTGCCACTGCAGCTGAACATCTCTCTTCTTCGCCTGGAGCGAGCACGCGTGTCCATAGAACTGGACTGTGGCACATCAAGTGACAAGCAACAGGAAAGTGCGTGTTAGCTCCGGATGAATGACCACACTCAAATGCACAGTGAGCCGTAAGAAAATCTCGCGCAATTCCGCGCGACGGGACGACCGGAGTCACTGTAGACTCCACGGGATCTTTCTTTGTTGTATCTCGCTTGGTGTAGTGGACTGTTTTATACAAGGAACTGCAGGTGATCGGCGGAAGACAAACATCGCCCCATGATTGCTAGGAGCATTCGCTTGTATGACTGCTGGCATTGTCGCTGCCGTTTGTTCCCTTGTGTCGGTACTTCTGCCTTTTCGCAGATCCCAGGCTTGCAGAACAAAGATATCGAGAGTCTCTAACTGCACTGAAGACTACGCTTGGAGCGCTTGAATTGGAAATGATGAAAGGGGGCGGTCCGTCGGTGAGTCCAGCTCCTGTGGACCTATCAAAAGACACTGGAGTAAACAAATCGTAGCTTGTCCTCACTGCAGTAGGCTGTTGTGGCGTGACACCTGACCCTTCACACGACCTTATATATAGTTCAAGCTCCTCCCTCTCCGACTCCACGCTGCTTCTTGATATTTCGTAAGTTTCAGCAGATTCCCCTAACACAGCGTCGCTTAATCCCACCGCTTCCGGCATTATTTCTCTTTCCAGCACTGCTTGGAAACGTCAATCGCTTTCAGACCGCGCTAGTGTACGATTCGACCTTCCCCCTCCACCTCCGCCCCCGTTAGACGATAGTTTCTAGAAAAGCAACTCGTGGATGCTTTTGACGGGTGGACCTGCCAAGCTGGTTTTGCCGAATGGCGCCTTTTTTTCAGGGCGGTTGGGACGCAACGGATCACCAAGCGTTTGAGAGGATACTCCATAATGCTGGGGGCCAGATTGGAAGGAAGGTGAGATTCCCGCACGGACACATTAGGTTAAAAAAAGTAACAGAAAGGGATTTCCTTTGCTGAGCGATCACACCGACGACTCCTCGGGGAAGATACTAAGCACTGTCACCTCTCGGCCCCCGCTTGGTAGGTGTTACTAAAGAAAAAGTAGAAGGATGATTCGTTCGATCACTGTCAGCTACCTACCTTCAAATAGAAACACATGAGGAGCATTTAACGGCGATAGAGTCAGACGTCAATTTGGAGCCACTTTCCCCCCCCCCAATAACCTAGGTGTTTCCTGCTTCCTTTCGGACTTTGATGACTGAGTGAAAAGGCCCCTCTTGTATTGAATGTAAAACAGTAACATCGTTAAGTTTACGCGTTAACTGGTGACACAATGTTCGTGGCAGCTTTGTGTTTGGAATGCAATGTTCTGAACTCGTACTTTGAAAAGCGGGCTTCGTCCCGCTCAACCTGTACTTCCCTTCCTACGGAACCGTTTTCTCCGTCACCAAAGGAAACGCCCGCTCCCGTGACGCATACAGCTCATATGGTATTTGTTCTCCCGTGAGAGCCACCCTTCCAGCCCCGCTCATCCTTTGTTCATGCTCATACTTCTCGGATGGACCTGACCTTCAGCGCGGATGAGGGGACGATTGAGAAATCTCGACGCCAGCTTATTGCAATGCCCTTTTTGAAGTACACGGTGTGACCGCATGAGAGGAACAAAGGATCTGGAATTTGTTTGTGGTATCTGTTGAACCAGGGCCTTGTCATCCGGGTGAAACGGGCACTGCCCCATATCTCGAAGGACAGTATCGATGCCCACCTGGTGTGGTACAACGAATATACAGAGCTCGCTACCCGGAAGCAAGAACTGATGAAAAAGTATAGAGACTTGAAGTCGGCGTATGCTGTTGAGAAAGCCCAGCAACGCGAAACCGACGCGGTCGAAAGTCAACGCATAAAGAAAGAAGCTGAGGGCCAGAGGAAAGTAGGTGCACATAAAGCAGTTACCCACTCTCGAGGTTGCAGGTTCTTGCCTTTATTGCTTTCAACTCGGCCTCCGAAAGGGAAGCAGCGTTTGGTACCAACGTGGCCAACTCTACTACAGCCTCCAATTACCAGTTGCATACCAGAAGACAAATTCCCGCGCCACACGAAAAAAATACCGCCTCGTGCACAGCATAGGCGGGTCACCAACACCCATGTAAAAGGCGTATATCAGATCGCATATACACTTTAATTTATCTGTTTTATGGCTCTGACTGGTGCCTAGACTATTTCGCTTGCTAGACTCAGCGATTGAAACATGAAGACGTTGCTGCGGTGATTATTCGGCCGCCTTTGTTGTGCAGGAAGAAATGCAGGCCCGTGTTGAAGAGAAAAAGAGACTAATAGCTGAATGGCGGCAACAGCGAGGCATGTCAGGGACGACGTAGTGACTCACTTGTGACAGACAAGAAGAGGGGCAACACGACATCCAGCTGTGGCGAATTGCACCCTGAACGGACTGCAGCCCATTTCCTCGGACTGCATGCCTCGTTCACCTGCTGCAATAACATTGTGCAACGCCTGTCGCGAGAGTCCCTGCGCCACACTTTTTCCGCGCAAAACCCCATGCTTCAAAACGGATTGAGAAACCGTGTCGACGTCGCGAGTGTTCTCAGACGGAAAGACACTCCTTGGTTTGACCACATGGAGGTTGTGGGGCTTATGTAGTATATTCAGTCACCTCTGGAGTATTGTCGCGTTGTAGAGCTATTCCGCGATACGTCTGTCACCGACGATGGAGTGCTATGGTTCCTCGGTAGCTGCGTGCCGTTCCGATTTTCAATAGCGGTGGATGCGCCGTCGTCTTCTTTCCGATGACAGAAGAAGAGGCGACGAAACAGCGCGAGATGGATGAGGAGCGCCAGGCCGAGATTCAGCGGAAAGAAAGGCGACGGTAGGGTCCCTCATGTTGAAGATACGTGTCGATACCCTGTTCGCAAACACTATGCATCTATTATGTCACGCAGTCCTGGATCAAATCAAGTGGACTGCAAGCAACGGCTGCGTCTACTCAGCAAAACGGGGGGAATAGCGAAGAAATCGGTAGGCGGTGCTCTTCGGGCAAGAGCTGTGCACAGACACGCTATCTTTTGCTGTTTGTAGTTCATCATTTGGGGTTGGCCGACGACCCTGCAGACCCGCGGGCTTTCGGTTTGTTCTGATGCGTGACGCTGTGTAGCATCAGTTTAAGGCGGAAACAGCTTCTGGAGGAACTGCGGAAAAAGAAGGAGCGTGAACTTCACTCTGCCAAGTCAGAAGTATGTGGGTCATGCATTTCCACGATGTGGCTGTAACCGGCTGCGCAGAAGAGATGCCACCCACATGTTACCGTACCTCGCGTCAGTCACGGCGTCAGCCGCACGGAACAGTACATGTAACCCTACTACTCAGTAAGGTGGGCAATACAAGCTTTCTCGTAAGGCCGACCGGGAAGCTGACAGAAGCACAGTTTCCTGTTTTCGCAGTGCCGTTGCAGCACTTCGTTCCCTGTGCCCGACAGTCATATATACATCCCGGCACCAAACTGATGAGAGCGGTCACGGACAGACGTAAACAAATGAATATTATTCTTTGCTTCCAAGCAGTCACCTTCAATCTCCGAAAGGAAACATACCCGGCAGCTGGTGACTTAGAGCACGTCCGAATCTTTAGACAGAACCACCGCCATGTCAGCAAGTGTTTTGATTTGATGCGGCATGCGACTCTCCGGTATTAACCTACCGCACCTGTGCCGCGGGCGAGCGGGACACGACGCCACATCCTCGACAGGCACTGCACTTCAACAGACACTCGCAGTTTGCTTCGCCACATCCCTATGTAGGCAGGCGCGCTGGCAACTTCCCCATGAATCCCACACTCACCATACGTTGCGTTTCTTGCAGGAAGCATGCTCGGATTGTCGGGGGCCGACTATCACACAGGAGCAGTTGGCCCGTATTGCAGCGAGAAACAACGGGTGAGACGGAGACGGGAAACATGTTCTTGCGGTAACGCCAAACATAACTATCTCATCTTCAGCTGTTCTGGGAGGGAGTAGAACAGTTCCGCCCTTATGGGGCTGTCTTTGATCTGGTGAAGCTCGCTACGTGGAAAACGCTGTCTTATCGAGTTGTCTCCTCCTGTGGTGAAAACGAAAAGTGTATCACCATGCCGTCCTTCAACGACAGTTCGGCAGGGAGCCGGTTTTGGACTACCACCGATCGTAAGCATCTTCAACTACGGCGGTGTCCCTAGAACACCTCGAGATTCGTCTGCTCCTTTGTGATTGATCTGGACTAACGCCGCAATGCTGACACCTTCGCGTCTACGGCTGTCGTTGTTGGAGCGCGTTCCCCTCTGCATCCTGCTTTTGATGGCATGCTTGAAGAATGCTAGAAAGGAGAAGAGATCAGGTGGAGACCGCCAGGATGGCGACAATGAACGCTGGCAGCGTGGGAGTTCGAGTTCTTCGGTCAACAGGGCATATAGAAGTGCAAAGTAAACTTTTCGAGGAGACGGGTACGTATGAGAGGGTGCCGGCATATCCTGGCATCACATACTCGCTTTACGATCCTTATGCATTCAGCAAGATTGGATCAGTGAATTAAGAATTAACAACACGATCCGCACATTTTACATCCGCTGGTGTATGGCAGACACATGGACGGCAAGAAGACGGTCAGACGCTTAGAGTGCAATGACACGTGTGAGTGGCTGTACCATATTGCCCACGGTTATCGGGCTATTGGCTTGTGCCATTGGGTCCTTTTGTTTTTCCGAAGGCATTTGCCAGTTTGCACTCTATCGCATATCGCCGTGTAGGTCAGCTGCTAATACATGTTGTGAGTCTGTGCAACAGTTGAAGCCACAAATGCTTCTTCTTATGGGCTCATCGCTGCCAGATGGGGCTGTTTGGCCCTCTAGTTCAGCACGCCTGAGGTTACTACTACCACAAGACGTTGGCCCTATTTTCACCCGGTCGCTACACTTCACCATTTCTTGCCGATGAGTTACGATGACTAAATCTCCCTGTCATATGCGGACAGTAATGGGGAAACCTGTCCTCACGCATACTAACAGAACTTCTGTTGCCCGTGTAAATAGCGAAGAGCTGACAAAAACGGCACATCAGATGAAACCAGGGGGAGCGCTGCCGTGTTTAGTGACAAATACTATCAGCCATCCCGAGCAACTTAGCCTGAAAAATAAGGTGCACTCATGTGAGGGCTCGGGCTCGCGTGGGGACAATCGAAAAGACCCTCTGGATGTTGCTGGACTTTGAACAGCTGCAACCCAGAACAGAAAGAAGAGTACTCAGGAAGAGATCGAGCGAAGATCGCAAAGCGCGCGAGCAGGTCACGACGCCATGTAAGCCTCTTCAAAGGGTCTTGCCTAGATGCGACACACTCAAGCGGGGGTCTAGTTGCTTCCTCGTGACTATTCCAACCTAAGAGGAAACCTGCTCCACGCATCTTTGGATAGAGGCAGCTAAAGGGGCACACTAGTATACAGCTAGTGAGTTCAACTCCTTGATGAGAGATGGAGTATCTTCTCGCCGTGAACAATGTGGTGGTGCCGTGGGCCTCCTTTATTCCTCGTGAACCTGAAAGGGCTGGGCCGCGAGCGTAGCACTCGGGGGAAGTGACATTTAACCCTCAAACACGCGACCCATTGTCACCTCCCACGTGAGTCTTCCACTATGCCATCACCGTTAGCGTTCGAAAAAAAGCCATCATCCCGATAATGATCCAAAAAGCACTGCTATAACTCCGTAGCTCGGACGCGTGTTACCGGCTGTGACACTCCTTCCTAAACAGAATACCACTGAGCTTCGGAGAGACACTCCAGTCAAGACGAATTACAGCAACTCCTGCGTGGAGGAGAGGTTTTTAGTAACAAAAGAGCCTTCCTCTCGGTTTAGTATGAGGAAACATGCCTTTGACGGCCGGGTCAAGCTTACTCGCCGTCTCCGCGGTGGTTGGCATCCCGAGACCGCAGCAGCATACAAAACACGCACTCGAAGTCTCGGGACCAAATGTCGCTGCGACAGAGTCATAGTGTAACTCCAGATCGCAAATTGTTTGGGGAGCAGAAATGGAAGCAGAGCGTGGCATGTTGCAAGTCGTCTTTATGAACATGATACAATGCGCAATCACCTTCCTTAACTAAATTGCAACAACGGCGCGGGAAGTTACGACCCTTGTTTTTGACCCGAAACAGTTCTAGCGAAAATCGACGGTGTTTGTGGCCATACCTAAACGCGTGCAAACGTGATACAACTCGTTTCAGACTGACACGTAGACTGCTACAGAAGTTAACGCGGAGTTTGCTGGAGAATGTACCAGCCCCAGTGGATCGTCGTCGATGAACCTGAATCCCGTGGAAAAAACCCAGTGAACTCCCGCCAGGTCACATAAGGGGATACACGTCCGTGTCAAAGTGTTTTATAACATTCCTACACAACGCATTCCCGCGCCACTGCAAGAAGAGAAGATGCACCAATGCGAAACGTCTTCTTCGTGATGAAGTCGGCGCCGAGCTCATCAGTGACTAGACTCAAATACTGTGCAGCTACGTCGAGAGATTTCACTCCTCCCGCTATTTTGATGCCAACAATCCTGCTATCTGTATGCAAAGCCTGATACTTCTTGATAGCATGACACATATCCCTTACTGCGGGCAGGGTTGCATTTACGGCGACCTTTCCTGTCGATGTCTTTAGCATATCTGCGCCACTCTCCAACGCAGCCATGCTCGCGCGGAAGACCAGATCAGGGACATCACTACAGAGCATTCCCGTCTCTAGAATGACTTTAAGCAATGCCGTACCCGAAACCTAGAGGCACAACAGGGAACAGGCACACACACACGACCTGCGTACCACCTTGAGAACAGTGCGCCGTTTGATTTGGTATTTGCGTGACAGTTCCGTGTAACGGGAGTGCTGTCGCGGCGCCCCGGTGAAGCACTGACCTAGAGATACAGTCTGGGGGGCCCACGGAGCAGAATTCCACATCACGTTACTGATATCGTTAAATTCACAACCCAGTCAGGGTACGAGAAAACTCCACCTCAACCCTCATTGGTAGACCTGAATGTCACGCTTATCTAGGTACGCCTGTGATGTACCTGCAGATGATACAGGCCACAACCAAAGCAATAAATCTGCCCAGACATGAGGCGAAGGCCCCCAGGCACTCCATGCGCAACGCCAGAGGGACTGGTAGCGGCAGAAGTTGAGCACACGCAACAGTTGACTCGTGCCACGACGCTCCATTACATGCAGGCATCTGCGACAAGCCTTGCTGACAATGGCACAGTTTCGCGTATCCGCCGCGCTCCGAGCGCAAAGTCGAGGGTCTTTGGGTTTTGATCATGTACCTGGCGGACTGCAGTAACGAGAGCCCTGAGTGCCGTCTCGCCGGCTTTAGCATCGCGGTTCAGGAGTTCCCAGTCTACTACAAGATCCAATTCATCGGCCCCGTCGCTGATGACCTGGATTGCCTCGGCTGTCACGGTCTCGACATTGCCTTTGCCCGTTGGAAAATTCAGTACCGTGGCAACTGTTAGTTGCGCAGCCTCTGGCAGGCGACTGGGAAGCCCGTATTTGATGAACTTGACTGCCCACGGCCATACACACACGGCGGCGGCGCGAGGGACCCTCAGCGCATCCTCACAAAGCTTAGTAACAGATTGTTGTGTTGATCCTTCAGAAAGGTCTGTCGCATCTGTGAGGGAAATCACACGGCGCGCAACGTACGCCCGACAGGCTCGCTGCTGTGCATCCATCGTCCTGTGACAGTGTAGGAGGACGCGTTCTGCGTCGAAACGTTAAGATTCGGCGCACAAAGTTAACTTTTGGAACAGCCATGAACGCCAGCACACGCACAGTTACGCGTGTATCATCAAAAACTTGGATCGTTTCCAGGTTCCTCGCACTCGCCGTTTTAAACAAGCGCTGACGAGTTACGAGGATTCCCGCAAAGGAATTATACTGTATAAAATAGTTGGCTTTGAGCAGAAGAAAACGCAATGAAGTTTCGGTCCTCTCGACAAACCCTTTCAGGACCACAGGCAGTTAGCTCGCCAGGATACTACCATGCCGAACTTGTGCAACTTGTCAACTTGATCTGCCAGGGAAACGCGGCGTGCATTCAACCACGCAAGCACAGAACTGCTCTCGGAAAAGATAAATCTGAAAGAATGTGGCGAGCAAAATATTTAGTGTCCTTCGACAAACCCTCCCGGGCATGAGTAGACATTTCCTGTTTGCGGGGGGGGTGGTGACCCTGAGAATCGAGACAGCTCCTCTCGGACCGCGCAGAAAAATTGCAAGCTCTGAAAGCGGAATAATTTTTGAGTCTCTCTCTCGGGTCTGGATGTTGGTGTATTCGCCAGCGCGAAACCACACAAAAGTCCTCCCCACATGCGGTAAATGTCAGAAGGTTCACGTTTTCTGTTTCTTCTCCCTTTTGTTAAGAAGAAACGCCCGTTTTCAAGTGAACTTTTCCCATCCAGAGACTTGAATGAAAGAGGCGTGACCTCATGTCGTGCTCCTATAGGAGCCTCGGCTTATCACCAAAGAACGAGAGCGCGGCAGTGCTTCCTGGGACAGAACGGCAGAAAGGGGAGAACCGCATAAACACAGGGTGTGTTAGCTGTTGTCTGAAACAGACAGGGGTAGGATCACAGATTTCCAACCGATGTCTGACTTTTCGGCAACTTTGCACTCGACGGATGTCAGGTCGGAGAGCTTTCCTTGCGTTCAAACGACACATATTCCACTTTTCCCCTCCTTTATGTGAGTTCGACTCTCGCTGCGGCGACGAAGGTAGACGTCGGCTGTTCCGTGTATCTCTCGTAAAGGAACACCTATCCCGCTTGTTTTTCAGAGCTATGCACATCCACTTTGGTTTTAGAGCGTCCATTTTTTCTGGGCTCTGATCGTCTTCTGCCTGCATGCCTGGAGCTCCTGTTGCTGCCTGCGAGAGGCCGGTTTGCCTCTGCCACCGTAGGAAATTTCTAAAAGTCCAGGAGGTCAGACCAGCGAAGCTGGAAAAGACACTACGGTCGTAACACAAACTGTTTTTACATTTGGACAGCTGCGTGCCTGCATGCTCCCCCACGAGTACCACTTCATCTTTTTCGTGCTTGACATCGCTTGTGACTACCCATTCGCGAAAGTCGGCGTGGAACCAAATTCGGTGGCGTACCACTGCAGCGAAGCTCTCATCTGTTGTCCGTCTTCAGTCGAGGCTTAACCGTTTTGTGAGCTGTCGATCACACGCTGTTTGCGATTTCTGGAGGTTCTGCCCGGTCACGAGTTCCTTGTACGTCCTCTGAGTTGTCTTCACGATTGGATCAAGCATCCACTGTTTTGGTGCCGTGTTTGCACCCTTTGTCGATTGTCGCATTTTAAACCTGGATGCCCTACGGCGTCGTCCAGCTGTGAGAGGTCGTGGAGGCGTCAGCAGCAATCTCCTTCATCCCACAAGGTTCGGAGACGGCGCTGAGAAAAGGGGCATTCTTACAAAGCATTGTTTCCTTGACAGGTCAGACGGCTTGGCAAAATAGGATCCGAGGACCGTATCAGTGGAAGCGGTCTGCTGCGTGTGATTACAGCCAGTACCACTTTCGAGGAAATAGAACAAGAAAATGGCGACGGGATGCTCACTGTTGATTCGAAACCTTTGTTTCGAGACCTCGCCAGATAGGGTGCGTCAGATTTTCGAAAAGTTCGGACGCGTCCGAGACGTGTACCTTCCTCTGGACCATTTCACCAAACGCCCAAGGTGAGGAATCATTAGAGGACCACAGGTGAAGACAGCTCCTGAGGCAGGTATCCATACCTCATCAGTGCAACTGCATGATTCTGTTCGAGAAGACGTCGCAGGATTTACCTCCACTGTGCCGATATGCGCGTAATGAAGTAGAGCCTCAGACATAGTCGTATATACAAACGCGCGTTGTACGTGCCGTACGGAGATTGTTGGCGGAGGCAGGGCGAGCGGGGGCAGAGCGTAGTGGTACTTTCTGAGTAGAACCGGACAGAAGTGCCAAGAAGCTCTCGCTGCAAACACTCGTGTTTACAGCGACCGTTTCTCGAACAAAACGTTCTTTTGTTTAAAAGTGCTACCAGACAAGCTGAGCGCTTCGCAACGCTTTTTACGCCTGGTATGTATGGATGATACTCGACTCTTCTATGGTTTAACCGCTACTGCAAAACGTATCCAGTGTAAAGCTTGAGCGTAATGCTGAGTTTTCTCTCGCTGTTAATACGAGTGAGAACGCGGGGACAGTGAGGAGTCATGAGGATCAGAGATGAGGACCGTCACTGCGTTTTTCTTTACTCTATATGCGTCCAGGGGGTTCGGTTTCGTTGAGTTCTACGAAGAGGCTGCAGCGCAAGAGGCGATGCGCGAGATGGATAGGACCATGATCGACGGAAACGAGGTGTACGTCATCATCGCCCAAGACCGACGGAAATCGGTATGTCCAACAACGCAGGATTCTTGTACAGGGTCTCGATGGCTCTATAGCAGAAAACCCCTCCTTTGTGTAAGGGGTATCCTCCTTTGTGTATGTGGTCCCTCCTTTGTGTATGGCCTGGCATGTCTACAGCCGGAGACGATGCGACGTCACCTGGAACAGACAAGACGTGGCGGCGGGTAAGTGAAGGACGTGACCTTCTGAGTCCCTACTTCTCCTTCTTGCCTAGTTGCGCCAGGAGGAACTTTGGATGTGATGGAGATGACGTCTCCCTTGAGTCGGTTTGAGTTATACCAACGAGAATGTGCGTTTTTGAAAGAGACATTTGTTTCCATTCAATATCAAAAAGCAAGGTCTGTTGCGCATTGCGTTCGGTTGAATCAGAGCCTTCCCCAGAGTCGGAGTGTCTGGGCATGACCGACGTGACAAAGGCTGAAGAAGCGTCAACGGAGGAGAGTCTAGAGGAAGCGTTAAAGTTGTGTGTGCTGGAGCAGCGAGTACGGGGGAGGACTCCATCGGCCCTATGCAGCCCGGATCTAATGTGAAGATGGCACTGTACAGCTGTACAACGGGCGGGGGGGGGGTCTCTTTTTTGTGGTATGTCACGGGGTGCGGCTGTGGTCCTGACTCCTGTTTGTTGCATGCTGTATCACGGGAGCGTGTGCTATTTGCTGTAACCTCAGACCTGAGAGAGATGTTCGTCGACGGGACGATTTCCGAGGAGGACGTGGTTATGCTCGGGGAGACATCCGAGAAGTGGATATTCGATACGCGGAAGCAAATGGGATGGGTCCAGGTGCTTGGGGCCCTGGCGCAAGCACTCGAGGATACCCCCCCATGGGTCGTCGGAGTCGATCGCCGCGCGCACGGGGAAGGAGAAGTCACTCCAGAGAATACGAGTATGGCTAGTACACCTGGAAAGCATATCGTGTTTGAAGAACGCCTGAAAGAGATTGCAATGCTTTCGACGAAGGTGCCCAGAAACACGATGCCTGTGTGCCTCGAGTCTGTTTGGTGTTTGAAGTGTCGGCTAGAGGTTGTCGAAGAGCAAGGCAGAAGACGAAGACAAAGACGTACCGGAGTGTCAGCTTTCCTTATGAGTCGAAGAGAGAAAGAAGAGACGAGGCTGTTCTGGAAGTGACCAGTAGAAAGAGGCAGAGAGCGGGAAGCTGAGAGAAGAACGAATCAAGCCTTCGCCGAGGAGAGGAGGCAGCGCGCGTCAGAGGTGTCCACCTGGTGTTATCAGAGTATACACGGATATACGTTGGCAGCCGCATGCAACGGTCGTTGCCGCTGGCAAAGCGAGGCAGGTGACAAGCTTCGTTTTTATTAGAGAGCAGCCTGAGGACGAGCCTTTTCCAAATTTGACCGGGGAGGCGGAGGCCGCCGAGAAGGCTGGGGGGCGACCGCATACCGGGAAAAGGACACAGAGAATAGGTCGAGAGGTGGAGGAAGTCACTTGCAGCTGAAGTCACCACTGACAGGCGTCGAGCATAAGAGCAGCACACAGAAGACAGAACAACCAGCAAAAACACCCCACGAGATGTCCAGGAAGCACAGAGGACTGAGCTAATGGGGAGGCACAAGTGGAAAAAAAATTCGAGAGGCCTCGCAGACGCCACGCTAAAGTGCCCGGAGACACTGAAGAAGGGAAAGAGATATCGAAATACCGGACGAAGTATCTTCAGTCTTTTCTCGCTGCCTTATATGTAAGGAACACGGCTCTTTCTCGCTCCAGGCACGTTGTTGCCGATGCATAGCAGAGCCAACCTCCGCCTCTCGCGTCGTCTGGTCTGCGCTTGACCTCGACTTCAGGAAATGTGGCGCGTGGAAAGCGATTCACAGTTTTGCGTCATCTCTATGGAGGCGGCAGTCTGATATTTCTCTGCCAATCGGCTGCCTGCTACACGGGGTCTTCTTTTGGCCTCGAGAGACGGCTTAGGATTCAGGAACCTCATACGTGCTGTTTTCTTGGTTCCTGTGCCTGTGTGTCGCAGCGGTCCCCGGTATCGGCGCGATGGCTACGACAGGCCACGATACGATAGAGGTCCTCATGACGGTTACTCCAGGACATACCGGGGGCGCTCCCGTTCTCGATGATCCCCGGTTTGTTGCGTTGTTCCTTGCCGTGTGCGATGTTGTGTTTAGCGTTTAAAAGTGACGTTCTCTCCAGGAGCTGTATAACTTGGGATGCAGGAGCTGTGTTGTTTTGCTGTCTCCTCTCCATGCTACATCTACTTCGTCTAACATGCTGCTGGTGTCCACCAGCGTTTGAGGGGAGAGCACGCAGTCAGTAACTGGCGGCTCGCTAACAAAAAAGGTTCATTTCCACTCTATTTTCATGCCACCCTGGTGTCTACAGTGTCGCGACTTTTTGCAATTTTGCCCGTTGGAGACAGACGTGTGTCAAATAGATACGTCCATTGTTCTCCTTCAACGAGGGAGTCGTTGTATATTGGACGCTCTGTCTCGCTCGGAGTTTCCAGCTGTTCGACGTCAGCGTGCGGCCACCCGCGTGCACCCTGTATACGTACTCGAATGGACACTTTATCAAGTGGAACGAGCGCTCCTTCTGGAGCAGACCCACTTCACAAAAAAACGAAAGCGTGGGAGGACTGCCAGTGTGCGGTTCGGTCTGGGAAAGGCAAAGCGGCGGGGCGCCCAGGAGAATCGGAGACGCACCATTAAATTTGCAGAGCTTGGCATAACCGTGTATTCTCAGGAAATAATCATTCCCGTGAGTAGTAGGGGTTAGATGACATACAGCCGCTCCAGCGGACACCAGGAAACTGAGCAGCAGTATGCTCAGCTTTCCAGTACATGGCAGTCGCCTCCACGCAAACCGTGTCGCTTGTTGGTTGAACAGAGCGTCTAGCTTGTGGAAGCAATTCGATCTGTAAGTAGAGGTGTGCATTTGCAGTGTCAGTGTCTGCGGCTATAAGAGTTGGGTAGCATGCATTTGAATTGCGGACAGGAGCTGGAAATAATGCAGCGTGGACACTACTGCGGCATCGCGACGTCAGTCAATCCTAATCCTAGCACACTTCTATTCCGCAAGTTCGTCGAACTGATTTGCCTAAGCAATCCAAATCTAATGCGGTTAAATAGGCAACACCACACTGCGCACATTCTTCCGGTGTGAAGTAGGCGTGCTACCGACGACGCACGAAGCTGCAGCTTTGTGGTCCTCTGGGCCAAAACCGAATGCAAACACGTTGGAGGTCGAGAATTAACGCGGGAGAAGCGCCTCTTTTGTCTATCATATGTAGCGACTCCTTCAATTGCTGGGGTTTCCGCAGGAATTAAACGAACAATCATTCAGACAGCTGTACCTCAGCCCAAGACTCACTTGGTATCCCAACTCGATCGTGCAATTCTCTCACGCACGATTCTACTCCGTTACGGCCCGCAAATATCTGACCTTTTCGTGGGTCGTGAGATGCTTCTGGAAACGTCACAGTATATGTGGTGTAATGCGGTTATGCTAAGTAGTATGGAGAGGTTACACGCGCCGCGTTAGGCCACGCCGTCGTTAACCGGCCTCTATGGAAACATCGTAAATAATTAATCTGGTGATTCTTAACAAGCATCTTTTAACAGGTCGCGATTCCTCGGGTGGACACCGAACGTAACTGTCTGGGGAGATCGGAGCTATAACCCTGTATGTCTTCCTGCCACGATAACAGCGCCCGCGATGGTCCGGAACCATTCCCCCTTGACGAAGCACGTGACGGTGCTGCGTAGGAAATTTGATAAAAGTTACTGCTAACAGCCAAGCGATTCAGAGCACCCGCCGGCGTCAAAGGGAGACCTAGAATGCGCCCGATGTCTCTGAAGAAAAGCGCATTTCTCTATTTGTCTGAGTATCGTTGGACATTCTAGCGAATCCCGTGAACTTTCTTGCCCGGTATGTCTTCCGGGGCCCGCATGCAACCAACAAGAGCATTCCTTGCATGCAGCTTTGGACAGCAGGTGCCGATGTTGCTTGCACAGGCACAAGAAATTGTCCTTGGCTTACCCAGTGATCCGGTCATGGAAGCGGAAACACCAAACGCCAAAAAACGCGTGGGAGACGCTTCACGCTGGCTACCCTTGAAATGCAGCGGACCGCGGGCGCCAGCCCACTAGCGATCCACGGTTTACAAAGGTGGTTTACCAGTTTATTGGCGACAAGGCACCCGTCTGTGCCTCTATGGGATTCATGTCGCGAATCAGCTGATCTGGCAGTATATTTGGTCTGAGTCTGTTTCGGGCGTGGTTTCGGTGTTGTCGTGCGCGCAGCTCAGCACTGGAAAGCTAGGGAGGGCTGGAAGTGTATGTCACGGGCTCTGAGGTTGGTGTGCACGGATCTTACAGCAAGAGAAGAGAATCGAACTCAACTTTTTTCTCAATGGTCGGCCCCAGTATATCCGTGCTTTCTGCCCTTCCCCGGCAGAGCGGCCACTTTTGGGTGGACACACGCAAGGCACTGTATCGTCCGTTTCTAGTTGCGCGGAAGGGAGCATATCGACTTCTTTGTGGTCAGCCTGAACTCCGGTTCTCCTCCCAGATAGCTTCTGAGGAGCTCTGCACGTCGGACGCAGGATCTCGCTTCAGCTGCGATGACGAGTCACTTGTGGAGTCGCGCTGCAGGCTCGAGGCATGCTGGGGGTTCGGCCACGAAGTCGGGGCCGCGTGTGCGTTTCCCCCAGTACCCACTCCTGCAGGTCGCGTCGACGGCAGACGGGAAGTAAACTCTTCCAGCTGTCCGTATTCTTCCAATCAGCGAACTTGTAGCCTCACTTCACGCGATGGCGCTCCTCCACATGCTGGGGCCGTCCGTCGGACGCATTTGAGCGGGAATCCTTCTCTTCGGTCGGTGATCCTTCGTGGTCCAGCTGTGTCAATGACAGGCCCAGAAGGTGACTGTTTGACGCTTCATCCATCACGGGAGGGGTTCGGTCGGACGGCGAGACGACTCTTATTGCCGGGAGCGCATAGACGTTGCTGCGGAGCTGCACGCGTGTCTACGCTGGCAGCGAATACACCTGCAATGTCTGCTTCAGGCCTGCTGAACACATGTGACCCATTTTCACACCTTTCTTGGGGCATTGTCTCTTCCCGGGCTGTCCCCCCGTCTCGCGCCCGCTGTTTCGCGTCGCACGCTGTATCTTGTACCGCAAGTTCGACGTCTAACGACCGATCCCTTAAATTGGTTTTTCGCGACTCTGCCGCTCCTTCTAAAGGAGGATGGTCTACTAGTTTGGAACAATATCCCTCTACTCGCTATGCTATCCCTCTCTTCTATCCACACCATTTACCTGTTTCTACAATACCATCTCATAGAACCTGGGGATCCGCAACTTCCCATCTGGATCGACCTCTATATGCGAGCGACAAAGGCCTTGACAACTTCCCCCACCTCTGCCAGGGGCTCGCCGACGTTACTGCGTCCTCCTTGTCGCTCCCGTTCCCCGATTTTGAGGAGCGATCATCGATGCTGCTGAGCGGCCTCGGTGCCCCCACCGCGTACTCGTCAGACGCAGTTGACGAAAGCGGCACGTCTGGTGGTGCAGTGCTGAACGTTTTGCGGGCGCTGAGGCAGAGTAATACGTTTTGTGCGACTGAGACTGTTCCAGTGGGAGGAACGATGCCTTTTGCGCCGCTGGGAGGAACGATGCCTTTTGCGCCGCTGGGAGGAACGATGCCTTTTGCGCCGCTGGGAGGAACGATGCCTTTTGCGCCGCTGGGAGGAACGATGCCTTTTGCGCCGCTGGGAGGAACGATGCCTTTTGCGCCGCTGGGAGGAACGATGCCTTTTGCGCCGCTGGGAGGAACGATGCCACTTGTGCCGCCTGGAGGTCCTCCCGTTCCGCTGTTGCTGCGATGGCGGCCGAAGAAGAGTTACAAAAAGAGGACGATGGGGTTGCCGTCGACGAAAGCACGTAGACGGTGGGCGCAAATGCGGCGGTGACGAGCAGGTCGGTTCGTTCTCGTCTGTGAAACATCTCGTACGGGCAGAGCGTGTGTTCGCCATCCGTTCTGTCATGATACCAGTCGCTGCTGACTCTCAGCAACGGAATCTTTTTGTTCCACAAACTTTGTCGTCGACGTCCGAAAGGATAACCCTTTTTGCGATTGTCTTCGTGGCCGGCGTTTCGGACATTCGACACGTACGCCAAGACTCCTCAAGGAGGCGTTGGCCGCCCGACAAGAGTGGACGTGAACTCAAAGACTCGGTGTTGCAACATACTTTGCACTATATCTATCCTAGCTTCAGGGGAAAAGCACCAGCCGTTGCTTACTTGAATGGGAGACTGATCACGTTTATTAAAGAATGACGATTGCATGCCCACCAGCGCTTGAACATGTTGAAAGGGTGTGTTAGGGATCACTCAGTAATTCTTTTATTGTCACGGCACTCCACGGGATAGAACGCTGTGCAGTTTGACTGCACTAAAGTACAAGTATCCACTGTTCACTTGGAATGTTTTTGGTGGCTGCTCCGTTGCTGTGTAGAGGGTGCCTATGACTCCAGATGTTTGTCAGAGTATCACCGCGTACCCTGGGGCGCCATTCTGTGTTGGTTTAGCTGCTGGGTTTTAGAATCCTGCTGCCGGATAGTGTCTTCGCCGCCTGGTGGCTGCGGCGCTTGGCCGACGCCGACTTTAGGACTTTCATGCGTAGTTAAGCAGGACGGTAAAGCTGGAAACAGAGACTTATCCATATAAGAAGCATCCGACACTCCCGGACCCGTGAAACCGTTCTGCATCGACTGCCCTGTATCGTCGGCAGTAGGTTCAAAGACGAGTCTTCATTGTTCGTTCCACGTACGCAGATAATCGATGATCTGCTTACCGTGGAATCTGCCTATGATCTGCATTAATTGATGAGGCACGGGGGAAAGCTTATTATCCCCGGATAAATTTCTATCCGTTCAGCGGCACTCCAGCCACGATATCTGCGAGGGGGGAGAAGCCCATACACATACCAGTAAGATACGATCCAGCTAGACTTTACTGCTAGACAAGTCAATCGCGTGCCGTCCCGTTTATACGTAAATTGATACCGGTGTGTACGGAGGACGGCACCTAGCTACCTGGAATTTCGGGGAGTTGTTGTAGTCTGTGTGTGAAGAGGATGAGCCCTTAACGAAAAGGAACCGAATGACAGGAAAATGTTATGAAGGTGCGTCGCAGCACAGTTGGCGACACCCGATGAACACATGTTGGATGTAAAAGAGAAATCAAGTGTGTTTTTTGACCACACCTCTACCGGCATAGACCCACCCGAATCTGTGCTCTGAAGCGGGGCACATCTTTCGAGTGTGAGCAACAACTAGAGTTTGACTGACGTGTTGTGTTTTTTGACATTGTCACAATAGCAGAAGGGCAACAGGGGTCCAGGTTTGCAGCCGCTTCGTAGATTTCGAAGTCGTCGGTTCGTTTGGTGGAGACAACCGAGAACGGAACTTTATTGTTATCGTTGTTGCCTTGACCTTTACAACGGAAGGCAGAAACATTTTTTTGAACCGCAGTGTAGTTTTTTGTTCCCTATGAGCCGGATTGACGTTGCTGGATTCCTGCTCTGCAACCTCGCCGGCTTGTGCTAGAAATGCAACGAATTTCAGCACCATTGAATCACCATCGACAATCTTTGTACCATACGGCTTTGGCGTTACGTTGCTTTCCTCTACAACGTTTCTTTTCGTCAGCTAATATCTTGCTGAGTACAGTGCGGATCCCGCATGAAGGGAGGCAGTACAGTTTACACTCCGACTTATTTCAGGCATATAAATGAGACTGTATATCGCCAGGTGCGACCTCCACACTTACAGAAGTCTCTGGCTGTTTTTTCCTCCGTGGTCGTTTGGTCCCCCTGAAAAGCCCTGACTTTCCAAAAGCACGTTTAAACTCGTGTGACCTCCTTGCCTGCCCGGTTTCCTCAAGTCAGTCACAGGACCCTATCATTTAGACTTGCATGGCGAACGGATGCCAGGGGGTGGTCTGTAGCGTTTGCTTTACCGTACAGTTGTCCGCTTTCTGTGTAATCCGTGTGACTTCCAGCTCAGCCTCCTGCCATGACTGAAGTGCCCCCAGCAGTTGAGGCGACTAGTCAACCGCGAAACAGCATTCTGTCGCGTTGCTTCGTTTGGTTGCTCAGACGCATACAAGTCAGACCTTCAGAGTCAAAGCACCTGAATATGTCTAATCTTGTTTTCGGGCCGGGGACCCACGCGTCCCCGACCGTTGAGCCTAGCAGTCTGTCAGCTTCTCGGTTCCCCGTCAAGGTACCGCGGGAACGGCGTATCTCTGGCTTGTCTGCTCAGCTGTTCAGGACGTCCAAACCAGGGATATCTGGAGGGGATCGCGCTTTGACAGGTGAACCAAATCAGATTATTCCCGGGACTGTGAAAGCACCTGGGGACGAACCTGTCCTCTCCTTCCCTAACCCTGATGGAAAAAACTGTGGTCCAAGATCCCCTGGAAGCCGTGTCTCGCGTTTTTCTTCAGTTCGGGCAAAGACACAGTTTGCGGGCTTAAGAGGTGACGGTCTGCCCAGTCGTCTTTTCTGTATACGGCTGCCTGTCCGACCGCGACGGAGCAGCGCGCCAACGGTGGTTACCCAACACATGACTCGGAATTTCGAGGGTGGGAGTTACGGCCGGGCAAGTCTAGACGGCATATGGCCATCTCGCTTCAGAACCTGTGCCCAAGGAAAGACAACTAGAAGTAGTAGCTGCACAGGGTCTCTGTTTGCCGACGCAACCGAAGGAGAGCTGCGTCTTCCAATTCCTGTCAGACGAACCATCCAAGACGGTCCTCGCGGCCCCAATCTCTCCTTGCAAGGACTTACACATATAGATGTGAGTTCCCGGGCAGGATTGACTCCCGCCCACGCTGAGGAGACAAACCAAGACATCTGATGGATATAGTTTCGGTCAAAGTCACTGAAACAGACCTTGTGCCAAAACGCGCACCCCAGTGACAGAGGACGGTACGTCCTCACAGTTGGCGTATCCGAAGTTAAAAACAAGTGGCGCTGCAAAGGAACATATTTGGTTTTGCTGCCAATTGCCCGAATGTCGTTTGTGGAAGGTATCCGACACATTTACGGTACGCAACGGTGAAGGCCCTGGTGAAACGTTGTTTGTAGAACTGTGCGAAAAAAAGCACGGTGACATCAGACGTACGCCTCTACAAACATAATTCGGTAGCCTTTGAAAACTGGCCCTTTGGAACACCATCGAAGTCGGGGCGTATGGCATGAAAAGGACCTGTGACAATCTGCCGGTGCATGACATGCTCGGGAAACCACGGAAATACCCGAAGAAGTAGGCGCAAGCAGTGTTCCGAATGGTTGACCCAGAAATACAAATATTGCAGGCAAATCATGATTCCTGAGGCAGGTATACATGAATGGATGTTGAAAAGATCCCCGTTCCAGAAGAAAGTAACAGTGAAAGCTCGTACGTGTTAATTTTCCTCGATGAATATATTTCGCAGCATTAAATCCAGTGATATCTTGGGTACAGGAAAATGTCGTGAGCAATGTTCACCTGCCGCCACGGACTGTTTTCTCAGGCCTTCACAGCGAGAGTCACCGCCAGTTAAATCCATACCCCATTAAACGGAAACCGTAGGACTGTCAGTGAAGGGTTGTCCTTGCAGTCTTTCCTCTTCTACCTCACAAGTCTCCCGGCGACCAGTACCACACTGCGGCGGTCCCTCGAATGAACGCTGATTCTATTTGTCGGCCGTGAGGGTCAAGACAAAAGTTTTTGGCACTAGCTGTTCCTCCAGTAGGGGTCACCATTCTTCAGTTGTCTGTACATGAATTTATGAAAAAACGTCTCTCAAAAGTTTCCAGGTAACAAAACAAGGCTCAGGCATGATGTGCCTTGGTGTCTGGTGTCGTCCTCCGCACCGTACTGATCTAATCAGAAGATCGCCAACCTGTGGTCGTATCACCTGTCGTACTTCGTGGTTGTGAGTGTCGGTTGTTCAGCTGAAGGTCTGTGGTAAGGAAGACTGTGTGATACTCAAATTGATTTACGTAGCATCCATTTTCCCTACACGTGGCAATACGACTCACTGTCAACTTGAGACGATTCGCTTCTTAACAGTCGGTGATGTACGGCAAGTGGCCGCACCGACTCTATAGTGTATTGAAAACTTGGAGACTGTTCTTCGTTTGCAGAGTTGTGACATTCCCTGTACGTTTTCTGTCATACGCTCAAATTTAAGGTTGCACGGGTACCAGTTCGCCCGAATCTGGCTACGAGAGATATGACAGACAAAGAGCTTTGGTTGATTTTCGTCAAACGCCGCCCTATGTTTACAGCGAACGTGCTGCTAGCTGAATTGTTCAGATTCGCTCAAGTGTTGTCGGCGTGCTTGTGTATTCGTTAATATGGAAAAGACTAGTGAATCGTCCAAAAACACAGCTGTCGAATTTTCTTCCTTAAAATGGGGGGCATTGAACAAAACATTTTCGCCAGCCTGGCGTATAACCTCAACGACATACCCGTTAGAACCTAACGTGATGGTAAGGCGCTCATGCTTTCCGTCGCACCCGCTGGAGAGGGTAGACGAAGAACAATCTCGAATAGAACCTGGCACCATGGTGAAGAAAAGACGTCGCTGTGGATAATACAGTTTCCATGCTGGGTCTCGGTTCGCCAAGAACGACGGGTCGTGCACGCGCTCACGTACAGTATAACCTGCAGTTACTCGCGTCCCTTGTCTCAGCGCCCCTGTGCCTTTCCTCCTTGATGGAGCTTGCATATATGGTCGGATCAGTTTTACAGAAATATCGTCGACGTTTGAGATATGTAAGCACCTGAACGCCAGGGTGCAGCCGACTGAATTTAGGTTTTACTATGAAGATCTTTCCCCCTTGGAATGACCCCTGCGATAGCAAGGAAACCCTCATAAAACGTGAGCGAATTTCCATAAACAGAACAAATCTTGGCGAATTATTCAGTGATTAAACTAGGGCACTGGCCGGAACTTCGGGCGGGCCTCTGCGTTTTGGCGCCAGACGCAAACCCTTATAAGGCAGCAACAGTACTTTCGGATTTACTGTGTATGTGGGGAGACCCCTGAAAGGTAATTGCCGGCGTGTCTTCCTTTCCTCGCGCGATTGAAAGTAGCTGACGAAAACAACAGCTCCTATTCTATTTGCTATGACGGCAATAGAAGGATCAGATCGTAAGACGACAGGCCAATGGTGTACCGACGCAGAACATTCCCGCTTTGCCGCAAAAAAGTTGCAACTGAAGAGCATTAAACGAGACGAATGCAGGCGATGGTTGGGAACCCTTCCACAAGGCTATGCAGTTTGAGTTAGCATCGAATCGAGCTGATGAATTCACAAGTCTGGCCATAACACCGAGGGGAAGGTGCCAGAACGAAAGCTACAGAATGGGCCAAAGCACCACCATGGAGGCCCCACCAGAGTAGGACAAACTCTGGTCGAGAACGATTGCAGTGCGGGCTTCTGGTCCGTTTTCCGTTTCATACGAGAACTATCTAGAGGAGCTTGAGGGAATGGATGAGCTGCACACAGCACAGCGACACCTCAAAAGTACTGAAGTAGTCTTTGTTCAAGTACACACAGTTTTAATTGCTGAGCACAGATATTAGCATTTCCTCACATATTTGTACACAGTTACATGACAATTGGGTTGTATTGCACACCGACACGATGACCGCAGATTGGGCTCAATCGCTAGGACACGAGTTTATCGTTCTGCCTGGCACACAAATCTCGTTTCTCCCCGTCCAACAACTGCTTTGGCATAGGTCCCCTGTAGTGTACGTACGCGCCCAACGTGAAAGAGCTCCTCGTTAGCTCACCTGAGACAGTTCCGCTCTCAGAACCGCCGTTGTCCTCGCTTGAGCTGCACGCTTAGCTGACTCCTCTTCGTCTTCCGAAATATCAGACTCAAACATGATGTCAGCCGCTTGTGCCGCCTTTTTCAACCATGACGTCGCCCGCCTTTCCTTTGCTTTCTGCAGGTAATAACAAACACATTCATGAGTAGCGCACGCAATGCTGACCGAACCGGTCGAAACCTTGCACTGAGGAACTCCAGGAACGTCCTCACAGCGGGTTCACTCAGGTGCAGGGTAAGAACTGGTCCTTCCAAAGTTGGATACTGCAGAACCGCAGAAGACGACTGATCCACCAGGGTCTGACCTTTGTAGTTTGCCGGAGCAACACTGCGAGGCGATAGTTTCTCTCGATCGAAACACTCAGATTCCAAGCACAGCCTCCAACGATGGTCTGTCGAGATGACGCAACAAAACAGAGTACCAAAGGACGAGCACCGAAGACGCGGGGAAGGCCGCTACGGGTGCCACACATTTGTAAGTAGCCCCCAGACAGTTTCGTTTTCTTCCAGGACATCAGCAGGTAATGCTCTTTTCTGTTCTTACATGGTGTCCCGCAGCTTCAATCTGGGTGGCGATTGTGAGAATTCTCTTCACTTTCGTCAGCTGACTGTACACTCGAGAGCTCTTGTGCATGCATGCAGGAGGGTCCAGCTCTCCCACATTTATCTGCATGGGCCTCAAAACCTGCAACCAGTCAGAGACCTGGTTTGGGCCTAAGACGCAAACCGTTTCACCTGAAGACGCACACAACAACATAGACGAGCTAAGCGAAAGCCCATAGGTGAACTTCACTGATATTCCATACAGGCGTATACGACAGGAACCGAGAGCTACTACGGTTCCCGCCCCACTGTACACTGGAGATCCACTGGCGAAATGAACGTGGGAAAATTGGAATCAGCCGTACAAGCAAAGAGTCTCTGCACTGCCCGTCGAACACTCCACTGAACGCAGAAACACCATGTTTCTACCGGCTACCGTCTTTCCCACTTCGCCACGGCCTACATACTGCCTCGAGGCGGCCTTCTTCCACGGACAGCACTGGACTGGAAGAGACATCAGCCAGATTGATTGAAAAGGCAATGCATATGGCGTACCGCTATTGGGTGGATGATACACTCGGCACATGTGGGAGCCGCCTGCGCAATATCCTATCGGGTTTACAAACCTCACCAGAAAAAAACGAGGCAGCACGAAGACCTCCCCTGTCTGTGTGCGGCTCACCTGATTGCTGCGCCCGAGCTGTCCGTCCACTCCTGTGCACGAAGATGGACGAAGACCGAGGGGCTTGGAAGTGGACAACCTCCTTCACCTGCTTCAGATCCAGGCCTCTACAGGCGACATCCGTGCAAACGATCACCGCGCGGTCAGCGCTCTGGAACCTATGGACGTGACACAGGACAGCACCAGGTAGCCGGAACAGGCCTGAGCATAGGGGTCGAGCTGTCACACAGAAATACCTCTCCACGTAGTAGAAAACACGGCTGCCATGCAAGTGCGCGAAATCGTCTTCCGCTCCTAGACTTTATCTCGTGAAAAGCAAACCCGTTTTCGAGACGAACTGCGCGGGGCAAATAGGAATATTCGCGGGATCTACCCTTGGCCGGCCTCTCGACGGCCTCGACAAAGGCAACTGCTGGCTCACTTTTTGAGAGCCTGCAAAATCGCTGAGCACGCTCTAGGAGCGTGTCAGCGCAGGAGGTGGGGAACCTACGTTTCTACACGCTTCAGACGTTGCTTCTGCTGAAGATTTGAGTGCAACCCAACTACTTCGGCCAACGGGGATGCGCCCTTAGGACCGGCTCGCCGGTCTGATTGGTGCTTGTCGCGTCCGAGTACCAGGCTGGAAAATCAACACAGAAATACAAGGGAGGGTTCCTCCTGTGGTCGTTTTGCGCACGCCAAAAACCCTCGCTTGACTAAGATTGACTGCACAACGATATCGATCGGTTACGCCTGAGGCTGCAGCAAAAGGCAGGTGCGCGAGGAACTCTACGGCGTCGCCGGAGATGCCTCACGTTTATCCTGACAACAGAGGCCGCTTCAGCTTTTCGAGATGCAGAGAGGCCATAACCTTTTCCGCGCCCTCTACAACGAGCACTACGGAGGCCTCAGAATACTGACTAAGCACCGCAGCAGCGCCAACAGAGAACTGAGTAGCGATGGAACATGCAAAAGCAGCAGTGTGTCGCTTGCCCTCCTAGATTGATTTCTCCTCAAGCCCTTCAAATGAAACAACTGAGAGGAGTCCGTCAGCCTTAAGAATATGCACAGATACGTAAGCTGCGCTTGAGAATCAGAGCCAGAGGCACAGCTGAATTTGAGAGAATCCTATCGCAACGGTGACGGTGGATCCTAGAATTTACACACAGCAGGAGGAATTGCCACACGCCGGCACTATCTAGTGAAGACTGTTCGCTGCTCCCAATCTTGTGACACAGGGTTATGACAAGGACGACGGAAATTTGCTGGGCCATCAGGTAGCGCCAGGTCCGCGCTCCCCACCAGACACTGTGAGCCGGCCGACTCCACGCTCTCCTAAGACTACAACACGCCTTCTGGGACAAACTGTCAACATCGACTCACCTGAGAATGGGATCTAAACGGTAGACGTAGGAGATGGCGTTGACAAAAATCATGACTTTCAGAGGTTCGTTAGCGGGAGCCGAGACGAAGAGTTTGAGCAAGAACAGGACAAGGTACAGCTCCTGGCAAAACGGGAAAAACATAACAAGTCAGCGTGATTCCAGTTACAGCCTCTTTTCAACCTTCACGCCGGAAAAAACGTAAAGAAAAAAGGTAGGCCAAAACAGCGGCAACGCCCAGCGTCGGTGTTGTCTCCGCATAGGAGAGAGACAAGACAGAATGGAAGGTCCAGAAAGAACGTAGCAATCTGAGATTTACATATGTGCGCATGCCTGTGTGTATCTGCGCATACAAGTACGTGTATATGCAGTACACGTACATTTATGTAAATACATCCATGCTGCAACATGTTTTGCACGGAATGTAGAGATGCCCAAACAAACGCTAATGGATACCACAGAAAAACGTGAGAAACTAAAGGGAGACATATATAGGTAAACAGATAGCAGATGCGCCTCGCGTACTCACATCTTGGAGCGTCGCAACAAATAGGCATCATGGTTGTAGATCGGTAGGTACAGAAGATGAAACGTCACACGACTTAACTGACTCAAATAATACAGAGCTGACCTGTAACTGAAATGCGCGCGCAGGTCACGCACATGCACCTTTTGTGCAACGGTCACGTCCCAGTCGAAGGGAAAGCACAAAATGGTACCGTGATGGACACTCGCCAACTACGGTCTTACCTCTTCTCCAGCAGCTGTCTTTAGTGCCGTGATGGAGAGTCCATCTGGTAACTTGAGAGGACCTCCCGCGAGACTGTTCCTTCCAGGGATTTGACCAGCTTCACAAAGCGCCAAATCTGGGTCGTCTTGGTCGAAGCTCCGCTTCAGAGTCTTTCTGCTGTCTCCTTCCTTTCGGCTTAAGTCGACAACAAACAACCGTTTTTTTCTCAAATGTACGCGATCCATAAGAGCTTGTAGAACGCTTGGGCGTTCTTTCGCCTCCCTTCTCTGCTTTTTTTTTTGACGGGTAGATGGGTCCATAGCGAGAGTGGCGGAGAAGATGAAGGTTTGGATTTTGCGGCATTCGCCCAGCGAAAACGAAGTCGCTTCGTCTTCTCGATGCCTTCCTCGTCGCCTCTTGATGTCATTGTCCCCCTTCTTCGGAGAAGCGTGGGCTTTGTAAACGGCGTCAAGCAGACCCTCCATCTCCTGAAAGCACCCCTCTTGCGTTAAGCGGTCTGCCTCATCAAGAACCAGGAAGCGGAGTGTGTGCAAGGAAGCCATGAATTCGCGACCGCGCTCGATACGGCCCCGTCGGTTACTGTCTCCCTCCTTTTTCTCATCAGCCAGTGGGCTGTTTCCGTGCTCTTCGCCCTGGCCTGCGGGCGGAGATTCACAGACCAGCGAGCCGTCATAGGCGAAGGAAAGCGATCGAGAGACACTCGTCTGGGCCTCCTGAATGACAGCGAAAAGACGGCCAGGAGTCCCGATGACAATTTCAGGACGAACTTGACCTAACAGTCGTAGCTGCTTCTGAACGGCCAAGCCGCCGACAAGACACACGGCCGTCAGAGGCGTATAGGCACACAAGGCCTCCAGGTGTCTCTGCACCTGAAGGGCTAGTTCTCGGCTCGGAACGACAATGAGACACTCCGGACCGCCCACTTTTCCACCTACACTCTTGGGGCCACCTGAGCTTCTGCCTCCATCCATCGCCGGAGAACTCGTGTCATCATTTTGGTTGGGTGCTTCCTCGTGCTCAGCATCTTCATCACTGGAGCTCGGCCAGGCGTCGACAGCTGCCTCTTCCTCTGTGAGACTAGAAGACCCGACAGCATCCCCGTCGTCTTGGCTGAGAGCCACGGAAAACGCGTCAACCCTCTGCTTCTTTCGCTTCTTCAGGGACTTCGTTTTGTTCTTGTGCTCGATCTCCTTCTCGTTTCGCCGAAGCGCTTGGGCAAGCAAGTTGCAGACGATTGGGACACCGTACGCGAGCGTCTTTCCACTCCCTGTCTCAGAGGCCCCCACAATGTCCTTCCGGTCCCGAAGAGCCGCGAGCAAGACGGCGCGTTGGATGGGAGTCGGCGAAAAAAAGCGACAGTCTTGTAGAGCGCGCAGAACAGCAGGGTGTAGGAGGTCCTCTGAAGACGAGTCGAGAGCGCCGAGCCATTGAGGAAGAGCCGCGCGCAGGTCCGTGACGAGGCACCACTGCTCTGTCGTATCCTCCAGCGTACACCGGGGCGCCGTCTGAGAGTGGGGCGAGGTTGGTGCGGCCACGCAGCAAGAGAGGGAAGAAGCGTTGGAAGAGAGAAGTTCTGTGGAGGGACAGGAAGTCGCCTTTTTCTTTGGAGACACAGACGAAGAGGACGGAGCAGCCTTCCGGCTCTTGCTCCCGGGAGCGGAGGGCAACTCGTGCGCTTCACCGCACGCTGTGTCCAGTTCCTCCGCATGTCCTTGTCTCTTAGCAGCATCCCCTGTCGAGGCGTTTGGCGACTCTCGAGAGGAATCCTTGTTCTTCTTTTTCCCCCGTTTCTGCTGCCGCCCTTTTCCAGATGCCACGCTCGCCAGCGCCGCCTCTCTGCTCTCAGCGCTGTCCACCCTGACGATTGACGGATCAAAAATTAGTGCGGCATCGCCGTCCAGCTCCTCCAGCTCGGCCATCCCCTCCATCTGACACTCCCTCAAAGTTGCCGCGTCCAACTGTACTTGCTTCCAACGGTCCTGGCCCTTCCTTCTCTTCGTGTCTGAAAGGGCCGCTGGCGCCGCGGGAGACACCGCGAGGCCGCCGGTCGCCCCGTCGGTCTCCCCCCTCTGACGCTTTTTCGCCATTTTTCGATGGCACCCTTTCCGTCCGAAAACAAACACGCTAAGCGACGAAGGTGACGAAGATGTGGGGTCTTGCGCCTCTCCTCAGGTTCTCGCTTCGAGCGAGCGTTTTCCAGTTGTTGACCGCGTCACGGGAAGAGTTCGCCTGTCCTGAGAACCGAGTCTACGCCAAAATTCTGGCAGATCATGCGGAGAGCACAACCGACGTCAAAGCGGATCGAATTCGTTTCATGGGGACAACAGGGTCTCGGGAATCGTCCTTCCAGGCAGCGCGCGACAGGGCGTGAACAGCGCGGCAATCGATTGAGCCGCCTCGACGGTGAACAACACACCGCTCAGCATGCTCCGAGCAACGGAGCTCCCGCGACGGCTGCTAGGGCTCCTCGGGTTTTCCCGGAAGGAAGAGAAATAATAAGCTACGAAGAAGTGAAGGAATGGACGGTCCCTCAAGGATTTCGCCAAGTCTCGGAGATGCAGGGGCATGCAAACCGCATGCAGACTTGTGACTCTGGGAGTCGAAGGAGCGGCCCACTGGGGGTTTCTCTCGGGAAAGCAATCAAGCACAAAAGTACAGAGCATGGAATGCAGGCACGACGTGAAGCGGTGCTACAAACTGGTTGACGTCTGTTCAATGCCGTTCATCGATACGTGGGATACTCTGAGATGTGTGACTTCCTGTAAAACCTGCTGAAATTCTCTCAAGTCCAACCGATGAACTGTTCACCCTCGACGGCCGTAGGCCACTCAAGATGTAGTCAACATCGTAGGGAGACGCGACAACGCAACCGTCGGGACGGTGTTTTCATGTGATGGTATGAAACGATACGAACGCAGCGCAAGAGGAACATCGCCGCAGTTTCGGTTGCGGAGGATAAGACGGTGACGTCTCGGAAGGGATCACCTTTTCACAAGAGCGAGGCCGTGAAGCGAATGGTGTGTTGCCGACAGACAGTTAACTCACGGTCTAGGGGTAAGGTAGCAACGCATCCAACTGTCTTTGCACTTGGCAGGCCTTGGGACCGCTACTAAAAATAGGATCCGATTGAGGTCCTTCCTATCCTTCAGGATGCCTCCAACGTTTTTTCGATGTCAGTCACTCCGGAGAGACGCGGAAAAACCGGGAACCCTGTCCATCGGTGTGCTGTCTTTTGGTAGTGTAGCGCAAGCGGTGTTTGCCTTCTACAAGCTTGAGGGAAATACCGCTGTTTCTTCAGGCGAAGCGCACGCCAAAACTCGATAGCTAAGACACGCTGCCCCGCCTCTTCTGAGTAGTAGGCAGAGAAGCGGTTTCATGCGCCTTGTGCTTTTCTTCAACCAACACATACCACCGGTTTTGGATGGCATTACTTCAACACCATACCTTCTAGCTGGCGCCGCGGGTCTTGTGCCGCCACTACTGCCGTTTGATTCGGATGTGCAGCTGGAGTGCAGAGAAAAGGCATCTTGTGACGACGCAGCGAGTTGCGTAGTGTCAAGCTATGCCGTTACATACTGGGGACCAGAGAGCCTATCGCCAGGCGCGAGATCTGCGTACTGCTTTGACAGCTTAGAGACTGGAACGTAAACAGTCGATGACTGCGCTGTATGACCCTCTATATCCTCCGGCTTCAAACGGCAAGACGTGCTACGAAAACTGCCCCGCAGTCTCGCACTGTTCTGGCGGCCACTACGAGGTGTTTCTGGCCTCTAAGACGGCGCATTTCTTTCGGGAAATGCTTAGGCTCCCCATGTTTGCCAACACCAAAACAAAACTTCACGGTGACCGTCATCTAGCGCATCAAACAATACTGACACCTGCAACTGAAACTCGGACCTTGCTCCATTCATATTCGGCAACCTACAGTTTTCAAGCGGTAAGCGACAACACATCAGAGAGACGAGGCAGTTGGCCATCCGGCGAAAACAAAATGATAATGAGTTTGCTTTCCTACCATCTCCTTCCTCCACAACGGCGTCGTAAAGTACACGACTACGGCACTGTCCCCCTCCCGCGCAGCTCCTCATGCCATAGTAAAATTGATGACTCGGTCAAACCAGGGTACAGCTGAGCTGCGGTCCCCTCTGGGCCGAAGTTATGTATACAAAAGAACCTGCTTTCCGAAAAAGAAGGGCTGCGCGGACGCACCGGGCAAAAGAACAAAAGACCACGCAGCGTCTTTCCATACGTTCAGCTGTTGAAGAGGCATGACTTCTCTGCCACCGTTTCAGCACGTCGTTACTCGCTGTCTCCGTTCTCTATTCCGCGACTCCCTTCTTCACGCCTCGAACATCATAGTCGCTCCTATCGCAGATATTCGACAAATCACTGAACTGTGTGCGGCCTTCGTCCACCAGCGTTGGTCCGCCATGTTTATGGACTCCAGTGTAGGTGTTTTTGTCGTCGTGGAAACGGACATTGTCAGCTTTCGTGCCAGTCAAAATCGGCCCGGTTTCACCTGCAAAAGGGACACCGGACAAGAACTTCGAGTCCTGCAGTACTGAGATATACATGCACACATCAGCAGCCGCTGAGACGGAATCGTCCCAGGAAGTTCACAAAGGCCCCGCTATTGACAGAGTCCAAGGTGACACGTGACGGTGGTGATGTGCTGCAACAAGTTCTTGGCACCAGCTATCAAAACTTTTCCCTTCTACCCTGTGACATCGACCTTCATGACCCACGGTGATCTGCGCGAGTAAACATGCGCCCTGCGGAGTATACCGCCTGGGCGTGGAAAACACAAGTGAACTGCGGAAAAAAGTAGGAGACCTTGGAAGCGACTTGCCCGCACTTATCTGGCTTAACTTACCTGACGCGAGTTTGCTGACAATTTGCTCAGTAGAGACCTTCTTCTTCTCGCCCACGAGTTTCAGTGCTTCCTCGAACTGAGCATAGTCAATTTTCTTGGCACCTTTTGCCTTTACCTTCGTGAAGATAAGATCCGCATCGACGGTTGTCAACGTCTTCCCGTCAAGGATCGCCGTATCCTTCAGGATTTTGACGAAAGTGCGACCGTCCATGTCGCCGCTACCTTTCGTGTAAACCTGGAACGCGCCCGACGCGGTTGCCATTTTGTTAAAGACTGGCACACTACGGAACAGTCGCCGATCACCCCCTTTGAAGAACACACACACTATCGATCAGAGAGCCTAAGCGATGAGACGCGTCGAAGTCACAGGCAAAATCGGAGTCTGTGCCGCGAACGCAACCGCGATTCATGAAATGCGCGATCGGAGCTCGAGTCGTAGGTCGCTTCTGTGGGGCTAACGCCCGATAGTTCAGTTCATACGATCGATGAACGATTTCCAACAAACAGATCGCAAAATCAAAGACGAAACGACGCGTTCTCTGAGAATTCGCCACAACGAAACCCTCACGCTGCACAGTGAACACCGTTTCGAAAAGAGGGTCACATTCGGCTACTAAAAACCATCGACTTCGGGTCTCTCCGTGCACCCGCTCTTCTTGTACAGCCCCAGAAGTTGCTTAGCTTGCCGATTGCGCCACCGTGGCACGACCCCCCGAAACGCCATCCTGAGTGCCTTGTTCTTGGCCGTTATCCTCGACTTCGGCTTATATTCGAAGGAAGCGACTTTTGCACATCGAGAGGAACGCATGCGCGTTGACTCACAATATGGGCAACCGAGAATCTGGCACCATGTCTCATTCTGGTACTGCGGTAGTCGCCACAGTGCGTTTACAAAGACTACATTCCAGTTTGCAATGTGTGGCCTTGCTTTGTTTGGCGAAGTTCCTTTACGGAGAGGGGGGGTAGCTTGTGGCGGCGCTCAGGCTCCATGCTGCTGGCAAGTGCTTCGCCAGGTGCCGATGCTGGACGGTTTTCAGACTCTAGTTCCAACATTGATGCACACAAAGTGAGTGCACGACCGTATCTCCGGGGCTGGTATTAATCATTCTTTTCTTTAACGGTGAGATGCAATCTGAATGAACACATTTACGCCAGTGCCTTGAGGCGGAACTTACTCGGTACCAAGTTGGTTGCACGAGCTACCGAACACAATGACTGCCCGCTTTTTACGATTCCTCTTATAGGGCAATATATATATATATATATATATATGGCACGCTCTTCTCGACGCTTCTTGCCGTCAACGGGGCACCAGTTTAGTGCTTGTAAAAGCACCTGTGGCCTTTGCGATTGACCCCATCGCTGTGCGTCCTGCGCAAGAATGCTTTTTTCTGTTGACTGGAAGTTAGTTCAGCTGCCGTATCTTTCATGGGTTAGGGCCCGTCAGCACGTCTTGGCTGTTCGAAGAAGAATATTCTGATCCGACGTTTCTCACGAACTGCATGGTTCTGGAAGACAGATTCACGCGCCGTGTACGAACGTAGCCCAATCCAGAGCCGCTGACTGCGGAAGAAGACAATGGCACAGCTCGTGTGCCGGAAAAACTTGGAAACGGAGGAAGAGGTCGAAGACTTTGAAGGAGAAGAAGCAAAAGCGGATTGTAATGCAACCGATCCGTTGACATCCGACGAGGAAGATGTCGTGACAACAGAAGCGGCAACATGGTGTTATTCCCAACTGTTCGCTGCGCCGGAGACAACGGCGCCGGACCCGATCATCTGCACGTTTTCTCATCTTCTTCAGACGCATCGTGTAAGCTCTTCGCATATGCCTCGCACTTCATCGCCTAGCAAGAAGCACAGGAAATGGTGGAGGTTGCCTGCGGCTAGTCAATTCAGCAACATTAGTGTGATTATGCGACTGCCTTGACTTCATGCCACGCAATGTGAAAGTCTGGGAGATGCCGTCAGGCTGCATGCGAATCCTTTGCTTACACCTACACCTGTCCTTGCCAGGGTCTGCCTTAAGCCAGTCGGTTCGCTAACTCTAGTTGACTTCCGCTGCGTGACGAGGGGCGGTGACCTGGAAACGAGAATTTCAGGCACTGCGGACAGACGGGCTTCCTCGATGAACGTTAAAATTCGCGACATTCGTTATCGTGTGACGTCCCTGACGAAAGGGTGACTCAATAAGATCCACGAAGAGCGTTATGTGTGCTGGGCAACTCAGACTTTGTGTTTCCGCCCGGAGGTGAGGCCTTTTGTCGATTTGAGGCTACCTGGCCCGTTTTCAAGACGTGCGTCCCATAGAGCATGTACACAGATTCACAAAAATGTACAGGTAACTCCGTCCGCCATCACGCTTGTTTGATGATGCCTTTGGGTCGACTACCTGTGCACAGACAACTGCCGAAGCCGCTGCTACGTCTTCCTCAGCGCGCCCCGACAGCGACCATGAGCCTCTGACGGCGGCAGGAGAGCCTGGAGGCACCGACGAGCTCGGGCCCTCTTTGTCTGTGGAGGAAAGGAGGGTGACGCGTGAAGCAGATCCTTGGACGGAACTGCGTTCGGCTGAGACAGGCTCAGGTAAGACGCCGCGCAACAATGGCAGTTAACAAAGATAAACAGAAGATGGGAGCGATGAAGAAGGGTTTAGGGAACCGGATTTATATATGCCGGAGGCCAAACACAAGAAAGGGAGTTTTTCCTTCTCGTTTCTGAAAGGGCGAGCTTGATGAAAAGTAGATGCCTAGACCGTGTTGCCCCACCCAACGCTAATAAACGAACCAGACGGGCAAACTGGTCGATTGATCGGCAGGGCGTCCAAGCATGTTTCGTCTGCGGGGATTTCTGGGAGTCGGTTTTTTAACTGCTTCCGCGGAAGTGGGAAGAAGGACGGGACTGGGGAAAGATGATGCGCTGGTACCGTTGTTCTCGGGAATTGTCTTACGTCTGGCGGTGGAAATATAAGGCTCCATGTCCTTTTCCTGTGTTGTTGAACGCCCACGAGGTTCTATGTTCTTGGTGATGAATCACGTAGTATGTGCTTCTGCAGGTGATGTGCAGCGGAAGAGAGAAAACGGAGAAGAAGAAGTACCCGCCTTTGCGGGGATTGAAGCAATCCTGGAGCAGACAGCTACACGAAGAGGAAAGGGGAAAAGAGAAAAAGTGAGTCGACTAGCGGAGCCGGGCGTGGTTGTATTTTGTGCCATGTTTGTCAGTCGGATTTGTGCCCGCTAAGGGTGAAAACAATGCGTGGCCTAGCGAACGGAAGGCGACGACACTTGAGTGATAAACCTCACACGAACTACCCGTTCGGATTTGTTGGCAAGCTCGCCAACGTGTATATAGGTGCCTTGTGGCTTAGTGCATGCATAGTCGACAGTGCTCAGGAGACGTCTGCTGTTTTCCTCTATGGACGCCACCAGCTGCGTACATCTGCGCGGGACCTCGGTGTTTTCGCAGTGGGTCCGCTTTCTGTAACAGTACACGGGAGTACAGACGATGGCTCACAAAAAACTCGCAAAAAATGAGAGGCATTGATCAATAGGCGGTGACGTCGCTGTCGTGTCCACGGTTGGAGCCCCTAGAAAGCACGTAGACACGGTGAGAACTGGGAAACGTGTGGAATTGGCTGGTGGCAAGACGCGATCTCTGGCGCGCAGTTGCGCACGAACACAGTCCTGGTATGCCTGAGATATATATATGTGTGTGTAACGATGTGCTGGTTTACACCCAGGGCCGACAGTCCAACAGACCTCGGGAGGTGAAGCCAGGTTTTGGTAAGTACGGTAATGAAGGTGGCCTGTGCATTGATGGCTGTCGCGTCATGCTCACGGTTCACTGCCGGCTTAAGTTTTCTCGAAGGCGTGCCTCTCGCTTGCGTCTTCCGTCGTGTATGTGCATCAGCCAAGACTTCTTATGAGTGTGACTCGACGTTTCATCGGTGGTCGTCAGTAGACGCTTCGGAGTACTGTTCCGCTGTGCTGGGCCAGCGGCGCTGGAAGGTGAAGAGTCACAGCTACTGTTTATACGCCCCTCCAAATCAGACGCCTCTGGGAAGCCAATCGCGGGGTGTTCGCCGGACGAGTAAGGCTGCTGCGAAGGCAGGGCGCGGAGGAGTGGGCCTTAGCACAGTGCCATAGGTGAGGGGGGAGGCACGCATCGAGATCTTTCTGCGTTGTGTGCCAGTTTCGAAAGGTCCATCTGTTGACGCGGCTGCTTGGGAATCGTCGGGAAATCCTTGGAACGACCAGGAGGGGAACTGCGCGTTGTCGTTGCTCTTCTCTCAGGGCATTCGGAAAAGACATTCCTTCCGCAGTCAGCAGGTGTACGGACACAGCCTGTCGAAGACGGAGTTGAATATTGTGCGAGCGGAGACGGAGCTCCGTGTGTCTCAAGCTGGGATGGCAACTCTCGCTGCAGGCCGAGTACGCAGCAGTCGCCGTCTCAGTTTTGTCCGACGTGTGGCCAGCCTATTGTCTCGGAACTGTCGTCATCTGATGTATGTGGGGACAGTTGGTCTTCTCGAGCGGGTCTCCCCAGCTGTGCAGTCGCGACCTCCCGTCCGGACCCGTCACAACCGGATGTGCCGGCAAAGGAAAAAGTGCGAAATGGAGTCGGTGCGTGCGCGTTGAACAGTGGTTTGAACCAAGGAGGAACGCAGAGGTTAGGAGGGCATGTTTCAGGGAAGCCGATGGCACGTTCCGATATTATCCGCCTCCTACGGCCACCACCTGTGCCGGTGTCGGTAGCATTTGATAGACTTAATTCGACGGCAGCATGTCTCTGGCGTGAATATCGAGACACTGGGGAACAGGGTGAGGCATCAGTTCAAGCGGGGAGAGAGAAAAATATGCATGGAAGATGCGTTCCACAGCTCAGCAGAGCGATGCAACAGCACGCTCAGTTGCGTGCTCAAATAGCATGTCTGGTTGGCGATACACCAGATACGGATGCGGACAGCGTTCCTGCCGGAGCTGCTGAGGTTTTTCAGGTTCTTTCAACAGACAAACAGGACGCGCTTCTTGAACTTTTGCTGTCCTGGTACTATGCTGGTTTCTACAGTGGGCGTATCAGTTTGGAAATAGGGTGAAAGAAAAGGCTACCGGCCTTCGCACATGTTTATGTCTGTACCAGTCCTGTCTGGGGTGTGGACGGCCAGTCTTGACCCGCCAAGCTTGCATCTCACGTCTGCTGCTTGCCGCTGTGATCTTCTGTGGCCATTGCTGTGGACTGTCTTTCTACGATCGACCATAAGAAACCAGAGATCCTGTAGAGCGGGCCTCTACACTAGGTGATATATTATGCTCATCCACAGAAGCCCGCAGGTAAAGTTATGGGTAAGTGTCACGTGAAATTAGGTTATAATTAAAGGCCTCGAGAGGACTGCCGATTGGAACGATCCGTGCTCCCTAACCATGAGCCGCCTTCTGCGCAGGAACCATCCTACCACAATTTAGATTAAGACAGCCATGCCAGCCGTGGACCACACGCCCGAGCGACAGTGGTGACAACTCGTAATCGTACTCCTGTAATCCAGTTATTATTGGAGTACTTCTGAAAATGCTATGGACCAGAGGAGTCAGTCATCAAGAACACACAGAGCGTACCCCTACTCCTGCACTATGAAATTCTTTATTATCATGTTGAGTACCCAGATGAAAGTGAACCGAATAACCGAGTAGTAAACCGCACGTAGGGCGCTTCGTTTGGTAAAAGCAACACTAAAGCGTCGCACCGGTGCAAATCATTTCTGGCTCGTTTATGTACTGTCAGAAAATACTTGAGCTTTGCATCCTCATCAAGACAGATACATGTGTTGGAGTTCAGTGGAACTCGCTGCCGCCAGCATTTTGCTTACTCATCCCAAATGAGGCGGTCGTGAATTTGCACATAGTACCCGATGCAACGGAAGCTAGTAGAGGCGATCTGTTTTCCTTACTAATCCATCGCACTGTACTAATGCTGCATTGCCTTCCGCGATGTGACGGTTGGAGTGTCCACTTCTACAACCAGAAACTTTACAGATAGGCTAGGATCCAACTGGCCTGCCACCCCCAGAAAACTCTCCGCCGTCTCGCTGCAACACGGCCAGAACATCTCCAGGTCACGAATGCCGGCAAGACTGTCAACCCTCTACAAGTCCTGCAGAAATTATGATCTGCAGAGCACTGTAGAATCCACCTCGATTGATTGGTCTAACCGAAAGTCTTTAAAAATATACTGTTTTGCTTAAAAGAACTAAATAGCTTGAAAAGTACAAGCGGGAAGACCAACTTGTCCCCACAGATCTCGTCGGGGATTCGTGGCCTCGACAGTAACTGAAAAGCTGCTGCAGAAACCTCATATCTGTCCATACGGAATAGTCCGGTTTACACGCATATCACGGGTAGCACAACACGTACACAGCCGTCCCCTGTTACGCCCGGCTTTTCTCCTAGAAGAAAGGCATTCACACTGTCGCCACTCGTCCGAGATGGTGACGTATTGCACAACGTCACAATGGACGCCGCTTGGCATCGTAGCTACAAAAACCCATAATATACCAAAAACTGTCAACGAACGCTAATGGCGTCAATCTCCAGCATCGCGCCTCCCAGCTGAGCCAAAAGGAATCCAGCATGCTGTAGGGGTAGAACAAAAAAACGTACTTTGGCCGGACAAAATCGGGCAATAAGTCGGTATCGTGTAATGTTCTTGCTGCAATCTTATCTCCTATCGCTACCTTTCCATTCCGGTTTTGTTTATGGCAAAAGCTCCTGTGCTTGGTGAGCCCTGCTCCGAAAGCCGTACAAGGCTCGACCACAGATGACTGGCAGCACACGAGCATTTGCCTGGAGAAACAGAACCCGTTTTGAATACAGCGTCCAGTTTTTTCGTCCGCCTTGCGACTTGGCATGATCTCTACTGCTGCTTCTAACCTCCCGTCTCGGAAGCCTTTCCCCCCTCCAACCACGGTGAACGATACACAACCCACGTTGTTGCGGATGGTTCTTTTACGAACAAGATTCACAGGTCGATTGAATTTTGTTGGGTTCACGCAAAAGAGCCTTTCTTATTCGCCTCTGCCACGCTGGCGTGGAAAGAGATGGTCATCACCTCAGCGGTTTCCGTTTTCAATACGCTTACATCATGTGTCTGCTCGTGGGACCTCTGATATGCCACACTAGCTTCAGTTAACTACTGCTCCTCTATCTGCAGTCGGGTCTATGTTTGAACCCTAACACTCTCCACTTGTATATTCTTGAGCCAGCTTCGTGTGTGCACTCGAGATCCCAGCATGGCTGTCGGCTGTGATGTCATGTTCCTGTATCTTCATGCTGCGTTCCAACCCCCATTCTTACTACCACTCATTGAAAGGTTCCGTGCCTTTTCGCCAGGTAAAAATTGCGACCGTCCTTCGCTTTCGCGCTCCACAAGGGCGACGCAGTTTTGTGTCCTACGCTTGCGGAGTTAAGGGCGGCAAACCAATGCAAAACCGCAGTACAGGTGTAGGATGCAAAGACTACGTTTTATAAAGGGAGGTCGTTCTCCTTTCTCCTGGCGCGTGCAGAGTGGACGCATGGAGAGTGTGGCGTTCATTAAGCTTGGCAGCAGGAGTCAAACATGAACCTACATATAGTTTCTATTCTACAATGCAAGGCACCGGAATTGGCTGCCGTCGTATCGTTGACAGCAACACAGGTATACGACGTTTGATCGCGACGCCTCTCTGAAAACTGAAACTGTTATCGACTGTAACTATCAGCCCGTGATGGCAACCGCTAAACCTATGTAAATCTCCGCCGTCCTTCCTGTGTACCACCTCTTGGATTTTTTATGCCCATTCCGAGAGGGGCCACAGTACCGGCGATGCCGCCGTTTGCTTTGAAGTTGCCAGCAGTCGGTTCTGTTTGACTGTTTTTCCTCGGGACAAACTTGGTGATCGCTGCTCCCATCGGCCCCTGCAATCGACTACGGCACTTGATAGACCGCCCCACGCCCTTGCTACTGGAACAATGGCATATGCGTCGACTGGTTTTTCTGCGGCGGAAGCAACTCGCGGGCCGCCCCGCCCCGCCACTAGCATTCCTGAGTCGGTGGGCATATCCTCTGCTTTCACGCCCGCACTGACGCAACAGGAGAAATATGATGTGGCTGTTCTTGACATGGCAGTTAGGTCTTCTTGGGGTAGGGACTTCAATATTCTCTTGCAGTTTGCAAGAGAGCATGCAGCTCACCGGGCCGGCCTCAGCGTGGAACGCCTTGACAGGCATTTGGTGAAACGGGCGCGGGTGTTTCGAGCCGTTGACCAGGAGTTTGTTCAGTTCGCTGGACTTGCGTTAGGAAGCGAAGATGGCGCAGTTGAGTTTCAGGAATCTCTGCCGTGTGGGCAAAGTGGAGGCCTATGGAGTGGAATGACAAAGGAATCGTTGAAGTGGTGCGCGGCAAAACTACGGTTGATGTGTGATGAACAAGAACCCTCTCCAGCGCTCGCATTGGAGGAGATTGTAGCCCTTAAATGCACATTGTTTGCCGAAGCCCAGGGTGCGGGGCTGCGCCAAGCCCAGGTACATAACAATAGGTGAAAACACGGAATGAACTTTCTGCCGGTCGTTTGCAGTGAAGCACATGGATGCTCTACGATATGGAGGGTCAGCTGACTTCGAATGTATCGACGTGGCAGGGAGCGTTATTGCTTTTCCTTGATGTACCACATTAACAACACCTTACGGCTAGGCCGAAGTTCCTTCCTTCTGAAAATCTATCTCAGGGAAGATAACGCGCAGTCGGTTTGTGTGCGCGTAGTATCGGGATGAGCAATAACGAATGTAGAAGCGATATATCTGAAAACAGGTTACCGTTCCGTGAGCGTAAGATACGGCTTTCTCGGTCTGCGTCTCCTCAGGGTCTCTAAAGTCTCTCATGCAATATTTAAAAAGGCTGAGCGAAAAGCGAAGCAATTAGACCGTCTGAATACCATGTGCTTACTTCTATCCTTTGGACTATTGTCTGGGCCGGGCAATGACTGGCAGTGCATCCTTGCGTGAAGCGTCCTTATTTTTCACGCATACTGTAGGAAAGCAGTCCGCTCCTCTCTTCGGGTGTTATAGCGTCTCCATGAAGGAAGGTTTCAGAAAGCCTCTGCATCTGTCATAGCCAGTACACTCGAGATTTCGTCCTCTTTTCACTTCTGGTTTTCGACTTACCCGTCCCTGCTAACCCCGACACTCTCACCACGCTTGACAGAAGGCGGTGCATGTGATATTCATTTTTTACACTCCTCTCATTTCCTGCCTTACTTCTGGCTCCGCGATATGTGTCGGTTTTGCAGAGGCGCCACCGAAGAGCATGTTCAAGTAATTTCCCTTGCACAACTGCTCTGCATTCTTCGTCATCCTGCTCGACACTGCTATCGCAGCCGGCAGCAACTTGCTTGCCGGTTGACCTGTTTTTTGATATGAACACTGAAACGCTTCTTCGAACCACATTCAAAGCGGAACAAGGCAACACATCAATTCTACGTCTTCTCCTCAACAGCTTAAATCCCAACAGAGAATGCACAGTGCCCGGTGTCTCTAGCACGTTGCCGGACCCTACAGAGTCCAGCGTTTCAAGGCTGATTTCTCCCGCGCAGTCACGTCCACTTTACCTCTCCCCCTCCAGAAGAAGCATTTCTTCTGACATGTTAGGGCCTTCTGCCGGGGTTCGCGGCAGCGCCCCGTCGCATTCCACACGGGCCTTACCTGCACAGTCCGAGGAAGCAGGAAACGCAGAAACTTTATCGAAGAACAGAACTGAAGAGGCTCCAAAACAACTTGAGGCCTCAGGGAGTCTAGTAGGGACCTTGGGGACTCGGGGCGATCCGCCCTCTGTAGCATGCAGAGGTGAGAGTCGGTCATTCGAATGCTCCGTGGGAGGGTCCGGAGAGCGCAGCAGGGACGGCCACGCTGTCAACAGAGTTGCTGAGTCTGCAGAGGACACGTCCAGTGGGGAGCGAGGACCAGGGACTCGTGCCGCCGACAGCGAGGCTCGGGGAAACAGGGCAGAGTCGCCTGAGACTCCGCAGGCGACTCTCCGACTGCTCTTTCAGCTGGCCGAGCTGCATCTCCTCCAGAGGCTTACGCAGAGCTCCCCTGACTTGGTCCAAGATGCCCAGGCAACTGCGAGGGGGTTTCCCTTTTCCACGATGCTGTTTACTCGTACTTCCAGACAAGGTGGTAGTTCATCTCGTTTCGCTTCGGCATCGACAGCGCCACATGCTCCGGAGGCGACTGTGTGCGAGGAGAGCGGCCAGCGCGGACACTCACGTCGCCCAGAGAAGTCCCCCTCGACGGGCACCGCCCACCAGCGTCCTGCGGTGGAGTTGAGGGGATTCACTCTCGAGTCGACCGAAAGTCTCTGCCAACAAGGTCTCAAGCGAAAAGACACCATTTCTGATCTCAGGGTTCTGCCTCCTGCAGTCGCTCGAGAGGTCAGCACCGATCTTGGCACAGACAGCAGATGCCGTAGAGATGAAACGCGTACCCCTTCCTTAGAATGCCTCGCGTCCCAGACGACCGACTGCCAAAATGGAAAGCGAAGGAAATTCCACTTCAAGAGCGAAGACCCAGCGAATCCTGGTCCTAAAGCACGAACACCTCCGCAAAAACCAGGAGGGCGTTCCACAGAACTGAGAACGCACGCGCCATCCCCCACGACCCCGATTCACACACCTGTAACCAGTCAGGCAGACGCTCCGCTTTTTCAACTCCTCGACGACCGTACAGGAGTCGCGCTTTGTCGAGTGCTCCAGACCATCGTGATGCGGGATGTCATTGCAAGTTGTGCTTGTCCAAGTGAAGATGAAGCTTGCGTGGAGTCTGTTGCCACGTCCCTCGACCTTCTCGTCGAAATCATAATTTCACTTTGCTCTTTGCTGGGTCATCTCCAAGCACGTAGCTCCGCCAGCCTTCACTCGGCACATCCGAGCCAAGAGACGGCTGAAACCTCGGAACGCGGAGAGGGGGGAGGCGGCCTGGTGTCCCATCCGTCCTCGCCGTTAGGCGATAGCAGAGATCCATGCTTCGAACGAGACAGGAAGGGAACGACTAGTCCCCGCCTGAGTAACCCCGACGCATTCCTATCAGAGCACTTTGAAGGGACCCTCATTGACCTCGTTGCTCTGCCATTTTGCTACGGCTTTTGCGTTCTTGCACTCAGTCCCTGGCATAGGAAACTTCAGCAGAGGGCCTCGACAGGATTTTACCGCCTGGTCAGGAGTCTCGATAGACTTCTTTGCCTGAACAGCGAGGCACTGGATGTTGCGTGCCGCCTCTTCAACACGCAGACGAAACGGGAACAAAACAGCGTGCAAGGGAAAGATAAAATAAGCAATCACGGAGAGAGATACACAGAAACGGCAGACGACGTTCGCATGCAGGAGAAGGGAAGGGGTACGTTATGCCTTTTGGATGAAAGCGAACAGACAAGCAACGAAGTCGCAAAGGGTTATACTGTTGATCCTCCTTTCGAGCTCTCTGTGTGCTCTAGAGCACGGCGTACACGATACCGGAAGTGGAAAAGCATCCAAGGAGGCAAGCAGAAAGGGCCGATCATGTGAAGCCGGGATGAGCAAGATTCCAATCTTGCGGTTTGCCTACATTCAAATGAATCTTCGGATATAGGCACTCATATTTTGCGCATGACGTACTCTCTTGCATAGCAATTTGCATATGTACACCACACATATACATAATCACGCACCTATCGCACACACGTATTTCTACGCACGTATTTCGACAGTGAATTCAGTTACCTTCTCACTGCCTTGCATGAGGAGGGCCCGTATTCCTACGTTACTGCATATATGCGAGTACACGGTGATGCAGAATTAATCACGAACGGCACACATGGATGCAGTTCTTGCGCGCGTGTGCGGCCTCTTGTGGAGACTTGTTTTCCCCTGTGAGTCTCCCTTGGTCCCCAGTGGACGTCTCCGGGTCTTGTCGGATGAAGCGTTTCTGCCCAGGTTCTAAGGATGTCGGGGTGCCGCCAGCTATTTAATGGTTTGTCACTCGTTGACATGAGGCGTCCACATCACGCTCCACAGGTTTCGCGTTCGTTTTCTTTCTCAGGCTTCTTGCCTTATCTGTCTTCTCCTCGCTACGCACAAGTTGTTGAGTCACCTCATCCCTATCCGCGTGGTACGTCAACTTTTCCGTCCTTGCTGACTTTCGCTGCCGCCTCTTCACCGCCTTTGGCTTCCATCGCTACAAGAACGAGAGGCGCTGAAAGAGGACAGTGCGCAGACGGAAACCGAACAGTGACTTGTAGGACTGTTGAATTCCCAGGAGCGTCGCATGTCTTCCTTCTCTTTGATGAACGGTGCAATACGCAACACAACACGGATATTCTCTACGTAAGGACATAGCCAACCGCGCGGACGAACGAAAGGAAGTTTTTCTGGCGAACTGTTGAAGTGCCGTTTTGGAGCCTTCTACATACCAGCATGGGTCCCAGGAACGGGGGTTTTTGGAGTTAGCATCTGCGAGTTTATTGGACACCTTTGAGAGAGCTTCATTCGCCTGTGGCGCGAACGAGCGTTGTTCAAAGACGCACCCAGCAGGCTGTTCGCCGCTAGACGTGTACGGAAAGTTGCCATCGCACATGCAATGACTGTTGCATGAAAACCAGCGCCAGGTCGACTTTGCAGACTCCGAGATGAAGGAATGCACTTCCGTGCCATCCACAGCAGATGCCTCATACGGTAGCTTTTGTGCTGAACGCGGAAGCACGTGCCTCGATACACCGGAGACGTGTGGCCGCCAAAGGCAACTATCTCGTGCACAATTGGCACCGAAATGGACACGAGGACTCGCATGCTGTGTGCTCAGAAAAGCTTCAGAGCGAAGAATGAGGCGAGCGAGGTCGGCTGTGGGGGACTCACTATTTATGCACGGTCTCTCGTTACCATGCCAGCATCCATTTTTCTAAGCTTTTCATGTGTTGCGCATGCCCCTCTGTTGTTCGGTCTCTGGCAGGTGGTTCGAGGACGCTGGACAGGCGCGCCTTCCCTGGTTCCTCCCTCTCTTCACCTGCTGCCGCCTTGCAGTGGAGACGGTTTCCCGCATTGGCCGACGCAACCAGTAGTCGTTGATAGTTCGGTTATTTCTTTCCTCTTTGACGCCTCGCTACCTGCTGCCTCTGGCCCGGCTCTCTGGGGCTACCGCGTGATTTGCCTCGCCCAGTACTGGACGTTGCCACCCGCACTGTTCTCACGGGATGGAGAAGACAGGCGGAAACACTTTTCTAGGCAAGAAAGAACAAACAACGACGAATGCTGCGAACAGCCGCAGCAGCCGACGCAGGGACTGCCATCTTTCTTGGAGCTTCCTCCTCCCGGGTCGCATCCATCTGCTTCTTCTGTCTTGCGCCCAGCGACAGACGCGCCACTGGGTTCCTTCTCTAGGGTTGGCCACGACTCCGGCGAGGCACCAATTCTAGGCATTGGTCCTGGCCGCGCTCGTCCTACTGCGGCTGCAGCAAATGAAGGCTTGAGCGGCAGAGACATGGAGATTGGGACCAGCCAAGGGTCCGCGTCGTCTTCATCCTCTTCTTCCTCTGCTTCTGTCTCTTGTTCGTTTTCGTCGCCTTCCTCAGGTCCACTTCCTCAGCCTGAGCACTTTCGAAGGCATAGCTGGAACGCGAGGCGACCCGCGTCTGCGTCCTCTCCCGCGTCTTCTCGTTCGTTTTCCCTGTCCCTCCGAGTTGCGGCCCCGGAGGAAGGACCCGCGGAAGAATCGAGAGGACACTTCTCTGCCTCGCAGGCTCAAACGTCCGCACAACACCTGGATCCTTCTCTTTCCTCTGTGTCCACAGTCTCTGCTTCTCCTGGTCTTCCGTCTGCCTCCACTCCTGGAGAAAGAAGTCAAGAGCCTTGTGTCGCGGCGAGGAACGGTGGTGGCCTGGATCGCTTGCCTGGGTCGCCGGCCGCACAGCACGAGGCGTCAAACGGCACAGACTTGCCTCGTCCAACTCTTCTTCCGCCGTTGCTCGAAATGCTGGTGGCTGGGAGTGCATCTCTCGCTTCTGCCCTCGGGTCTCTTCTTCGAGGCCAGCCGGTCTCTGTCGATGAGCACAAACACTTGGAAGTGCTTTATTCGTGCGTCTTTGCTGGCGGGTTTGCCCGAGAAGCCCCACCGAAAGTCAAGCGATTGACTCCGGAACCCGGGACGGCCTCTGAGGAAGCGAGACTCTCTTTCCTTGGTTATTTCCTTGCACAGAAAAAAAGGCAGAGACCCAAGCACGGCCACCTGCTCGAGGGCCAAGAGCAGCCGAACGAGCAAACCAATCAAAGGCAGGAGTCCGAAAGGGGGAAACAAGAGGGTAGGCGTTGCCGGAACCGAGCCTGGAGAGAAGGCGAAAGATGGAAGGATGACGGCTCGGGGCCTCGGAGACAACACAGAGTTGTGGTGACGGCAGGCGAGAGAAGGGAGACAGATCTCGGAGAACGGCAACGGGGTATTTCTGAGAAGAACCAACTGACTCCAGAGGAGCAAGAAGACGTGGAGGAAGGTCCAATTCAAAACAGAGAAGGCGTAGAAAAAGAGGCCGAAAGTCCGGGCGCGGCGCTGCGCTGTGCGCCCATGCTTGCGCCTGTCCCTGGCAGCCGAAGGGAGGTGGGAGATCCATCTTCCTACGCTGCTGAACGCTCTCCAGACTGTGAGGGAAATCCGTTGTGGGGCGACGAAGAAGAGACGTCTCCGACAGCACCGACGACACGTGATGGCTACATGCTATTTCCTACACCTCCAGGTTCTCCTCGACAAACGCCTGCAGGTTCGTCTCTCGCTCCAGCGTCGCTGACCCATCGGGAGGCTTTCGAGAACTTTGGGATTTCTTCCGGAGACTTCGAAGGCTGGGGAAAGCAGGTCCACAGCACTGCCTCGTTTGTTCCGGATCCTGCCGCAGTACTCCCACACTATGACGACCCAGAAAGAAGGCTGCCTCAGCGTGAATCCCCTGTTCACGTTCGCGGGCAGCCAGGAGCGGAGGAAAACGGAAGGAACGGCAGTTCTTCTCCTCGCCCGAGACGGACCAGGAAGGAGAGAGGCGCTAACTTACTGGTCGCAGAGGATCGGGCCCTTCCAGGCGAGAGCCGGCGAATGAGGAGAAGGCGTCCATTCGGAGCTGAAGCGACGGCGAAGACAGGAGAGGGAGTCGTCTCTAAAGAAGGAGACCTTCGGAGTGGACAGGAAGATCCAGCGGGATCGGACACGAAAACACAACCCGGGGAAAGGACTGGATCAGATGAACAAGCGAGTAAACGACAGTGTACCTCGCCATTCCCTCCTCAGAAGTCCGGATCTCCTTCCTCTTCGTCCTCTTCCTCATCTTTCTCATCTTCCTCATCTTTCTCATCTTCCTCACCTTTCTCATCGTCCTCATCTTCCTCTGGTTCTGTCGTGCATTCATTTTCCGTTTCTGCATCGTCCCCGTCTCCTGCTCCTGCTCTTGCAACAGGACAGGCATTCTTGCCTCACGTGCAGTCTTCGCCGTCTGCGTCAGGTACGCGTATGGAGCCGAATCAACCTCGAGGACAGGCTGTGGATGCCGCCTTCCCTGCCACAGGTGTCTCCGCAACCTTGCGGGAGCTTCGGGCCCGAGGGCCAGAGGCGGTTCTCGCGCTGCTGTGGAAGAATGAGGGCATCGGCAGTCGGCTCGTCGAACTGTTGGACAGTGCATCCCGGCGGGTGTCTGTGCCTCGCTTCTCCCCGAAGGGTGATGGAGGGCGCGAGGGGGCAAAGGCGCCAACGGCGATACAAGAGAGGTTCGGCGGCCCAGCGGTCGGCGGCTTCAGAGGCACTCACTCCTTGCTTTCTTCGTCAGCCGCTCTGGACAGGTTGGGCGGCGTCTACATAGCTCAAGCTGTGCGGGCGTACGCCTGCTGCCTGATTAAACACCTGTTCATGGAAGGCACTGTCCTCGTCGTTTTGGAACATCTCGTCGAGAAGTTTCCCGTGCTTTTTTGCGACGGAGCAAGTGGCGAGGAAGCAGGTCCGAGGCTGGCACACGTAGGTGCCTGCGACATGTCGAGGGGAGATGTATGGCGCGGAGGCGAGACTGGAAAAAGCGAAGAAATGCCGAGCCAGAGGGAGAGAGACGACAACAGGAAAAAACTCGAGAGGGAGAGAGAAGCGAAACAAGAGGCATGCGCGTGGCTTCTCAGCTGGCGAGAGGCCGAACCCCTTCTGTACCTGTGGTGCGCGACGCGCCTTCTGAGGCACTGGGTGATTGCAGAGAGACAGAAGAGCGTGTTCCAGCTGGACGCGCGTCGGAGAGAGAGAGACGAGGAAGCGATGGAAGTGACGAAAGTGACGGAGGCGACGGAGAAGTCAGGAGCGAAGAACGCTCTTGATAAGTCAGACTCGGCGCTCTCATCTGCTGCTAGAGAAAGGCAGATGCGGGCCGCGAAGAAGCAGGAAGCAGAGGACTTGGCGGAGCTTCAGGCCCTCAGCACCTACGAGTATTGGGGAGCCGTCCTTCTCTCTCGAGCGTCGATTCTCCTGCAACTTGTGCCTTTTTGTAAATCCGAGAAAAGGTTCGGGCCACTGGCATCCTGTCGGTGTGTCTTTGCTCCAGAAACGTTTTTTTCGCCAATCTGCAGCGAAGAGCCGTCCGCCTTCTCTCTCTCAATGTCAGCCCAGGGGCGGCCGGTTCCTGCCTGTGTTGCGACTGACGACGCTACAGGAATCGAACGGCCAGGGCGCTTGGCAGTCCCCAGCCCTTCGGCCTTCTCTGTTTTTCCCGGTCGTCCGCTACCGGCCACACCCCCTTCGCCCCCGTCGGAGAGGCCTGGAGCCGGACTGTGGGGCTGCTACGAGCCCCAGGTTCTGTCAAACTCCCTGGCCCTTCTCGTTGCCGCGGATGTGACCGCGCTTCGGGCAGCCGTGGCCACGAAGGAGAAAGAAGCAAAGCGAAAGGGAGAGGAGAGGCTGCTGAGAAAAGATAGGAAAGAAAAGAAGCGATCGGGGGGCGGGACAAAGAAACAGGACGGGTGGAAATCTCAGTTTGGGCTCTGGAGGTCGCTCCAAAGATGGCAGGTACTTCTGCGACTCACGACACTGGAATTTGATGAGGACGACAGCGAAGAGTGGCGAGACGACCGGATCGTCCACAGCGTTCTCCACGGCATCTCGGCCTTCTTTTTCCTGCGGCCAGGAGCGCCGTCGCCACTCATCCGTCGAGGGACACCGGAAAGGGCGAGGCCGTTTGCGCCTCAAGGCGAAGGGCCCCCGCCGTCCGAAGAAACCGGAGGCAGTCTGTACCATTATCAAAGAGAGGGAAATGGCTACGGCGCCTCGCTGACCTTTCCTCGTTTGCGGGAACGAAGGGATTCTCCCCCAAGCCAGCACGCCCCAGGACGTCTGCTGCCGCGCCCCAGGTCTGAGGCCTCTCAGCTAGAGACGCGCGGGTCTACCTCCGAGTCCCTCGCTGTCGCCGTTGCCGCCAGTGGAGCCGCAGCGGCTGCCGAGGCAGCGCGAATGTCTGGGCCTTGGGGGTGCCTCGCAGCGAGCATTGCAGAGAAGGGAGGCGCCCGGGAGATCAGCGGCATGTTTCAGGTTCTGAAGGACCGAAGAAGACGCGCCAAGGCTCGGATCCAGACGTTCGATGTGATTCACTCGATTCTCAAGAGCATCCACTTCCCCTTGACTAAAGCGTTCGCCCTCAGAGTCCTGCGATCAATGGGGAATGAGCTGCCCACGCCTGGCCCCCTTCCGCTGTCCGTGCTGCTGCCTGCGGGTGGTGCGACGGCTCGCCGTGAAGCCGAGACAGCAAGGGCAGGGGACGTCGCTCCCGCGTTTCGGCAGGATCAGCTTCCAGAGCCTGCAACCGGCGGACGTCCCCAGCGCATAAACGTCCTCTGGCAGAGGCGCTTCGACTCCCCAGTGGAGGCCCCGCGGTTTCTGTTCTTCCGGTCGTACTCCTTTGAAGGCAGCGACGACGAATCGGAAGGTCTCGTCAATGCCAGAGTTGGACGCGAGGAAGAGTTCGCGCCCTGGGTTGAGGGGCAAGGAGGGACAGGGGAAGAAGAAGCACACGCGTACCCAGCGCTCGGACTCAAAGTCTGTTTTCGGAGAACCCAGCATCGATCGACCGACCTCCACTACGAAGAAGACCTAAGAGGCTGCGGTATCCAACTGGAAAAGCAAGTGAAGCGCTCCTTCTACCGCACGATGGCTCTTGTCTTAGCCTGCGCCACAGTGACGTCGGAAAGGCCTCCGGCCTCGCTTCTTCACACCAAGTTCTTCTTTTCGCCCGCTAACGGGCGCGGAGCACCGCGTCTCTCCAGGACGAGTTCGGACGGCAAATGTGAGGCGACTAGAGGACAATTCCAGGAGCGCGGCCCTCGAAGATTCCTGCTTGGCGGCAACACCCAAAGTGGGCGTTTTCCCTCACACTCCGACACCAGTCGAGGTCCAGCAGAACAGGAATTGCCAGCCGAGCCACACCCGCCTGGGGAACAGAGAGCGTGCAGTCGAGACGGAATCGCAGAGAAACGCTGGGACAGGGCTCGACACGAGTCAAGTGCAAAAGCCGACGCAACAGATGAGGAAAAACGAGCAGAGGGCGCCGCCTCTCAAACCCCTCCATTACCGGCGAAAGGCGGTTTCAGACAGGACGCGGGGTGTCTTGCCTGGCCGCGGCCTCGCCCTCAGCCTGCGGCTGTGCTTTTCTCCCGCGATTCCTACGGTGCCAGCACTACCAACCTTCTCTCGCTTTCTTCTTCCGCGTATCCACTCCCGACGACTGCAGACGTTTCACTGAGTCATCCGTCGTGGGGCCCGGCCGGCCTGTCTCTGGCAGCTGGAGACGAGGAGCTGTCTTATCCTCAGTTCCTAGGCACGGGCGCAGCGCTGGAGAAAGTGCGAAGGCCTGCGGCGTGGGCAGGAAAGGCAGTTGCCTTTCCTGAAGGACACCATGCACTCTGGCGCAGCCCATACAGCCCCGAATACGTTCAGGAGATTTCTCGCTCTGTCCTCGGCGTTCTGGCATGGCGTGAAGAAGACCAGGATTCTCTCCTCGCCTTGGGGCTTGTCGACAGCGCCATGCATGCGCTGCTCCCCCATCGGGCCCCTACGTCGCCTTGCCGCGTTGCGCAGGAGAGCGAAAAAGGAACGCACGGACGGCGAGCGACGCACGCAGATCTTGCCAGCGGGGGACAGGGTTTGGTCGAAGCAGTGTCGGCTGTTCTCGGACCGGCGTGCGAAAGCCGAGCTGGAGACACGGACAGAGATCAGAGATTTGGAGATACGAAATGCCGTACAGAACCAAGCTGCTGCGAGACGGCACCAGGCGCCTACACGGGAATTCTCCTCGTCGCGACGCTGTGTCTCAGAGCTTCGCTGGGATGCGGGAACGCCAGAATCCGGCTCGTGTGTCTGCGGTACTGCGCTGACCTCCTGCTGGTCTCGCTCCGCGAGCTCCGCCGACGGACAGTTGCCCGAGGCCCAGCTCGACGCCGCCGTGCCGGGAACTTCCACCGCGCTAGTGGAAGCCTGCAGCCCGCCAATCCGAAGGCAGTCGATCCGCCTCGCTGCCATGTCCGAAATGGAGCCTGCGACACCGGCGAGGAGCACGGAGAAAAAAACGCATGTGGTGAGCAAGACACGTGCCGCTGTTCTGTGGAGTGGGAATCTCAGGCACACGTACTTCTCACCCTTCTTCATCTGCTAGTCTCTCGAATTTTCCCTTCTTTTCCTGCGCTGCAAAAGAGGCGAGGCATGGCGAGCCCGCCCCACAGCACCCTCGTCATGCACTGTAGCGCCGGACAGCTGAGCAGTCGGAGAGACGCTCCCTTTCACGGAGCGAACTATGGCCTGTCCCTCCACGAGGGAGAGGGGCGCGGAGCCAATACGTTGAGGTTGGCGAGCAGCGACCGAGGTTGCAGTGCCGGCGACACTTTCCATGACACCGTCTCAGAGATCGCTGCTTCCCGCGCGTCTCCCTCCCGGCAGGTGTCGCCTCATTCGGTCTGTGGAGTCCATGGCGGTCTCGGAGAGGAAGGGGCTGTCCCTCTGGAACTGCGCGAGGCCCAGCGCTTCGTCCTCTGCTACCCAGCTGTCTCCGCGGGTCTCCAGCTGTGCTTCGGGGTCGGCACTTTCCGGCTTAGGCGCCAGGCTCTCCGCATTCTGAGAATTCTTCTGCCGCGCATGCAGCCACACCAGGCGAGCCGCTATTTCGGCGCGGCTTTTGCTCTGCCCAGCCCTTTTGTTTCCAGCGTTCTGAACTTCTGTCCTCTGCAGCACGCGGGTGGAACAGGCGACATGGACGCTCGGGTGTGGAGTCCAACGACAGAGAGGAGCCTAGAAGCGGGAGTGGAGGAGCCCGCTAGGCCGGGATGGCTAACAGAGAGAGACATTAACGAGACCATGCATGAAGCTGCCGAGCAAACTGCCTCGAGACAAGAACCTGACGACACAGCCACGGAAGGCGCGGAAGGACAGGAGAGAGAGGAAGGAGACGGGAGGGAGATGGAGGGCAAAGAACTGACGCCTCTCCGTAGAGCCAGCTCCGCGGAGGATCGTTCCTTTAGCAGCATCCGACGAAAGTACGTGGGGAATGTCTCGCGTCTACACGATCCAGGGTTGCCTGAGGAGGCGCAAACTCCGCCGTTTCCCAGTGCAGGCATATACCATCCGCGACACCACCTTTCATCGCCCTCATGCTCGACTATTCGAGTAGGTGAACCTGGGAAGGGCATTTTCCATCAGTGGCGCTCCACCAGTGGTGCAAGCACGCGCAGTAACTGGGGCAGTGAGGTGAGCCTCAGTGCCTTGACTTGGACTTGCGAAAGTGTCTCGCCTGGCGCCTTTGGAGACAGAACGAAAGAAACCAGTGAGCAGCTTGCCGTCGGCTTCGTCTCGCGGCTGCTCAGCTTCGTGGGGAACTGTCTCTCAGTCTGTCCGTTGCCCGCCGTGGCCGCAGCAGCATGGCGCACCGGCCTGCCGGAGACGCCTGCAGCTCCGCCAGAGAGGCGAGGGGAACGGTGTGACTCAAACGAGAAAGCAGAGCAAGACGATGAACCCAGACGGGAAGCAACAGGAGAGCGCGACGCCTCGAGAGCGGCTGCCGGGTGTGCGGGCATCCTGGAAGACGTGCGGACAAGGCTTGAAGGAGACGTTCGAGAAGCGAAAGGCCAGCAGGCAACATGGCGAGAAAGACAGAGTTATCGGCCGTCCCTTCTTGTCTCGCCTCTCGTGCTCCCTCTTGGGGACAGCCGTGCAGGCCTCCCTCAGTTCGCGGCCCACCTCCGTGGCACAGTCAGCCACCAGCGCGCACTCTCACTTCAAGCTTGCGCCTTTCTGAGCGGCACGGCGTCCGAGTCTACCTCCGCTTCTTCTCCTTTTTCGTCAGCTTCTGTCCTGCCTGGCATGCCACAGCCGCACTCGCTGGTGTCGTCGCCTGCTGCGATGTCGCCGCCTTCCTCCTCTTCCCCCTTCACCGACGGAGCGGCAACTGAAGCGTGTCACTTCTGTGCAGGCGGGAGGAAAGAAGAAAGCCCAGTTCCCTCTGTCTCTGGCGGTAACACGAAGCGCAGCGAAGCAACGCCGCCACGTGGTGGGGGAATCCTTGCGTCCTGTTCCGAGACCGAGTTCCGAGAATCGCCGACAGCAGAGACGCTGGCCAGCTCCGCCATGCTGGTGATTTACATTTTGCGAGCACTTCTCGCAAGCGCGCTTTGGGCGACGGCTGTGAGGACGCGTCTCCGTGAAGCTCTGCGAGTTGCATGTGGCCTCGCATCTGAAAGCGGAGCCTTGCTGAAGCCGTTCACAGAAGCCCAAGGCGACGGGCAGGAAGACGGCCAGGATCCGCAAGAGCCAGTCCAACACGAGGAAGAGCGGACGGAGATCGATGCGCGAGATAGAGACGAACTGGGCGAGAGAGACACCGAATGGACAAATGTCGCAGAACGGGAGGGACGATTTCCGTTCCCTCTCAACCGTCCAGAAACTACACGCACCGTCCCGGATAAGCGGCCAGGCGACCTCGCAAGTCGATGGGTAGCCTCTGTCTCCGAGGCGCTCGGGGCGCTGGCTGTTTTGGCCGGCCAGAGCGGCGAGTTTCTTCGTGTGGGGTGTCTCCTTTCCCAGGGTCGGGAAGGCGCTGGGGTGGGGTTCGAGGGCGGATTCGAAGCCATACCCGCCTTCGACTCTGCGCCGTCGTCCGGGGCCCATTCCGATCCGTCGCTGAGAAGACTCTCTCCGTTCTCTCCCTTGGGGGTTGTCGTCCGCTATGCGCCTCATGAGGGACACGCACTAGCCATCGTTCGAGAAGATCAGCAGCTCGGACACCTCCACGCTCCCCTTCCTCCGAACATGTCTCGCAGAGGTTTTGGAGCGAGCGGCGGATCGTCTCGCGACGACTCCGAGCACGTGTCTGGATGCCCACAGTTTGTCCATCTGCAGTGTCTTGACACCGCCGCCTGGCATCTCACAGCGGACACAACGTCAGCTCCCCACTTCGTCGAAAGTCTCCTGGCGGGGGAGGAAGACAACGATCTCGCTCCTTGTTCGCGAAGAAGGCCAGAGGAGGAAGCACAACGCGCCGGCTCCTATGCGACGCGGCACCATTCTCTGGGGGTGCTTAAGGACCCGCCTGTGGCCCTTGTTTGTGGTACCCGAGACGGCGAGCCGGATGCTTTCCCTGGCGACGCACTGGACCGCAGTCAAAAGACATTGAAGCCGGAGCACGAAGAGACAGTCCACAGCCGCACACTGCACGCAGCGAGCGAATGTCTCCTTGCAACATCTGGGGGCGCTTTGGGGTTCGAGTCGCGGGCCCAAAAAGGGGCCGTCTTCGAAGACAACGAAACACGCGCCTCGATGCATGCCGCGATTGTTCAGTTGGCGAAGGCTGCCGAAGCTGCGATGGTGTTTGAGGAAAACGAACCAGAGGAGACCCTATGGATTCCCTCCACATCAGACACGGATGGCGACGCCCTTGGCGCTGCCGTTTCCGGCATCTCGCGGGTGTCGCCTGTCTCCGGTTCCGATCTCGTCGAATCCCGCGCGCTGCTGACCCCTGAAAGAGCCGCATCTCTTGTTCAGAGACAACTGCGAACTATGATGGTGTCGGCGCTCTGTGAGCTGTTGAGGAGTCCGCAGGTCGTGACGCTCCTCTTTCGGCGGCGCCTGCTCGTGCCGCTCCTTGACACACTCAGCCTGAGCCCTGTAGCCTCGAGGCGTGCAGCGGCCCGGACTGCCGGAAGTCTGAGCGATCTGCAGCGGCGCGCTTTGAGGCTCCGCCGGATCGTACGGGACATGCTCCAAGGCACAATCGGCGTGGAGACGCGCCTGCTGCTGAAGGAGACACAGGCGCTGGAGCTGGGCGGCAGTCCCTTCCGCCTCCTCCCGGTGCTTCTCCCGACCGCGTGGAGCCCAAAGTGCCCGCAGGCGGACGAGGAAGGAAGCGACGCGATAAACGGAGGCAGGATGCGTGCCCCCTTTCGCTTCGCGAACTGGGATTGGCGGAGACTGTGCAAGGGCTTTCCTGAAGACTTGGGGGAGTCCGCAGATTCTGGGAACCGCCGACAGGCCGGGTCAACACGTCGAGTCGCCTGCGAGGGCTGTCTGAGTGTCCAGGAGATTCTTAGGCGCCACTGGAGAAAAGGCGCGAACGGCACAGCGACCGCCTTCCTTCACCAGGAGACGGCGCCTCGCGCATCTCTGGAAAACGCCGAAACTACACAGGAAGAAGTCGAGCACCGACAGCACGGAGCGCCGAGCGCGCAAACAAACACGGAAGCGCCAGAGCACCTATCTGGGGAAGGTAGGCCCAGCAGCCGGGCGGCTGCGGGTCGTTGTCTCCAAGGTCAAAACATCCTGGCCGAGACGTCCCCGGATCTCGGCTCGCAGCCTGAAGGTATCCAGTGCCACGAGAGGCACGAGAGTGGCGAGGCTCCGGGACGCGCCTGGGAGGCGGACGCTGTGGATCTTCTTCTGTATGCCGAGCCCCTGAATCCAGACACGCATGTTCGCGACGAGGGGGCGAGTCCACACCCGGCTTTGGAAACAGAAGCGGAACGAGAGGACCCGGGCCTAGCCGCCCATAGCTTGCATCGCCGCCTGTCGTCCTCTTTCGCAGGCTGTCTCCACGCGGCCGACGTGTCCATCGCTCAAGCGAACCGTGTGATTCCGAATTCCTTGCCAGCTTACTATTTCGAGGTCTTCGTCGAGGCGTTCGCTGCGCTCCATCCCGCCCCCCACACGCTCTGCGCGAGTGTTCCGCCGAAGCCGTCTGCCGGTGGAACCCCTGCGTCGTCGGAAGCCCTGTGCCACCATCTCCAGATATCTGTGCCAGGGTGTCTTGTTCCGAACTCTCTCCGAGGGCGCGCGAAGGCAATTAACGGCTGCTCCGGAATGGCGGAGGCGCGAGGACATGAAACAGCCTTTTTGTTGGAGGATGTCCCGCCACGGGCACCGTGCTCAGGGATGGCTGTAGGCCTCTTCCGCGAGGGCGTCGAGCTCAAGGGCAAGGCCGGATGCCATGGAAGCTTTGCGTATTGCAGCTGCGGGGTTCTCTATCACTCCGCAACGGCCGCTCAGGAACCTGTCGGGTTTTCGGCCCCCTTCGGCGCGGGCGACACGGTTGGAATGCGCTGGGATCTGAAGCGGTCTTCTCTGTCGCTCTTTAAGAACGGCAAGTCACTCCGAGTCTTTCCCCTTCCGCTGCGTGGACCTCGTCTAGCGGGAGGCACGCCCGATGCTGATTTGCCGCCGTCGGTTTTGTCTCCCCCTTGCGCGTCCTCAACCGCTGTAGCGCCTCCGGCTGGCGCACCCTCACCGAGCTGGGAAGTCCGCATGGGCAACACGGCGGTGTCGCTTGGAGGCCGCCCTGCCCCGCGCCCGTCGTGTCGTTCCCCGGTATCGCCTGCCTCACCACGAGGTTTGCCGAAGGAGACGCAGATCGCTGAGGTGCCCTTCTACCTCGATTCTGGGTCCCCTCGATCTACCTCGACAGGCGCCGCTTCGTCGACATTTCCTTTGTCCTCTGGCTCTACGGATGGGTCCTGCCACAGCACGCGACACGACGAATCACACACGTCCGCCTGCGCTGGGACGATCTCAGCCCCAAACAGCGTGGCCTTTCACGGCGTTCGCGGGCGTTTCCGCCCGGTGGTGTGGGGGTTCGGATGCTCCGCGTGTCTCCTGAAGGCGAACTTTGGAGCCGAGCCTTTCGTCTTTCCCTTTGAGAGAAGCTTGGAGACCGAGGACACGCAGCAACTTCCCGAGGGATCTCTGGCGATCGCCAGGCCTGCGAGCACAGCGGGCGCTTGGCAGGTGAGGGACACGTCTCGTGTTGGAGGTCCGGGCCTTCGCACGGGCAGCCTGGCAATGCGCAGGCGCGGGGACGAACCTGCGACGGGCCCTAAAGGCCCAGTTCGTTCTGGCGATAGACCAGGAAGAAATGGAGACGCACCGGCCGTTCGCCGACAGGACAGCAGCCGCCAACCGACGCCGGAAGTGTCTCCGTCCACCGCTGCCGTGGCAGCCTCAGGCGCCCGCCACAATAGGCGCTCCTCTTCTTCGACGTCTTCGTCTGCGAGGCCTCTTCTGCTCCGCGAGGAGGATCTGCAGCGTCGGACTGTGGCTGAAGATCTCCATGAGATCATGGGCGGCGGCGTGTTCCCGCTCTCGCTCTGCGTCCAGGCACTGGAGAGGACAAGGGACGATTTGCAGGCGGCGGCCGAGTGGCTTCTGGAGCACGGACTGGACGAACTGGAGAAGCTGCAAGACCAGTTTCTTAGGGAAGCGGAGGCAGAAGAGCTCCAACGTCAAGTCGATCTGAATGCTGCTGCGGAGGACAAGGAGAGCGACGCAGCCGAGCCCCTGACGGAAGACAAAATTACCCGGCTGGCTGCCTCCAGCGAATCCTACACGAGAAGGGAGGAAGATCGCGAACAGGAGGCGCCGAGCGTGAGCGGGACCCTCGCCGGGGCGTGCGACCATGAAGACGGAGACGGGCCCCGCACAGACTTTGCTGGCGAAACTCCCGGAGGGCGGAGACAGGTGGAACGCCGGGACGGAGAGCCGACCACTGCTGAGGCAAGGCGACGCCGGGGAACAGAGCAGAACGATATGGGAACAACTCCTGTCCGCAATCGGCAAGCAGGGGCAACCGAACGCGCAGGAGGGACAGCTGAAACGACGAGTCAGCACACAGAAGAGACAGAGAGTGAACAAGAGGACGGACGTGGCAAATGGCTAAGTCCTGAAGCCGAAGCGTCACTGGGCATCCACGGTCGGAGCCGAAAGAAGAAACAGCACTTCCGCGCTAATCCAGAGCTCGCTGAGGGCCTCGAGAGCCTCGCTCTACAGTTGCGAGGCCAGCCATACGACTACCTCCGCCATCTTGCATGCGTGTGCGCCGCCTCGTCCCCGTTTATCCGCCCAACCCCCGATGAAATCAGCTACGGCCTGTTCCGCCGGATGTCCACCGGCCCGTTAGCGGCCCTGTTTCGCCTCCCCGCCCCCCGAGCACAGCCAGTATCTTCGCTGTCGTGTTCACCTGCTGGCTTACCCCCAGTTTTTCCTCTCTGTGCGGAGACACCGGAGGACGAAGCGTCCCGGTCCCTGATGGCCAATGCCTTCTGGTTCGATGACATGCTCACGCGTGCCTTTGGAAAGGGAAGAGCGAATTTGTGGGGCAGCCACGCGGGGCCCGCTCAGGCTCCATCAGGTGTACATACACCCGGGGCACTTCTGCCGCCGGGGTCCTACACGGTGTTCTCGCGACGCGTGGGGTCCGATGCACTTACAACCGCCTCGTCTGGTGGTACTTTGCAATCTACGTATCGAGGCTTTCTTGGCTCTGCGATGTCAGCGCCAGCGGGCGGAACGAGTCGAGGCTTCTCCGCTTCCTCCACGCCTACCTCGACGTTTGGGGAAAGCCGACAGACGGAGACGGGGAGATGCGTCCTGCCAGTTTCCGCTGACGAGGTCCACGTTGGGATGCTCCTCCAGATTCATCCGGATGCCGCCAGCGTTGCCTGTGACGTCGCCTTGCTGGTGCGAGGCGACGGCAGAGAGGAGACGGAGCCGAGTGAGCGACGAGATAAAAGAGAGAGGGGCGAGGAGGCGCAGAGATACCGAGGGAGGCAGCCAGGAGGCGCCACAGCAGCCGTCGAGAAGGCAAGAACTGAGAGGGACGCCTGGGCGTCTTTGCCACTGTGCCCGGAGGCTGAGGGGCGTCCGAGGCTGCCTCCGATTCAAAACATCTTCGACCCCCGAAAACTGCAACACCTCGCTGGTCGCTGTGGCGCCGTTTGGGAGATCGAGTGGCTAGAGGCTGCGGACGGAAGCTCCGACGAGGAGGAGCCTGAAAGCTCGCATCTTCAGGGGTTCTCGCACAGAGTTGGTCCGAGCCGTGAGCGGCTTGATGGCGACCGTTTCTTGGAGGGGTCTCAATCCCAGCCCGACGGCAATGGAGACGCAGCCTTTGCCTTTTGTTCCCCGCGGCCTTCGTTTTCCGACAACGGACGCATGCGCCCCTCTCAGCAGCTCTTCTGCTCAGCCAGCATATCGGCGCATGCCAATGCCGAGCCGGCGTCAGCCCCTCAGCCTCCAACGTCTTTTCCCTCCGCTGCACCTTCGGTTTCCTCGTGTTCCTGCGCTCCACGTTCGGCGAATGGTGCCTCGTCCGGGGCTGCTCTGCCCGCTCGCCCCGTGGCGTTTTTGGCTCCACGGCCGTTGCTGGCTCTGGAGCAAGAAGTCGAGATAGCCGCAGAGAGTCGGAGGCGAAGGCGCGACGAGCGATCGCTAGGAGAGAGACTGCGGAGTAGAGGCGAGAGTCCTGGCAAGAATGAGGTGGCTTCTGCAGGGGTCCTGGCGGTTGTGCTCGAACTCTGGGACCCTGATCTCCTTCCTCACTTTCATCGCCGTCTCGTTCGTGTGCCGTTGTCCATTTGCTGTCGTCCCGTTTTCTCTCCGCAGGTGGCCTGGGGGGAAGAGGAGACAGAAGCGCTGCTTGGCGCGACCCCACGCGAGTTGTGGGCGTGCAACGGGACTGCAGCCTGGACGGCGGAGTTTCTGGAAAAAGTTCTAGGCCTCCTCAGGGAAACGGAGAGAGCTGTCGCCGTCCTCCAGATGCGCCACACGGTGCTCCGCATGCTGCAGAGCGTCGAGCTACAGGAGATGTCCCTCGCAGACCTCCGATCCATCGAGCGCTTCATGTCTCTCGTCAAGCTGTCTTTCTGCGAGTTGGGCCTGCCCGTCTCGCCCGCTCCTGGTGCTGTCTCCACCACCTCGCTCGTCGGGACTGCGGTTCGGGCCTGGAGACAGGCAGTGTCTCCGTTTAGCCTTCCGGCTTCGTCGCCCTTCTTCTTCGGCCCCAGCGCTGCAAACTGCAACGAGGAGGGCCACGCGAGGAATGGGCCAGGCGAAGAACGAGACCGCGAGGAGTGTCTCTGTCCCCTGGACGGCGAGACACCAGGGGCAACGCGGCCTCCCCCAGAGACGTCCTTTTCTTCCACACTTTCGGCGTCGCGCTACCCCACTCACGCTCCTCCCCGCTCTGGCAGTTCCCCCTCCGCCGCCTTCCTCGAGTTCTTCTCGAGCCCTGATTTCTTCTCGTCCCTCGGGTTCGTCTCTCACACCGCCCCGTCCCGTGTCGGCGGCCTGTTGGCCTCCCCGGCGGCCGCTGCTTCGCTGTGCGTCTCCTTTTCCTCTCCGGGCCTGAAGTCCCTTTTGGAAGCGTCAGAGTCCCCGGCGCTTCAACAACTTCCACGCGGGCACACGCAACACCTGCTGAGCCTCCTGCAAGTCCTGGCACGTTTTCTGCTTTCATCAGATGCCTCAGGCTCCTCACTCCTGTCGTACATCGCGCAAGAGGCGGAGACCCACCTCCACGCGTCGCTCGCATTTCGCCTACCCGTCGCGGTGGTGGAGTCGCCGCACCCGATTGGCAGCGAAGGCCTCTTCAGTGCCCAAATGTCGGCATCGCTCGGGAAGCTGGAGCTGTCGCATGCGGTCACCCTCGGCCCCGAGTGCAAGAAGTTGATTGCGATTTTTGACCCGCGCTCAGACATCGGGGACGAAGACACCCGGTACACGTCAACGCTCGCAATGTATCGAGACGAGCACCTCGACCGAGAGATTTTCTCGTGCCGCTCAGACGACGCCGCCTCACGGCGTCCAGCAGCCAAGCGTCTCGCGGGCCGGATTCTGGTCCTCGACGCGCCACGAGTCTGGATTCGATTCACCGTGTCAGCCTCGCCTACCGCTTCAGCTTCGGCGACTGACATCCCCCACCGGTGGGGCTACCGCATTCTCTTCCTTCCACTGCTGCTTTCCCTCTCGGACGAGCACGCCGTCCAGAGGCACAATCCACAACTTGCGGCCGAGCTCTGTCTCCTGACGGCTCTGGCGGCGCCGGCGGAAGCTCAGACGACTCTCCTGGCGCCGCTGCTGGAAACGCTGCTGTCTCACTGCTTCTCTCCAACAACCTTGCGGAGTGCTTCCTCCTTGTTCGGCGAGCTCCTCGCGATCGCCCATCCGTTTCCCCTTTCGCGATCCTCGTACTCGCCCCTTGCTCGCCACTTCCCGCCGCATGCAATCGACCGCGCGGCCGTCCGCCTTCAGACCCAGGCCGCTTCTCGGCGGAGTCCGCCCCGGGCGCAAGGCCGCCATGGGGCGCATGCGGAGCCTCTGACGGGCTGCCGACGGAGACCCAGCGCGAACCGTCGTTTCGGAAATCCACGCACCTCGACAGACACACGAGAAGAAGCGACAGAAGGAGAATGTGTTCCGGTGTCGGGGAAAAGCAAACGTTCGCGGGCGCCGTGCGGGAGAGCTGGAGACTCGGGGGAGTCCAGCGAGGGCGACAAGGGCGGTGCCTCGTTTTCTAGACGAATGGCTAGCAAGACGGAAATATCCCTTGAACGCAACCACGTCTCGCTCGGCTCCGTGGCGCCAACGTGTTGGTCACCTTGCGGCGGTTCGCTTGGACCTCGTTTGTCGCCTTTGTGCGCCTCCCTGTTGCTCGCCCTGCGCCTGCAAGCATGCGACATCTTCGGTCGCCTCTTCCACGCAATGGAGTGGTGCACGGCTGCAGGAGTAACGGGAAGCAGTAAGCTGATTTCCGGCATGGCACTGCTGGCTGCGGCGGGCCGTCGCGGGGACGGAAGTGAACCTGGCGGCAGGCGGCCCCCCTCTGCGTCTTCCTTTGGTTCGGCAGCGCCGCTTTCCTCTGCAGAATCAGTTGCTTCTCGCTCCTTCTCTCCGGCCTTTCCGGGGCTCGCCAACGCTACGTCGCCTGCGACAGCTGCGGCCGCGGTTGCCGCCTCTCCCCCCTTGCTTTCGTCTTCCTGCGCGCCATCCTGGTCGCCAGAGTGCCCCCACGAGGCCCTGAGGACCGTCGTTGACTTGCTCTGCGTTGCGCATGACTTTGTGTTCACCAAATCCCTACTTGATTCCTGGGCAGCATGCAAGCAAGTCCAGCGGGAAGGCGCACCGCTGCGAGGAGCGGCTGAAGCCAGTCGAGATGGAGGTGTAAAGCGTAAAGAGGCAACGATGGAAGCCACGGAGAAAGACCCCAATGGAGGAGCGAAGACACGCCAGGAAAGAGCCGAACCAGCGCACAGTAGCAGCGGAGCTGCCGGGGAGGGGCTGTCGTCAGTGTCGAGAGACACAGACGGGGAGAGCGACTCGGAGCACTTTCCACCTGTCTCCGCGTTTGATTATCTTACTGCGTTGAGATTTGACCGCCGCACTCAAACCTTGACGCACCACCCCAGCAGTCTCCTTTCGAGGTTGAGGCATGCACGTTTGCGCCCCTCGTCGCCGGGCTGGTATTTGCGGCTCTCTCGGTCCTCGGCGGACGCCCGAGAGCCTCAATCAGAGCGCGCTGCGCCGGCGCCGCACGCCTCGCTCCCGCCCTCGCTTCTCGCCTTGGCTGCGTCGTTTTCCACACCTCTCCTTCCCGAGCGACCGGTCTTTTCGATTGCTTACCTCTCGCCTCGTTCCGCGTCGGCGGCTCCTCTCTGGCTCCTGCCCTTCTGCGTGAAAACCGCCCCCCCTCCCACGTTTCTTGCACCGGTACGGAGCCCTCAGTGGGAGCGCGGCCACTTGCCTTCCCCCTCTGGCGCCTCCCCAGCAGGCGCCGCGTCTCCGCAGCCGCTGTCTGGGGCATGGACGACGCTTCAGAAAGACCTTGTGTTTGCGGGGGACCCAGCATTTCCGCCGACTCTCGGCTCGCCTCCATGGATTCCGCGCCCCGGAGACTTCAGCCGACGAGAAGCCGGAGCCTGCGGTTCCACCGCCTCTTCTCCCTCTTCGAACCGTTCTTCGCTCGCCTCGTCTTCCCTGCCTTTTCGCGCCTACGACACGGAAACGCCGGGAGTCCCGGGAAGTGGCGATCCAGAGCCTTGTCCTTCTCCCGCTTGTCGAGCCTCTTCTCACGATGCCCTGGCATTGCCTCTCGCCGGCGAAGCCTCACGCGAGTCTCTGGATTCGGCGCCTGTGTCACTCCCTTTTCTCCTCAACTTGTGTCGCCTAGAGTTGAGGGTGGAACGCGCCTGTTTAGGGGAAGTCGACGTCACCTTTGCGCTCCAGGGATTCGTGTTTTTGTTGGGAAATGTGTGCCTGCATCTTCCAGCAGACCGCTCGCTCTGGCTGCCTCTGCTCCGCAAGGGGTACAAAGCTCAGGCGCGCCGAGTCGCGTGGGAAGTCGGCGGGTTGCGAGCAGACGGGCACGCGCATCGCGAGGGCCGAGTGACGCTTCTGTGGGGCAGCGAGAACAAAGCTCAAGTCAGCAGGGACAAGGCAACGCCAGGAGACAGCAATTTGGTTCCGTCGTGGGACGCGTTGAAACGAAACCTGACAGAGAAGAGCGACGCTACGGCGCCTGTTGCTGCCCTCTACGGCGGCAGATTGAGCATCGCTTACCAGATCGTTCGCGCATGCACCGAAGAAGATTTAGGCGTGGAGTTTGTCCAGATTCCTCCCGCGTCGACTGTTTTTCTGACGGCATTTCCTGCTTTCTGGCTTTCCAGGGTGTTCCTGGTCTGGGACATCATGCGGCTTTTTTGCCTCGCGCGTCTGGCAGAGGTAGGAGCGGAGAAGAGAGCGAGAGAGAAGACAGCAGCGGACAGGAGACAGAGGACCCGAAAACGTGTTGAGGAAGATCGCGCAAGTGCGGAGGCGTGCTCGAAGAATCTTGGCAGTGCTGCGGAGGCAGACCAAGCAGGAGAGTGGCCTCAGAAAGAGGAGGGAGGCAGTGAAGAGAAGGACAGTGGAGACAATCTGGAGACAAGTCGAGAGAAGACGAAGGGAGCGTTCAGCGGAGCGGACTGGGACACACAGGGGGCGTGTCGCGAGAGGCAGAATCCAGTGGCCGATGGTGCGAACGCCGGAGAGCCGTATGGAGACGTGAAAAGCGACGAAACGCAACACGACCGGGGAGAGCCTAGAGACGACCCTGACCAAGCAGGCGAGGGGACGGATGACGCAGCCGAGGCTTCTCAGAAACGGTTGGACGTCAATCAACGGAGGGTTTGCGAACAGGATTCCCCAGCACTTGCCTCAGACCTGGTTGACTATGTCTTCCAGTCTCTCTCTGTCCTGCCTCTGCAGCCGTCCCGCCCTCGTTTGAAAGCTGGTCCACACCACGGTCTGGGCGTTGCGGCAAGTGGCGATTCTCCCACAGGCACATCGGGCGCATTTGGTGGTGACCTCAATGCTGACCAGCGGAGAGACAGCAGCCAGGCGCGGCCGCCCTCTCACTTCTCTGTCACGGGTTCCGCGTGCTCCTCGGTGGGAAACTTGGCGGATGACAACTCCGCGTTTTTTCATCGAAGCCTCCAAGGCATCCGCGAGTTGCTTCTCCGGAGTGTCGTCGAAGCGGCGATCCGCGATCACTACTGGCCCGTGTTTCCGGGACGCGTCGACCTCTGTCGCCCTTCGGAGTCAGCGTTTGTCAAGGGCAGTCGATTTTCTCCGTCGCCAGATGCGACAAGGGAGAGAGAGGCCGCCGCTCCCCCGACTGGGGAGCGCAGAGCCAGCAGACGAGTAAGGGCAGCGGCAGAAGGCGAGCGAGAGACACAGAGAGAGAAAGAAAGGCACGACGAGTCTTTGCGAGGGAGGAGCAGCCAAAGGTGGAAATAGACAGAGACTACGCAATCGACATATCAGGAGAGAGACGAGAGAAAAGAGAGGGGAGAGAGGCGGACGGCAAGGATTCACGACTCCATTTAAAAATGGAGAAGTAGACACAAATAGGCGGAACACTGAGGGAGCGAGAAGCGAAGGCCGGCTAGTAAAAGCAGACCAGCCGCAGATGCGCGAGCGAAAATAGGCACAAGGGCATCTGACGAAGAAAGGCAAGGCATTAGTTGGTAGAGCGGCAGATCGCGTGATCTTCATAATGTGTCCAGCTAGACTTCCTGCGCCTGTCCCTCATTCTTGTCCCAACTTTGTGTGTCTCCTGCTCTGCGCGTCGGTTGTGGTTTTAGGCCGCCTCGCCCGTCGGCGCTTCTGTTCAGTTCTCATGCGCTCCGTCTTCTTGGTCTCTGCCTCCATCTCTCCGTTCGCCACGCGTTTCTCCTGCTCCCTCGTCCATAACCTCTCCTGCTTTGCCTTCGTCGCCTCCTCTCACTGCTGGCGCGGGAAGTGCATCGGACGGGCACGGCGGCAGGCGACGGCGAAGTTGGGGCCTGGCAGAGAGTCTCCGTGGTCCGGCTAGCGACGGGCTTTCGACTGGGGCTCTTGCGTCACCGCGGTCCCACAGCGCATCCAGAGATCTGATGAGAGACCAGAGTCGGGAGGCATGTCTGGGACAATGCGCATCTTGCAGTGCTGGGCGTGCAGCAGCACAGAGCCCACCCCAGGAGAGACTCTCGGGGGAGTTTCTCGACGATTCGCGCTACGAGACCTCGCAAGGAAGCGGCATGGTGTCATCGCAGAGTGGAGAACCAGTCGCTGGTTTGGCGGGTGGCTCTGGCCCTTCTGCCTGTTTGCGCGAGACAGATACAGCGACAGAAGGGGAGACAGAAGACGCGACAGAGACGCGTGACGCTTTAAGAGGAGTGGGGAGCAGGACGGGACTACGGGGGCCATGGTTTGGAGGCGGGGAACAACCCGGCATACGGGACACCGGGCTGATGTCCACCGGAACCCGCACTCCACCATCTCGGCGTTCGGCTTCTCTGTCGCCTTCGTCCTTGCATTCGTCTGCTCCGGCTTCCCAGCGTGCGGGCTGGGGTTCTGCGCCTGCGTCTCCACATCGGTGTAGGCTGCCCCTGACAGTCCCCGCGTGCGTGTCTGCCTCGCTGGATGTCCGCGCGCCTTGCTCCTTCACGTTCTGGCTTTTTGACGACGGCGAGCCAGAGGCAGAAGAGGCTGCCAAGCCCTACGGGGTCTGGGGGAAGCAGGAGACGGACGGAGACCGAGAAAGCCCGGCTGCGCACGAAGAACAGGAGTCTCGACAAGCTGGGCCTCGGCGAATTCCCCGACTTTCGTCCGTTGGAGAGACCTCTTCTGTCGGTCCGTCTTCGTCCCAGGCTTCGTCTTCCGCCTCGGAGACTCTCCCCCTCTCTGCGCCCCCGCTGCTCTCTCCAGAACGGGGTGAACGCGACGGCAACACACCATTTCCTCCAAGGCAGCCTCAGGGTAACCCGCCGCTCTTGTCGTGTCAGGATCCTATGCTGCGACCGCCTCCTTGTCGTCCCGTGTCCCTGCCGCACCCCCTCCCCGCCGCGTCTTTTCAGGTTCCGTCTTCCTTCCCGGAAACTGCGGCAGGCAGCCAGACAGGCGAGCAGGACTTGCAACGCGGCGGCGTTCGAGAATCCCGTCGACCTCGAGGTGAAGCCCTGAACTGGCGCGAGCGTCGCCCCGATCTCCACGCAGATGCGGGCCTTCAATCATCTCAAGAGAGAGCAGGTGTTGAGCAGAGCTCAGACGGAAGACCGGAACGCGAACCAGAGTCGCTTCCTCCACTTTTGCCGTCACCAGCGTGGCACGGGTCCGTTTCAACTGCAAATCTCCGTTGGCCTCGAAACCCGTCGGCAGGTCTTGGCGCGTCTCAGCGTTCGTCCGTGTCGAGTTCTCCCGCGCTCTCTTCTCGCCCGCTCCCTTCACACTTCCATCCCCAAGCGTCCCCTCCTCTGCGTTCCTCCACTTTGTCTCCTCCAGAGTCGGCCTCCCCGGGCCGCCCCACATCGCCCCTCTCTGAACCACTCTCGAGTCAGACGCGCCCCCGCTTGCCTGCGCCGTCCCCTCCCCCGCCCGTTGCTGCTTCGCCAGATTCCCCCCCTCGCCCCTCTCGCTCCCCGCCGCCTTCTTGGGTGGAGTCTCCGTCGCCTCTGCCTTCGCTCCTGCCTGCGTCTGCCGTAGGGCTCGTGGCTGACAAACCTAGCTCGAGTGCGCCTGGGACATGCGCGCCTCCGCCGCGGCCCTGGCGACTCGTGTGTATGCGTGGGTATCCGCTGTCGACTTCCGAGAGCCTGCGCGTGTTTCTCTCGCCGTCGAATCTGGTAGTTGCGGAGCTGTGCATGCCGCACCAAACGACGACGTTCACCGACTACGAGACTCTGCACGTTTCCTTGTCGTCGAAGACCCCGGTCAAGACGCGCGTGTGGACACACGTCGCCATCACGCTGGGGCTTCCTCCCACCTCAATCCGCCTGTTCCTTGACGGCAAGGAAGTGGCGAAACGGGAGGTCACCGGGCGTTGCTCTCTGTGCTACGGCCCTCTGCCGTTCTGGCTGCCGCCGCTCTCCAGCATTCGAACTGCCGACGGGCTCCTCGACGCGGAGGAGAAAGACGACGCGAGTCGAGGGCGAGAACAGGGAGACAGCGGGGAAGAAGCGGAGGGGAGGGAGGCGCAGGGACAATCCGGACGGGGACGCGACGAGGAAGTGCAGGACCGGCGGCGAGGTTTCGCCGCCGGCTCCAATGCGCTTCACCCCAGGCGACGAAGGACAGGCCTGCATCCGCGGTGGCAAGTGCCCCAGAGGCGCGCGCGGGTGGTTTCCGAGCCGCGCCCCGAAGACGACGACGAGACAGAAGAGGGCGACGCCCTCGGCGAAGTAGGAGTGAAGTGTCGAGGGATAGGCATGCGCGGCTGCCTCGCTGACTTCCGAGTGTACTTCCGAGAGATGAAGCATCACGAGGTGAGCCGACTTGTGAAACACACCGACTCGCACTTCGAGAAAGAGTTCGTCGACATCCTCGACCGCCGAAGCCACGCGGTTTTCAAAACCTCCGCAGAGACGCCGCCCGGAACTCGCAACGCCGATGACGACATCACATGCGCGACGGTGCTAAGGAACGTCGACAGGTCCCACATCGAAGACTCTTCTCGGGCCGCCGCTTCGCCCGAGGCTTCCCTAATGCGTGGCGAGTCAAGCCCGGACGACGTGCATCCTGAGGCAGAACGACTGAGACACGGCCGCAACCTGCCTCTCCTGGCATCTCCCCTCGCCACGGTCTCTCCGCCGCAGCATTCCTCGTCTGCCCATGGACCTTCATCCTCAGTGCAAACCGTCTCTTCTCTTGTCTCTTCCTCCTCTTCGGCCGTCGCGTCTTGGTCGATCCCCGCATGTCCTCCATCAGCGTCCACGGTTTCTCTTCCTTCTGCCACAGATTCGAGCTCTGCTTCGTCTGCCGCGTCCTTCCTCTCGCCGTCGCCCTCCGCTGGTGCGTCGGCCGGTACCTCTCGGCCTCTCCGGCCCCGCACGCCGACCGGCAGCGCAAGGGCAGACGCAAGTGGAGCAGCGCTCGAACGTGCAGAAAACGAGTCGCGTTTCGAAGCGCCCGAACCCAGCACCGTTCCGTACCAGCCGTACGTTTCCTTGATCTCCCACGTCCGAGCGAGAGACGCAGCAAGCGGGGCGGAGGTAGCCGACCTCGAGGCCGGAGTCATAGGCATCGTTGCGCGACGCTTGTGGACGACTTCAGGCGTCTCAGCCGCGAGAAGGGATTGGGCACAGACGGGCCAGCCTGGAGCCCCAGGGCCCGGCGTTGAGGACACGTCTCCGTCTTGGAGACGCGAGCGGAGCTGGGCGCTCTGGGAGAGTCTCCGCGTCCCTGTCGGCGTCGATCCGCGCCTTGTGGCGTGGGTGAGGCGATCCTCGGAGGCGCACAAGGCCTGCAAGGAAGCAAACCCGGGGAGAGACACCCGACGGTTCCCACAGGCTGGAGACGACGAAGGCGAGGCTGCAGTTGAGGTGGAGGGCGCGCTCCCCGTGTCACGAGAGGCAGAAGCGCCGACTGGGAGCAACGTGCGGGGGGAGACGAAAAGCTGTCCAGAGCCTCTGGAAGAAACGGCCGATGCTCCTCCTTCGTTCTTTGCCTCGTCCTCTTCGCACAGCGGCATTTCCGCGTGGCCGTCGTCTCAGCTCCCAGGGGGTGTCTGTGTGTGTTTGGCGTCCTGTGCCACTGTGTCGTCTCTCTGCCATTCGCACGAGGCCGCTGGTCGCGCCACCAACGCAGCTGGGTCAGACCTGCAGGAGCCTTACTTGCCCAGACGGCACCGGAGGCATGCGCGAGACTCGCCGATGGACCCTCTCGAGGCCGGCAAGCAGGAGTGGCAGCTGACGTTTCCGAGCGCCCGATGGATCCTCAATGAACGTGTCTGGGCTGGCATTGTTGCGTGTGTGAACAGTCAGCTGAGTGACCCCGAGAGTTCGTTTCAGCCTTCGTCTTCTCCGCCGACTTCTCCAGTATTCGCGTCTGCCCCCGGGCGCCCCTCGTCGTCCCGCGGTGAAGAGACCGGCTTTTCCTCAGCGTCGTTTGGGCCTTCTCGGCAGTCGGATTTTGGCGATCTGGATCGAATACAAGTTTTTCGACAGTCGTTTCCACTCGCACGCGTCGAGCAGCATGCAGGCGTCCTGTACGAGCTCGTGGTGGCCGCCGACCGCTCGCGGAGGCGCAGGGCGGGATCGCGAGTGCAAGGCGCCGGCGGCGAAGGTCGGGAAGGTTTCGAGTTCGATCAGATTTTCCTCGAACCGGCGCTTCACTTTTGCCGGGCTTGGCTGCAGCATCTGCAGTCTATCCTTCACTGCGTCGCCGTCTTCGCGCCATGGTCTTCAGCGTTCGGAGTTCTCCTCTCCAACTTCCGGTAAGAGCCGGGAGGGCGAGCGCCGAACCAACAGGAGAAAGGGAAGACGGGGACTGGACAAGGAGAGAATGGGAAGAGACGCAACTGCGGCGGAAAAGGCGGAACATCGCGTCCTGGAACCCCGGCGAAACAAAGCGGAGCCGGGGAGACGCACAGAGACGATCCACGAGAGCCAGGGGAAGGAGCAAAGGATGCTATACACGCGAGAGTTTCTGTTTGGCTTGGCGTCATCGCATGCCGTTCCACTTCTCTCGCCACGCCGTGACGAGTGTCTCGCTTGTTTTCCCTTCTCAGGTGGCTCCTCCCTCACACTCTGAAGCAATGGCTCTTCCATCTCTCGCTGTCCATGACAGAAGACGCCGCAGCGGATGGCCGCATTCGCGTGGTAATAAATCGCGCAAAGGCTCTGAAGGCTACTGAAGGGATGACGCCGCCTCTTCACGGGCATTTGTCTGGTTCTGGGTCTCCTTCCCGGGCTGTTTCTTCTTCTCGCCTTCTCTCTGGAGGCAGCCGGGACCCCGCGTCTCGCACCTCGTGTCTCCGGCGCGGCCGCGGGCAGGAGGAGACACGCGGGCCTGACTGCGGGGAAAGAGGCCTTCACGCGAACGCAGGCCGCCCCACGAACGCTCAGGGGATAGGCGGGTTGAGCAGCGTCTTTGGGCAACTGTACAGCCAGCTCAGCGCGGTGTCGCCTAAGCGGCTGCGGTCTCACGGGCGCGCCTGGTACGTCCTGTACGAGGGCGAAGGCGGAATCGACGCAGGCGGACTGTTCCGAGATTCGATTACCCACATCGCCCAAGAACTCCAGTCGCCATACAGCCCTCTGTTCATGCCGTGCCCCAACAGCCGAGGCTTCGGCGATAACCAGGTAAAACGGTGTTTCAGGCGGTGGTTCTTTCGCACCCTCTCGTGCGCACGCGTCGATGCACTGCTGCCGCGTTTCCGGCGCTCCATGTTTCTCGTCTCGGGCTGTTCGCATTTGTCTTTCGCCTGTCCTTCGGCGTGCCTTCCGTTCCTCCCCCTTGCTTCGCCTTCGCGGTCGACATCCACGAGTGTACCCCGCCCCCCCTGCTGTGGCTAAGGGAACTGCAGTCTCTGTGTCGGCTCGCTCTCCCTGCGTGCACGTGATTTTGAGCAACCTGCAGCTCGACGACACACGTAGCAGCCTCCACACCCTCCGGGCTGTTTCTCGCCCTCGCGATCTCTGTCGCCCTCGCAGTCCCCTCGCACTGACTTCTAACCATTGCCTCTCTCACGACGACACACGATGTTTCGGAGGCGTTCTCGGAGTCGCCCTCCGAGTATCGGCCGCCCTCTCTCGCCTAGTCCCAAATGCACATTTGCTGGCGCTCTCTGTTTTCTCGCGGCGACCGCCTCTCGGAGGCTCCTTCCTCGTCCGCCCTGTGTGTCTCCTTCCACTTCAGCCTTCTGCAGCAGCTCGTTTCCTTCTCTGTCGCCTTTTCGTGTTTCTCGCTGCTCGGCGGTCACTCTCACCTTGCGCCGTCTGGAGACTCGCGCTGTGCACGTTTCCCTTCCTTCGCAGGATCGGTGGGTGCCGTCTCCTCGGTGTGTGTCCGCATCCCACCTCTCCATGTATCACTTTCTCGGCCGGCTCATGGGCGTGGCAGTCCGTGGGCATTTGTGCCTCGACCTGGACCTGCCGGCGACGCTCTGGAAGCCCGTGGTCGGCTTGGACGTCGGCGCGCAAGATCTGGAGGCAGTCGACACCCTTTGCGTCCAAATCTTGCAGAAAGTACGCGCCGCGAGATGGGCCATTTTACGTCCGTGTTTCTGCTCTGTTTCGCTTCTCCGCTCTCAAACCTGTGTTGGTCCTCGCGCGTTCTGTCTGCTGGGTTTTTTTGCGTCTCCTCCCCAACTCCCCCCCGGAGCCTGTCTCCAGCGGGCTCAACACAAGTCCCCCGATCGCCTGCCAGTTGGGCGCACTAACTCTCTGCTGCTAGTCGTTCGCCTTTCTGCTCGAGGCGTTTTGCTTCTGCCGCACCGCCTTTGCTTTCGATCCTTCCCCGAGGGTGCCGTCTTCGTTGTAGCCGTCGCTCTCCAGTCCGTTTACTTCTTCTCAGGTTTGTAAGCTGCGCAGCTCGCAGGTGTCCCCTGAGGCGTTTCCCGAGGAGTACCCCCTGTGCTGGCACACCACCTTGTCTGACGGCTGCATTGTGGAACTTCGGTCCGGAGGCAAAGACCTCTGCGTTCAGTGGGAAGACAGGGCAGACTACGCGCGACGAACCGTGGCCTGCCGCCTGGAGGAAACCAGCGAACAGGTGCGTCGGCCCTCGCGGTTGCGGCCTCGCGCGTCCTCGGCGCGGGGCGCCTTGTCGAAGGCGACAGACAGAAGGGAGAGCCAAGGGGATCCGCAGGGAGGGAAATCGTGAGGCGTCTACAGACAGGCAGAGATTGGAGGCAGCGCCTGACCGTAACTAAAATTATCGAGATAAAGCAAGAATGAGAGAGGAAGAGAGGTGAGGAGATCCGCCCGAGAAAGGACACAGATGGGGCAAGACGCGCCTGCAACGGGTTTCGCTACTTTATTCGTCTGGCGCACAGGTGGCTGCGATTCGGCGAGGAATAGGCGAAGTCATTCCCCTCCAATTTGTGAATCTTCTTTGTCCCTCGGAGATGGAGCGACTCGTCTGTGGGACGTCGGAAGTCGATCTCGAGGTCCTCAAGGCCCATACGCGCTACACAGGTTTCCAGGTACAAACCCCTGAGGCGTTCCCTGTTTGCTCCGAGTCGAAACGAAGCTGGCCGCCCTCAGGCAGCCGGGTGACAGAAGCGAAGAATCAGAGGCTAGAGGACTCGCCACGCGAAAGAGCGCACGAGACCCGCGCGCAGCGAAAGCGGGTCCGAAACTGTGCGAACCGGGGACGGGGCTCGACAAGGCCTCGGCACAAGTGCCTTTTCTGTCGCGTCCTTCCGCCCAACGCCGAAGCCAAGAGAGGAAAAAACAGCCGGAACCTAGGACGCACACGAAGACTGAGAACACCGAAATGCGGAAAGACGCTCGCTAGACGTGCCTTTGGTCTCCATATGCATTCGTGTTTGGCCTTTCCCGCCTTGTCCGAACCCTGTGCTCACCTTCCCATTCGGTGGTGTCTTCTGTCCGTGTGGCGACTCTCTCTTTTGGCCCAGTGCCTTGTCTCTCTTTCGCGTGGAACTTTCTGCCTGTTGCTCTCTTTTTCCTGGAGATCTGTCGGTGCGTGGGTGTGTGCCGCTGGCCCTCCCCTTTCCGTCTTTTGCGTGCGAGGCACATCACCTTCCCGTCTGCCTCCCAGAAATTCTCCGTCGCCAGATGTGTCTCTGTCTCTTGTCAGCCGACGGACCCCGTCATCGTTTGGTTCTGGGAAGTCCTCTTCTCCTTCTCGACTCGAGAACGCCAGAAATTCCTGAGATTCGTCTGGGGCCGGTCGCGCCTGCCTCCCGCCAGCGCCGCCTGGGAACAGGACATGGAAGTCGCGTGCAAACACGTCGTCGGGCGGCCCGTCGCGGTGCCGGCAGAGGCGTCGTCTCACTTCACGCAGTTTGCCTCTCCAGCTGCGACGACGCCGTCGTCCGCGTCCTCTTCTCTTTCGTCTGTCCCTCAAGGCCCCTTCGCGTTGCTCTCGGGCGCCTCAGCGGAGTCCGGCGAGTCGCAGGAGCGTGGTGAGGAAGCAGAGGGACACAGCGCTTCATCTTCGGTTTCGCGATCTGGGCCTTTCGCCACGGGAGACGCCGCACACAGAGGGGACGGAAGCGAGCGCGCGAGAACGGCAGCGAGGCCAAGCGACTGTATCGCTGCCAGGCCAGAAGACTTGCAACTCCCTGCCTCGCATACCTGCTTCTTCCAGGTACGTGCGAAAACACAGCAGGAAAGCCGAAAAGAACGCGCGAATTGCGATTCGCGATGTCGCGAGGCGGGCCCGTCCCCCTACGATCCCTACGTTCAGGTAAAGGTTTTTAGACTACAAAACGTTTAAACAGATGTAGTAGGAAGGAGAGGAAAGAATCGAGTCTTTTGCCTGGCTGCTCTGGGGCCTTTGCGGATACCTACGCTTTTGATAAACAGTCGCCTGACGTATCAGACCGCCCCGAGAGCCCAATGCAACTCTGGCGTGGAAACTGCAAACGGACACCAGAGTGATCCCAAAGTGACGCGCAATGCGAAACGCACTCGAACTAGCATTTACAGGCAGAGCGCGCGCGGGTGGCAACCGACACACCAGCGCGTGGGCTGAGGCGGAAAAAGACAACTGACCAGTCTTGACAGAAAGCGGGTGTGTGTTTCGGGTCTGACAATCGTGGCAACATGTTAGGGCTAGAGTGTGCATGAAGCTCTGCCGGACCACGGTCTTCACGAAATGGATGTGAGACGGCGCCCTAGTGTATGATGTCTCTCGGCTTCGGCGGGTTCGCCCTCTGTAGGTAGTTGCGAGCGCGGGCAGAATCCGCGTTCTCGTTTCCTCTCGAGAGAAACCCAAATGCTCCGCGCCGTCGGCTGTCTGTCTCGCGCCGTGCTTCGCAGATTGAATTGCCTCGGTACTCCAGCAAAGAGATTCTCTACAAGAAGTTGCTCTATGCCATCACTGAGGGCATCGCAATCGATGCAGACAACATGGCCGACAATACTGCGTGGGAGTAGAACGTGAAGCGGAGTTGTGAGAAAGGAGAGAGAAACTGACTCCCCTCGTAGCGAAGAGGCTGAAGGGCCCGAGCACACTCACAGAGGAGAAACGTTAGTTATACAACTACTCGAGCAGTAGGCCCATGGGATGATGCCCGCTGTTGTTCCTCCTTCTATTTGCTCGGGTAGTTGTCGGGACAAAGAGACAAATGTAAAAAGGGTGAAAGAGCGAGTACGGGCGGGGTGGGTACTGAGTGAGTGAAACGCGGAAACGGCGGAACTCGAGAACGACAGACAGAGGGGAGGGAGAATCAGCATCGGCCCACCGTTTGCGTGTAAGCAGAACTTTGCCAAAACAAAAGACAACGGAGACAGGGCACACGGGATGAGGAAGAAACTGAGAAACGCGACGGTTCGGAAGAAGTGGATGAGGACTGTGAATCAACCAAAGGCCAGAGGAAGATGTAAATCGTGACAGCGTCGAAAACGGACAAACTGAAGCAGTAATGCATGCGAGGCATGAACAGACTGATACGAGGCAGAAAACAGCCGGACACAAGAAAGAAAGCAGAATATAAATCGGAAGGTTCGTAACGCATGCAGTTAAGCGAGAAGTCAGACCCAGGCGTTATCAGGCAGATTCATACTTTCACTCCTTCATCAATGCACCTATAACGTTTGAGAAACGCGCGGCACATACACAGTATATATATGCAAGGGTGGGCCTAAGTCCGTTTGTGTCCATCTGTTGTGTATGTATGTATGTATATATATATATATATATATGTCAATATCCGTTTCCAGAGTTGAAAGTCTGCACGTGTTTTTCTGTGGGAGCGAAGGGTAGATTGCGGACAAAGAGGCAAGCAAAACTGATGGGGGCTCTCGTCACGTGTCCGTGCTTGCGGATTATCCTGTGGACGACACAGCGAAGGGATTTAGAAAGCAATCTCAGCAAAAAAGAGTTAACTCAGCACCAACCTCAGGAGAAACGTGTCCTTCGCGGCTCTTGGCGGCTCCATTCACTGTACAAAAACCACGAAGCGTCGACGCCCCGCAACGCCTCAGCTGCCCTTCTTTCACGGTCACCGGCTTCGCGTCGCCACATTTAAGAATCCTGTTTTGAGAGACCCGCGAGCGATTCCAGATCGGCAACTCAACCATCCTTGTCGCCAGGGGGTCTACACCTTCTTCACACTCCCAAGACGATGGCTGCTCTCTCTTTTCTCCCTCTTTCCTCATTCGGTACTGTTGTTGCTGTGGGCTCTTAAAGGCGTGTGGATTAAACCGTGTCGGCGTGATATGTCTCGGTCGCCATCTACGAAACCGAGTGCTTCAGTCTTTTGGCAACGGACCGGGGTCTTTTATCTTCACGCTCTCTGTCCGGTGTTTCCGGTTTTCCAACAAATCCAAAGCTTTCGTTGGTGCCAAACAGTGGAAGACGCTGAACAATTTCAGGCAGGGACAGCCATGCGTATCGATTTTCACGGGGACAGACGCTCACCGCAGCTAGACTGGAAGTGAAGAACCACCTGTCGCGTCGCAGTGTGCCTTCCCAGCTTTTTCGCCTTTTACGGAAAGGCATTTACTCCGCGGTTTTGAGTTTGTGTTGAATAAACACGAAGACCATACTATATATACTGGCGGGCAGTCGCTTTCAGGTGCGTCCTTCCCTTTGTTTCTCCCTGTGTTCCTTTCTCACATACACTCGGCAAGAAACAGATGACGAGGAGCTGACGAGGCTTATGCGTCAACCTCTTTCTCATGCCCAACATCGGTCGGTTGTCAGATCGGCTCTCGCACCTTCTAAAGGCGGAAGGCAACGGGCGAGCTGAGGAAACTGAGCACGCCTCAGCCGCCGCACAAAAACGTGAAACCGGAGGGAAGAACAAAACAGGAAGTCGTATGCGAACAACTGCGTTCCTCTGCAGCCCCGCTGTCACGTGAATTTCGAGACAGGCTGGTGAGTCGGAGCAAGCTGTGGACGTAAAATCGGAATAGATTCGACAAGCAACCTGTATAAAAAAGTGAGCTTCGCAAGCGCCGAGGGAACTTGACGGAAAGGCGGGAACCCAAACCTTAAAACCGTCCAAACGGCGGCTGAACACGCCAGGCCAGCCCACCAGGCAGTCACCGCGCCCAGAGGCAGCAAATCCTGGTGTCATCCCAGATCGGAAAAATCACGAACGGTAAGCAAGGGTGCCCGACAGGACGGGGAAACCGAGTGAGAAGAAAACGCCTAGCCAGGGGAACCGACCAGACGAGAGGGGCGGCCGCAGAGAGAATTCGTCTTTTGATGTTTGGTCTCCCCCGTGCCTCAGAGACAGCTCTATGCCTTCCGTCGTGTGGCCGCTGTGACCGTCTTGAGAAGACGCTCAGCCTCGACCGCCATTTTGTTTAGGAGTTCCGGCAACGAAGTTCTCTGCTGTCGCACCGGACCCTCGAGGAAACAGAGGGGAGGTTTGTCGAAGTCGGTCAAATTCGGGTGAAGGTACACCCAGAGCGGCCGGAGTCGCGGCGAGGACATCCGGCCGGGAGGTGGAGACGCGCCAGACAGGCCTGGACGCGAGACCACGGGGCCTGCCGTGAGTCGCCTGTCCTCTGCCGCTGTTTCGCCTTCTCCCGTGCATGTGCGTCTCTCCGAACTGTCTCGAAAGCCGTTCTTCTCTCGCCGGCAATCGCGCGGTTCTCTCTGTCGCTCCTGGAATCCAGTCCCAGTGCCACGCTGCTGTACGCCTTGCTCCACACAGAGAGCGCGCGAGACGGGAGAGGCGAGAGCATTGGCGCATGCACCGCCCGAGGGCAGAGCCGCGACTTGGGGCTCTTTGCGGAGATGAGGAAGAAGACTCACAAGAAGAAGGGACAGCAACCGCAGCTGGGCCTCCTCAGTCTTTTCGTCTGGCGACAAGAGACCAAACAAAGCAGGAATCGTCCTCCCGCGCGCAGGCCCCGAGGAAGGCGACAGGGAGGAACAAAAGGCCGCCAACACATCGGTAGCAGCGGTGAAGACTCCATGGCCTGAGAACAGACACCGGCACAGAGACCCCGACTCGGCGCTTTTCTCTCCGTTCTGCCCTCGCACGGCCTGCCGAGTTCGCGCCACGCGTCCCAAACGTTGTTTTTGCTGCAGGCGCCAGCATGACCTGGCCTCCCCCCCAGATGAAAACCAACTCAGACCTGCCGTTCAAGGGGTGAGAAGAAGCAAGCAAGAGCCATCAGGTACAGCCTCTGGGCATCCGCGGCGCGGGCCCCATCTCCGTGGCAGCAGCTCGACGGGGCGGAGCTATCGCAACGAATTCAGCCACACGCGTGCAAAACGGTGTCTCATCCGCTTCCCGAGCCTGCGGAAAACGCGCGCTCGGGGCACCGGGCACGCTGCCGCGCCCACACAAAACCCGCCGAGGACTGCCAAAACACACTCAGCGACAAGGCGCACGCGAAACACGGGAAAGGGGGCTGGGCAAACGTACCCTCTAAAATGACAGGGAAGGCAGTGAGCGGGTGTTGTCTGAGGAGCGTGCAGAAGACACGCACCGTCGACCAGGCCGGAGCGAAGAGCGAGGAAAGGTGAGCGCGGTCGTCTCCAGTGCGCCGGAGAGGCGGCACGGACGAGACGCCGAGGGCCCCCCTGGCCGCTGCCAAGGCAGAACAGCGAAGCGCGTCGAGAAGGAAGTCGTGCCGGAAGCCCAGGTGCAAACTGAGTGCTTCGAGGAGCTGCAGGACCAACAGACACCGCAAAGAGGCCGCGCCGTGGATCGCGAAACTCGCAAGACAACGCTTCGCGGTCGTGCTCTGGCTCATCGCCCAGGTCCAGACTTGCTCGTCGAAAGCGAGGTCTCTCCCGGTGTTCGCTGCACTCCTTACGACTGCATGCTGATGAACGCTGAGGGTATGGGCATGCCGGACGGCAACGGTCACGAGGCGCGGGAGGACGTCGTCCTTCAAAGCGTCGAAGAAAAAGCCGCCCTTTCCAACGCCCGTCCTTCGACTCTCTTCCTCGCTCTTCGCGCACTGCGAGCGCTCTGCAGCCTGCCTCTTCTCCGTCGCGGCCGTGTCGCCTGTCACCGTTCTCGTCGGCGAGCCCTTCGCAACTCCTCGGGCGTCTCCTTGCTTTCCTGCCTTCTCACGATCTTCGGCTTCAGCGGACAGAGTCGGTGCTGCTGCGACTCGCCCAGCTCCCGCGCCTTGCCTGGCTTCGCCCTTCTCCGAAGATAAGCCTACGCGCTCAGACCGCTCAAAGAGCCGTTTCTGAACTGCCAAAGAAGAGACTATCGCGACAGCAGCGGAGGCACCCATGCCACCGTCAATGCCCTCGAGACACAAAAGGTCGTCAACTCGCAACCTGGTCCACATGGAAAGGACATGACAAGACAATGTAGCGCTGGATATATATATATATATATATATATATATGAACGCATATATATATATATATACATATGCATGTTGGAAAGAGGATGAGAGACCACTTTGCGTTTGTCGGTTAGACGCCCTGCATTGCTTTCGTACAGAAGCTGTCAGTGCTTTCAACAGTGGCACGAGAGACCCAGCAAACGAACGCGTCCGGCGATCCACGTGTGTGTGACACGAAGAAGGCTCAGGAGTGAGTTTTCAGTGGCCGGTGCGTGCGTGGACAAGAGAAAGACAAGGCAATCGCGAGTGGAGCATGGACCCGTAGCCGACAGGAAGGACTGCGAGACCAAGCCGAATTGGGTAGTTTAGTGCTTGTAAGATGCCAAAATGCATAAACAGGTACGGTGCGAAGCAGTCCGATGCTAGATGCATGGACACTTGGGCGCATACCGGGTGACAGGGGAGAAGCGTGAAAACGTGTATATGAACGAAAACGAGGACGTACAGGTGGAAAGGTAGGAGGCGTAAATGTGAGAGAACACGCGAGGTGAAAACGACGGAGCCCGGACGCGTAGCACAACGGGAAGGCGATTAAAACTGAGAAGTGAAAAGGAGGGGTAAGGGCTCTTGTCTCCTAAACCCGCCTGTCTCACATGGCAAATAGTTGTTCAAAGAGACGCCGGGAGCGAAGAACCTGAGTTCGGGAATACATGGAGAACGCGTGAAAGTCCAGAAGCGTCATCGCATGCAGAAGGCTGCAAACAAAAAGAGAGAGCCGATCACACGCCTTCCCACGTTTCCACGAGCAACTGCATGCGTCGACCGATGTGTCGGGTGTGTATTGAGCAAACGCCTGACGCAAGAAAGAGGCATGCAACTCCACCAAAAAGCTTTCTTAGACTCATGCAGCCGGGGGCGAGTTAGTGGTGCGGTACCTAAAACGCTTGCCTTGCAACTTGCAGATTGTGTGATCATGTGAACCTCCGCCGACGCTGACGGGCAGTATAGGTAAATTCATGCATGATGAGAAAGCGAGGAACACGTGGATGGTGATTCAGCCTTGGAACGGCGCAGGAAACCAAAACGCCTGTCACCAGAAGAAAGGTCAGCTTGTGCATGCGGGCACAGGATCCAACTCCACGCACCTGCTGCAAGAAAACGCTAAGGGAAGGTCGACAAAACGCGCGGCGCACTCACCGTGTCACATGCAAGGCATGCAGAGAAGCGGGGACTCCCTTGGAGTCCGTTGTTCCACAACCCCTCACGGCCGAGCCGTCTGTTTCCGAATTCTGCGAAGAAGCGTGCATGCACGGGGCCTCGCGCTGCTCTCTCTCGCAGCTGTACCCGGACAGAAATGCCTCGGCGAGGTGCTGGAGAAGCCGCGCCATCAGTCGCAGAGAAAGCGGCGACAGCGCGGCATTGGCTGGCGCTTCGAATGCGGAGTGAGAGTCGGCGGAAGAACGGAACGGTTGACATACCGCGCCTCTGTGGCGAGCTGCCTGGCTAGCTCTTTCGTCGCATGAGACAGGCGATAAGGCCTTGGCAAGCTCCTCAGATTGTCTTTCGCTCTCTCGTGTTACCTCCGCTGAAACAAATTGTTCCTGTTGCATTCCCTCTCCGTCGCCTTCCGCGCGTCCGTGTCTTCCCGGTTCTCCTTCGCTAATCTCGCCGGTGTCTGTCTTCTCTCTTTCGCGGCCGTCTTCTGGGGCCGCTCGGCCTGTCGCCCGTCGCACCTCGCTCCTCTCTTCCTGCAACGCTGCGGGGGGAGGAGCCTGAAGCCGGTCGCCCGAAGGCAAACGCCCCGACGTGGTGGGTTGTCTCTGCTGCATACGGTGCAAATGGCGCCTCCACAGCTGTTCACCGAGCATCGCGTCCGCAGGAGGCAGACCCCGATCTGTCTGCTGCTCTAGGAGGGAAGCGACGCTGTCGGCGAGGCGAAGGAGCGCAGCAAAGGACTCAGACAGAGACGAACTCGAGGAGGACCAGGAGGCTGCAGCTGGAGCTTGATCTTTAAGCGGCGCCGATCGGCCCCTAGGCGTGTCAGCAGGCCCACCCATAGCCCAGCCTGACTGCTTCTCGGCTGCACGCGTACCCGCTTCACGTCCTTGAGCGTATCCTAGAGCAGCCTGGCCTCGATGCAGTTTCTCCTCGCTCTCTGTTACTTTGTCTCTCCCTGCACTAGACGAACCGCCTTCTCGCTCCCCGTTTGGGCGCAGACGAACAAGGCGCTGTTGCCGCGCTTGGTTCGCCAGCAGGTTCCGGTACAGGGCGTCCAGGAAGGCCACCGAGGCTTTCGGAGACAGAAGCTGAGCACGAGAAACAGAGCCCAGAAAACAATTCGGAAGCACTCATTCAAAGCACGCGAGAGGTTTTCGGACGCTCGGCGAGTCTCGCGCAAATGCGAACTTGAAACGGCAAGAAACGGCGCAGGCCGAAGCACCAGACGGAAGCGCAGGATGCCTTTTCCCGCGGCCAAGAGAAATGCAATCGAGTGAATGGATTCGCGACGCAAAAGGGACACACCGGAAAGCAAACGAAGAGAGACACCGCAGGGGAAAGAGACGCTGGAGAAAATGTTCCTAAGACGGGATCCAAGAGAGAACACAGTGCGAACACAGTACGCCGAGAGGCCTCGCGACAAGCAGCAACCGCGTAGGCAGCCCCAAGTTCACGTGCAAGTCGCATGATCGGCGAGTCAAAGTCCTTCGTCTAACGCGAAGGATTTGGCCACAAATTGTCACGGAACAGCAAGGAGCGGCTAGGCGAAGAAGGACAGAGGCGTGGCAGCGCAAGAAAAAAAAACCAGTCGACATACGGAGGATCCACACGCGAGGGATTTCCTCTGTGAACACAACGGTCGCCAGTTGCTTGCGGTCGTTTTCTCTTGCCTTGTCTCTAACTGTAACTCGTTGGTTTTCTACCTAGCTTTTTCTCCTACACGACTGCCATCGTTTGGCGCGTCACTAACGCGTCGAGGCCAACCTTCCCTTTTGCTCGTTGGTCTCGTTTCCTTGTGAAACACAGGTGCGAGACGGCGGATGCATTCTTTTCTCCCTGCTTCACCGCAGAGTTCTGTCTGTTCTGTCACGCCTGCGCCTCTCGCATTTCTCCATCACTGCTACAAGCATGCATCCGACACTCAGCACCGCTGTCGGCACCAGGTCGTTCCCGCGAACTCGCAGTCAATGACGCTCCCGTCAGCCGAGTGTGGTCACGGTTTGCCTGTCGGTCTCTCCTGTGTTTGTTCTTTCTTTGTTTGACCGTTTCCGGTGCTCACCCCCACACGCGAGTAGACGTGGAGAATCGACGCCACGTCGCTAACACTCAAGCTCTCGCGCACGGCCTGCAAACGCTGAAGAAGCATCTCCAGCGTCACGGCGGCCGCAGACCCAAGAGCCCCGCCGCCCCAGTCGCGCGCCGGGGATGGGCCGGTAGGAGAGGCGCCGCGCGAGAGACAGTCCCCGGGCAAAACGGAGACACGCGGAGACAGCGGCGACGAGGCGTCCGACGGCAGGGGTGGGAGGAGCAGCGCAGACACAGTATTGAGAACGAGAAGTTGGTCGGCGCTGAAGAGACAGAGGAGACCCAAAGACACAGAATCACGATGAATCCCTCGTAACAGAAGTGTCCCTGAAACGCGAAGCCGCCGGTTCCTCAACACGCCTGAGGAAAGAGAAACAAAAGGCCTCACATATACAGAAAAACTTGCACTCGCACGTGCAGGTTGCCCCACATGAAAAGATAGGATTCGACCCAATGACAACGGGGCTCCTCGTGGGAACTGAGATTCGGGCACTCGTCATAAACACAAACCCATACGCGACTCTGTTTAAGGACGCCGATAAAGCCATCCACACGAGCAGACGCGATCGAAACAGCATCAGACGCAGATAGAGCTGCTTGGAAAGATGGTCAGGCCTGATACAAATAGACAGATAGCCAGATTGCGAGTCGTTCCCAAGCTCCAGACGCAGAACACCTACAGGGTCCAGTAGATGAGTTTCTCGGTGCATGCGTTTAACACCTGCACGAGGAGCATCGGCGAGGGCGGAAGCATCCCCGCGGCGCGACCAGCCGAGAGCGCCTGCATGGTTTGACGCAGGGCGGCTGGCGACAGTGCCGCCGTGACCTCCGGTGTCAAGCGCAGAGTCGCCCGCCGCCAGAGGAACGCTGAGAGCATCAAAATCCAAACGCCTCCAAATGCAGAACGGCGGAAAAGCAAAAAGAACCAAAGGGACGCATCGGAGCAGGCAACACTCGACGCGAGCCGCCGTCAAGTCGGAACACGAGAGCCTCGTATCAACTGACTTTATTTAATCCGCGTCGCTGAGAATCAGCGCGTTGAAAGGCATTATTAGGATTAGTGGCTTTTGACAAACACGTCGCAACGAGGCGCATGCAAATCAGACAGAAGAACTCACACACGCTCCAGCGTCGACCAACCCCCCGCTTTCTGGTGGCTGATCCTTCTCTTCACGCCCGTCGGTCGGCTCAGTTCCCCTTCGCTTCTCCGTGCCGCCTTTCCTGTGCGGCCTTCCTCCCCTTCGAGTGCTGTCTCTTCGCGAGCGCTTGCCGCCAAGGTCGCGTGGCCAAAGGACGCCTGCAGAGGCTCCACGCGTCTCCACAGCACTTGCTGCATTTTGCGGCGGCCTCCCTCAACTGCGTGAGCGCTGGCGAGGTCGCGTGCATATCTCCAGCTGTCGCCTTTCGCCCCTCTCCCCCACTTGCCCGCTGTCCATACGCCCTGGTTCCCCACTTTCGTGCGCCGCAGTCGCCTCACCTCTCTGCGCAGATGGGCCATCGTCAGCAGTACGGCCCACGGTTTTGCTTGAGAGCGCTTGGAGGCGGAGAACTTGATCGGCGGCTGCAAACTCGCGCTGGGGGCGCCCGAGCCGCAGAAGATCGAGAGGCGAAAGCTCAGAAGGATCCGGGGGAAACGCGCAAGAGGCGCAAGAAGATGAGGACGTATGCGCAGCACCTGAAGACACCGAAGACGCGGCTACAGACGAAGAGGAAGACGAAGAGGAAGACGAAGAGGCGTGTACCATAATCCGGCTTCTCTGACGTCCTACAGACAGAGGTGGATGCACAGATCCCTGGGCCTGCAGCGGTGTTGTCGCTTTTTCTTCTCCGACTCTCCCGCCGTAGATTGCACCACCCCCGGCAGTCCTCCTCTCGCCTTCTCGTCTGGGATCACCCTGTTCGTCTTCAAACAAGAACGAGGCCTGCCGTACTGCATGCGAGCGCCCGCGCCGTCCCCTGGCCGTCTCGGCGCGTCCCTCCGGCGTCTCTTCAGAGGCTGGCGCAGAGGTGAGAGTCTCCGCTTTCCCGAGCACGCGCCTCGCGACATCGCCGTCGCGACACGGCGGCTGATCTCTCTCACTGCCCGCCGCAGCCGTTTCAAAACACGTCTGCGTCTCCTGAGCGTCTTCTTCTGCCCCTCCGCCTGTCTCGTGTTCAAAACTCTCGTCGAGGATTTTCGCGGTTTTAAAAAGGCGATCGTCACCTGCCTCCCAAGGAGGGAAAACCGGAAAACTGCCGTTTGCGAATACCTGACTGAAGAAACGGGAGATGTCTCCCTCGACTGCATGCGGCACCGGCGGAGCGGAGGCTGAGGGGAAACGCGGCGCCTCGCTCGTCCTGTTCGTTTTCACTCTCTCTTCTTTCACTTCTTCGCCAACGCTTTTCAGAGTCCTGTCTGTCGCGCAGTCGACGTGCCCAAGACAGTCTCCTTCCCGGCATGATTCCCCCCCTCTTCCGTCCGTCTCCGCTTTTCGTTTGCGACTAGTTTGCGACGCCAACGAAGAGAAGAGGTCTACAACTGAGAGACTCTGAATCCTCTCTCGCAGCTCGCTGTGTCCCTGGAGCTCCGCATCGTGCATGAGTGTTTTGCTGCATGCATTTGGATCGTCGCCCTCAGCGTCCGCCTTGAGGGCGTCTCGCCCCTCCGTTTCGCCGGGTTCTTCGCGGCTGCTGGTCTCTCCGCTTCTGCAGGGAGAAGCGAAAGGTCTGCGGCCGAAGTGGGAAAATGCGAGCAAAGAACACCGGCAAGCGCACGTTGAGGAGGCGCGATGGCAAGGCAGCGAGAGAGGTGGAGAGCAGAAAGAGGCTGGGGAAAACGAAACGCGGCACGCCAAGAACGCAGAGTGAGTGGAGAGGGAAGAGCGAGATGAAGACTTCAAACGCGACGGCGGAAGGCATGTAGAAAGGGAGGCGAATGAGGAGAAAGTGGAAGGAGAGAAGAATGGAAAACAAGTCAGAGACTCGTAGACGAACTGCAATGGCCTGCGCGTTTTCGGCCTCCGGGTACGGAAGAAGTTCGAAGGAAAAGAAGAAAACGCGGAAGCCTCACGCAGCGAGGCCTGACAGTTTCTGCCCCTCATAGTCTTTCGAACGCTTGTTGAGATGGACAAATCCCGACATTCTTTCCTCCGCCCAATCCTTCCTCGGCTTTTCCCGTCCACATTCTCTCTGTCTCTCTGTCTCGATTGTGTCCTGCAGTCTCTCTTGCTCTCGCTGAGTCTCGCCTCTTTCACTTGCCCACTTCCGCTTGTCGCTCCTTGTCCTCGCACCCTTCTGGGCCTTTCTTCACGCGGGATGTTTGTGTATCTCTCTTTTTCGTCCCTTTCTGCTTTTCTCAGGTGCCTTCTCGCCAGCGCGAGGGCTGCACGCGCGACTCTTTCCTCGGCGCTTCGCGCAAACACGCAGCCCCAAAACCCGCGACGCTCAGCAAGCTGTCCAGCTGTCGGAACGGTCGAAAACGCTTCGAAGAGAAGAACACGCGGAGCAGGAGAGAAAAAACACAAAGGGGGCCGTGGAAATGGGTTGAGGCGCGTCCAAGGCTCGAGCGCTCCGCTTGCATGCGGTTCTTTTCGTCGGTGCATGCAAGATACAAGATGTGACTGTCGGCCTGAGGAAAATGAACAGGGAAACGCCGTCGACCGAAGCTTTCTTGTCGTCTTACCTTCTCTTCCAGGTGTTTCTCTCGATTGTATTTGAAACTGGATCCTGTCGTTCTTCTCTTTCTGGCCAGGCCGCCTCGCGTCGGCACTTCAGCCATCACGCGTCTATTTCCTGTTCAGCGACCGGTTTTCGGGCCCTGAAACGGAACGTTGTCGCGAAACCAGAAACGGAAGGCGCTTCCCTCTGCAGTCGCGCGACACTCGGGCTCGGCTACAGTATAGGCTGGCTGCTTTGGTCTTGTCTCTTCTCTTTTCTTCTGTCTTTCTCTGCGGATTTTTGTCTCCCCTTCCTGCTCTCCGGAGCCGTCGCGGGTTGCGCGTCCTTTTCCTCTTGTCATTCCTCCGCCCTTCCCTCATCGTTTTGTCCCCAGTCTCCTTCTCGCTGTGCCGCCTCTTTCCATGTCTCTCCTCTTGGGTCTTGGCATTCCTCGTCTCCTCCTGGCGCTGTCTGCTTCCCTCCACGCCTCCGCCTTCTCCCCCCGTGTGTATCGCGAGTCGCCCTCAGTCTCTGTCTCTGTTCTCTCACTCTCGCAGCCCGTCTCTGTTACTTCTCTTCGCCGCTCCTTCTCCATGTTTTCTCTCGCGTCAGACAGCGCAGCGTCGCGAAAGGCGCCGGCAGCGTCGCCGTCGCTGCCTGCGTCTCTGCTCTCCGCGGCTCCGTCCGAGTCTTCAGGATTCTACCGCGGAGACGAAACCGTCACCCTGGTTACTTCCATGGGAGACATCGAAGTGGAGTTGTACTGGAAGCATGCGCCCAAGACGTGCAAGAACTTCTTCGAGCTAGCCAAGTCGGGCTACTACGACAACACGATCTTCCACCGCGTGGCGAAGGATTTTTGCATTCAGGGCGGCGATCCGACTGGGACAGGCCGAGGCGGCGAATCCATTTTCGGCGGGAAATTCGAGGACGAGATTCACCCCGGTGAGACAACGGGCCAGAAACCCGACGTGGAACGAGAAAAACCGGAGAACTGAGAAGCAGCGAGACGCGCACGAGGGGAGGCAGAGACGGCACAGAGACCGAGAGGGGGGAACGCGGTAGGCGCACCGGCTTTTTCAGCTCAGGGCGCTGTGGAAAAAGAGCAGTGGACCTCTCGCTTGCTGTCCCCCTGAAAACAAAACGCCGCGTCTTTTCGCCGTTGGTCCTCGCCGGAAACCAGGGGCGCACGCCTTCGTTTCCCTCTGTATCAGGCGCTGAGAGCGTTTCCACGAGTCCGACGGAGAGAATCCAGGTGTTTCCTTCTCATTTTCTCGTTCTGTGTGGCGTTTTCTCCGGAGTTTTTCGTGCGCCGTTTTCACCTGTCCTCGGATGGTCCCGAGAGATGCCAGGGACGTGCCGACGCGGTGGTGCGTGCCGCAAGCCAGGTGCGCATATCACGAGTGCACGAGACTCTGCCTGCGTTTTCTCTGCTTCCGCCCGTCTGTGTGGCAATGGGTATTCGCTTCAGCGCTGTCTCTTTGTCGCTTGCACGTGTGTATGTTTTTCTGCAGACCTGCGGCACACAGGCGCTGGCGTGATTTCGATGGCGAACTGCGGGCCGGATACGAATGGATCGCAGTTTTTCATCTGTCTCGCGCCGGCGCCGTTTCTGGACGGGAAACACTCGATTTTTGGCCGCGTGAAAAAGGGAATGGAGAGCGTTAAAAAAATCTCCACGGTTCAAACCACGGCGACCGATCGCCCTATCTACGACATCAAGATCATTCGCGCAGTCACGGCTACCTCGCTTGACTAAAGTCGAGCACTGGACACCTCTGAGGACGGCGCAACTTCTTCTGTTCGTTTGTCGGCGGTCCTGACTCACGTTCTTTCGTCCGTTCTTTCTTCTCTGTTGCGCGCCGTTGTCTTCGTTGTCTCTGAACGGTTAGCCCGGCCAGGTTCCCGTTGTCTCACAGATACTCTCCCGCCTCCTTTTCAAGCAAACAAAGCTTCTTGGGAGCAGTCATGTCCTGAGGCTTCTTCTTGCCATTCGCAACGCGCACCCCATAAAGGCACGTGCTCGTCTCCTTTGTATGGGGATAGCGTTCCCCGCATGCGAATTCTCTGTGCTGGAACTTCTAGATGGAAAGCGTTTCTCAGCATCATTTTGTGCTATCTCTTCTTTTCCGCCGCTCCTTTCCATGTGCGCTTTGTCGAAAGCGGATGAGAACGCGCCGTCAGGCATGTCAAGACACTTGAAACAGAAAAAAACGCCGGCAAAAGCGACGACACAGCTGACGGTCTCTCCTGTTCTTTTCGCGGTTCGTGCATCATCAAGTTCTGCTGGGGAGCGCTTCCATGATTTTCTGCTTCCAAGTGTCTCTATAGCGTAGCCGCGAGTGTGGAAAAGCGATCTTCCCCTGGCGCCAAAAGAGCACAAGGCGGCACAGTGGGAGTGTGGCTATTCGCTAGCAGTTGTTCTCGAACACGTCCGGGAAAACAGTTGACAGAGTGTAGCAAGAAAGAACGACTCTAGAGCAGTGTCTCATTTGCCTCTTAGGGAGCGGCACGGAGAGGCCCCAATAATGAATCGACAAGTGAATTCTAAAGCGCGACAGTCGAAACGTTTTCCTCCTTTTTTTCCGGGGCAAGCCGTCAAGGAGTTCCGGCCCCGCGGTAAAAACCGCGAAGCAGTTCGCAGGTGACGTCAACGTCTTCCTGCTATTCTCGACGGCATGGAACCGAAGCGTTCCGAGCACGCCGGATCCCGCACCTACTCTCGGCCGTTAGGAGCGGGTAAAGTACATGTGAACCCTGGCGAAATTGAGGAAGAACGCAAAGAGTCTGTTCCATCAAATCGTCACTTACTGGACCTGCTCGGTACACGTGGGCGCGATATACGGGCCATGCGTCCGTGTGGGTACGTCCCTCGCTAGACACTTTCTGCGGTTCGCGGTGATGCAAACGAGATAGTTGTGCGACGCCCGACTCTCTAGACAGTGCGACGCATGTCTCAAGAAACGGTCGTTTGTCGACGGTAGCGCCCGCATGTCACATGGCCCAACGAACGACGCAGCAGGGACGGGATCGTCTTGCAGATTCCCCAACACAAAGGCAAACTGCGGCTTACCGGTCTGCGTGGCTGAAGCCGCCGCCGAAACCGGATCCACTCGAACGGTCACACTCTCCCCCTGCTATGCAACCGAAGGAGTGCCGTCTCAGTGCATCTGCAGGCGACGCGCGGAGATAACGGCAGGTGCTGTTTCGTGTCTCTGCTGTTTCGTGTCTCGCATCACGCGTTCCAAACGGTCTCTCCATCGTCGACGAACAGTCTGGCAGTCCTCCCTCTTTTGGCCACAGAATTGAAGTGGGAATCAATCCAGGAACGGAGAAAGCATTGCGCCTTCATCTACGACTTCAGCTGTTCTGATGAAGACTAACGCAGATACGTGTGGTCTGCAAGGGAAGATCTGGTTTTGTCTCGAAAGGCCATGCCCGCCTCCTGAGGGCCGGCGCCCGGTTGCCGGTTTTAGACGCGGAGATTGGAAGCGAGATAGACGAAAACCAAGAGACATCGACACACACATACACGCTCAGGGATGCGCAGAAAAGGATCGAGGTAGCGAATCCTCTAAGGAGAACGCTTCCGAGGCCAACCGGCGTGCCGGCCAAGAAGAGACAGCAGATGTCTTGTCGACTTTACGCATCGCTGGAGCGAGACGTGTGCGCCAGGAATGTCGCGAAAACGTCGTCCGGTTGGCGTCACGGGAAGCAGTCCAAGAAGGCGCAGTTTTCTCCACCGCTCTTCGCATTACTCTTGAGAGGAAAACTGAGATGTTTGGGTGGTTCGAAATGGACGCACAAGTCGAAACCGGTTCTATCGCACCCCTGGCTTGACAACAGGGTCGAGCAAGACGAGGTCAAACCAAAGCTACCTTTTTCGGCGCTGTGACTCTCAAAATGAAAGCGAATTTTTCAAATAAATGTCCCCTTGCCATCCCCAGGCGAATCTCAAGCGTTTCCAGCTGTGACTGCCGTCTTGCTGTGCGATTTATGTGCCTGTCTCATCGTCCCAAAGTCGGTGCCTGCCTCACTGCTTGGTCTCCCCTGTCAGCGTTCGATGTCCTAGACCGCGAAGTTCCAGTCTCTCTCCCGTGATTGCCTTGTTTCCCCCCCCCCCCCCCCGTCGGCTCTTTTCTTTCCAGCCTGTGTCGCATTCTTTTTCCCAAGTCCCGCGTGCAGGTTTCATCCTGCGCTCTTCTTCGCTTCCTGCGTTCGTCGCCACGTCGGTCCTTCTTTGGCATCTTGACGCCTCCGCGGCGATCGGCCGCGCTGCCGAGGACTTTCTTGTCTCTGTGAGCTCGGCATATCTCCAGCATCGCGCCCAGATTCCTCGCTCTCTGCGTTTTGAAGTGCGTACGTCCCGAACCGAGTGCGGCGTTGTGTGGCAGCAAGGCTGTTTCTTGCCAAGTTGAACTCTCCCTCAAAAGTGTCTTTGATTCCCTCTTATCTTTGTCCCTTCTCTCTCTCGTTCTCTCTGTCTTTCCGTTTCTCTTCCGCGTCCTGCCAGGATGGCGTTCGCGAACGGGGCGGACGCTCCTGGGGAGGCAAAGAAAGTGAATGTCAAACCAGACGAAAACACAGATCTCCCAGTCCCTGAAACTCAGAACGGAAACGCCAAAGGCGGGTGCGTTCGGCGAATTGCGCATGTGGCGCGTGACGCGTCTAGGCGACTGCAGACGAGCACCCTAGAGGAAAGAAACGCGGCTTTGCAGGCGTACAAGGCGGGCCTGATTCACTTCCGCGACGACATCGAAGCCGCAAATCGGCGCGACCTCGAAGTAAGAGGAAAGGCGCCAGGAAACACGCGAGGCCACGACTCAAGGGGAAAGAGCGGAAGGTTGTACACGTCGGTCAAGACGCAGGCGAAACGGTGAACAAAGATGCCTCGAAAGAAGAGGAGACGGCTCCTTCACGAGGGAAACCGCCGAAGGAAAACTGGGAAGGGAAGCACAATCAAGGCAACGTGGCAGGCCTTCTGACGCTCACAAGCTGAGGAGTTTTACGAGTCGCCCCTGCAAGTTGGCGAGAATTCGCGCGAGGTCGCGCAACAAAAGAGGCAGCGACGAAAACACGCGTCTCGTTGCATGCGTGCTTTTGGGAAACAGAAGCCGTCTTCTGAAGAAACGGGCCATCCATCCTAACCCACCGTTTCCACGTCATTTTCAGTCCTGACGAAAGACTCGTCACGTACTCTCTCATATCCGCACATGCGAATGCACACGCAGTAGCGTAAACTGAAATATATATAAATACATACATATAAATATATACATATAAATATGTACATATATACATATATACATATATATACATATATTTCTATGTCTGGTTGGATGTGCGAGCACGTTTATGAGCTTGCATAGACGTGCGAGAACGGCGCAACTTTCACGTGGATGTCCCCCGAAGATCTACAGCCACTTTGAAAGACCATCTGGTAGCTCGCGCGTGACCCTCGCATCAATGGCGTCTGCACGACGGTGTGTGATGCGGGCGTTAGCTTGTCCTCGAAAGGATACAGGCGCCCATGTGTGCTTTTACGCAGAGATCTCCTTGTAGATCGACCCTTTCTGTTTGGACGTCCTCCTCCTGTGGGGACTCCTCGCGAAGACAAGAGAATTCGAGGCAAAAGCGCTTCTCAGTCGCTCCATCGCCCAGCATTCGCGTTGGGATGTTTTGTTTCCCTCGGTGTGTCGTCTCGTCAGTGCGGAGTGCCTGGTCGTGGGGGGACCGTGCGTTTTTTTTCTTCGTTTCACGCGCAGCGCAAACGCGAAAGCCTAGGGGGTTTTGCGTCGTTTTGTCGTCTCTTTTCTCAGGCAGCCGAAACGGCGATCGCGACGGGAGAGCTGTCGGCTTCGGTGTCTCAGCGTTTGAACTGTCGAGGGAAGAAATTCGACGCGCTGCTGAACGGTCTCGACGCGCTGATTGCCAAGGCTGACCCTCTCGGGGTTTGCGACTTGGCGACGGAGTTGGGGAGCGGCCTGGAGCTGTTTCGCGTGTCGTGCCCGATCGGCGTTCTCGCCGTCATTTACGAGGCTCGGCCTGAGGCAGCCGTGCAAGTGGCGAGTCTGGCGTTGAAGACGGGAAATGCGCTCCTGTTGAAGGGAGGAAAGGAGGCGAAGGAGACGAACCGGGCTGTGTTCAATGCCCTGCAGTGGGGGTTGGAGAACGCGGCGATTCCGGCGATCTCGAAGGAGGTTCTCCAGTTGATCGAGGCCCGCGAAGAAGTGACGGCGCTGCTGCAGCTGGACGACGAGGTTGATCTCCTCATTCCGCGAGGCTCCAAGAGTCTGGTGAAGTACATCAAGGACAACACGCGGATCCCAGTCCTCGGGCATGCAGACGGAATCTGTCACATCTACGTCGACGACGCGGCCGCGCTCGACAAGGCGGCGAAGATCGTCGCGGATGCGAAACTGCAGTACGTAGCTGCATGCAACACCGTCGAGTCGCTGTTGCTTCACCGTTTGATTCTGCCCACGTTCCTCCCGTCACTCATCTCTGCGTTGGCGCCCCGCGGCGTCACGTTCAAAGTCGACTCTGTGGCATTCGCGTATCTCGAGACGCACGCTGCGCATGCACTTGCGACACAGGCTGTAGCGCTCGCCTCTGAACAGGATTTTTGCACCGAGTGGCTCAGTCCGGTTCTGTCGGTGAAAACGGTCGAGTCGCTCGAAGAGGCGATTGCACACATCAACAGTCACGGATCCCACCACACAGACTGCATCGTCACAGAAAACAAAGCGCACGCTCAGCAGTTCATGAGAGGTGTCGACTCCGCGGGATGCTACTGCAACTGCTCGACTCGATTCGCCGACGGCTACCGATACGGCTTTGGAGCAGAAGTCGGCGTTTCGACAAACAGAATCCACGCGCGAGGGCCGGTCGGGCTGGAAGGCCTTGTCACTTACAAATACTGTCTCTACGGGGACGGGCACACGGTGGGGGACTTTGAGGAGGGGCGAGCGCAGTACACACACAGAGCACTCGACGCCGACAGGGCACGGCTCGACGGCCGGCGAGGAGGCTGAGCGGAGAACGGCAGACACAGATGAGGACAGAACAAGCGAGGTGAAAGACACGTGCAGGACCGAGGAAGGGACCGTGTCTCAGACCGTGGTTACCGGGCCTTTTGGATGAAGGGAAACGGCGGGAATATGGCGTCTGAGAAAGGCGGGGAGGGGAGGCTCGGCACAGGCACTTCACCTGCGCAGAGAAAACGGGGACAAGAGGAGATGTGGCAACGTGAAGAAGAGCGGAGTCTGAACGAGGACGACACACCGTCGATATAAGGCGAAACGCGAGTGGATACTTCCATACGAAGATCAGTCACGTTTTTGTCGGCCAGTCGTCATGAGTGTTTCACCTTTGTCGTGTCGGGTTTTTCATTTTCCTTCGTCCTCCGCATGGGTCTTTCTCCAGTGGATCCTTTTGTGCTGCTACAGTCTGTGTTCTTTTTTGTCTAGGGGAGTGTTGTGGACCGTAGGCACAAACGTTCCGTGTATGAACTTCGTTGTAAGCACGAATCCCCGTTGGGTTCTTGGAGTGCTTCTGAGCGGTGTTCCTCAGCGGAACAGGGACACGTACGCAATTTCCCTTCTCCACTCCTGTCCCCTCTTTGCCTCCCCTCCGTTCTTTCCTCGCGCTTCCCCGGCTTTTCCGTCTACCGGGGTCGCCCTGACCACTCAGGCGCACGGGCTGTTGGGGCCTAAACCGTTCTGTTTCTTTGCGCAGTTTCAGTCGGAACTCGTCTCTGCCACTGCTGAGAGAACCATTCTACCTTCCACGTTGCTTCGGCTGCTGCGCGTCTAGCGTTCTTCTTTTCTCCATGTGTGTGTGTGTGTGTGTCCCTCATCTCTCCCTCTACTCGTTGCGAAGTTTCCGCCACGTTCGCCCCACGCAGACTGCGTAGGGGGATTTCAAGTAGCCTGCGTGACGAAATGTGGGTTGTGCAAGTCCTCTTCACCTCCGAACGCAACATCTCCCGTTTCCCCCGTCTCTCCAAACTGTTTTAAAGGCGCAGGGAGAAATAACAGGACGTTTCTGTAACGGGGACTGGTATGGAGTTATCCGGGTGTGAGAAGGTCTGTCGCACCGAGCGCCGCTTTAAAGCGGATTCAGCAAATTCGCTACGAGAGACGTTTACCTCCCGCCTCTAACACGGCAGGATAAAAGGCAACTTTAGGCACGTTTCCGCAGTTTTCCGACAAGTGAACGGCATACGTCAACTCTTGAGAACCTCCTTTTCTCAGCTACGTGCACCGGAGAAGGCAGTAGCCAAAAGGACCGCGTGCGAGACCGCTTTTCGGCATAGCCGAGCAGCCGCATTTAAGACGCTTGCTTTTACGGCCTCACTCTGTCGTGCCTCTCTGTCTTTCTCTGCGAGGGAAATTACAACACTTTCAGGCTGTAAAATGTCGCATGGGTACCCTCTGCATTCCTTCCTGAAGAGCTGCGTCAGAAACCGGGCGAGAGTACACGCAGCGGGCGGATGCGTCTTACCATTTGCCAAACCCCCCCCCCTTGAGCCGCCGCCTATCGGTGACGGTAGGATGGAGGAAAGCGCAAATCGGAAGAATGAAAATGCCGTGCGCGAGGAAGCGAGACGCAGTTTTTCGAAGACGGCGTCCGGAATCCTAGGATCGATTGGTAAGGCGGTTCGCCCTCCCCCCCGGTTGCCTTGTTCGAAGGAGAAGGAACCAAACGCATCCGTAGAGAAGAATGGTAAATAGCCTTTCCTTTTGTGTGTCATCCTGACCCCTTTATATATACTTGTGTCTCCCGACCAGCCATATACCGTTCCGTGTGTCTTCCCGCACATGCAGTCCGCAAAAATCTCGATCTCCCGCAGTCAAGTCAATTGCATGCCGAGACCAGGCCGCGGCGACAGCCTCGAAGCTCCAACAGCTTGTTTCCTTGTCGATTCGGATCCATTATTTTCCCGTCGAAAAAAAAACTCTGAGAAAGTCAAGATTTCGGAAATTCCTGGCTGCCTCGCTTCTTTCCTACGAACGCTCCCTTGTCTCTCCCCCATGACTCATTGTTCAAATTCTTTACACCGGTGCATGCGGCCAGGAACGCACGAACCCGTCGCTTCTTCGATGCTGCTTCGTAAACAAAGTTAAAGCAACTCTGCTTTCTTGCAATTGTCACTGACGTCACCTCTCTCCGTCCTCTCAGCGCCGACGCTAAAGGTTTCGCCCCTCGGCCCCGGTCCAGGCTCGTCCGTCGCCAGCAGATTGACTCCGCTGCTGGGCTATCTCGCGTTTTTTCTCTCTGCTTTCGTTCTGCCGGCTCTCGTTCGGCAGTTACCTGTTTGTATTTCGCGCCCCTTTCTCTCAGATTCCCTTTTGCCGTCTGTTGTCGCTTCCCTCGCGGATGTATCTGCACTGACGAGGCCGAATCTCTGCGCTCCGCCTTCCGGGTTTCCGAGTTTGCTTCGCGTCTTCTCGCACCGCTGTTCCCTCGATCTCTCTCTCCACTTCAGCCTTCCTTTTCGCTTTCGCACGCATAGCGATTAACGCTTCCATTTCCTTCCTTTACTGTCTCGTCCCCGTTCATGCTCAGTGGCATCCACTTCCCTGTGCCTGCGCGAGGTGTTCTGCTAAACCTCCTCGTCGAGTCGCGCTCTCCGCTGTTTGTCGTCTCTCAGCTCCTCGCCGCTTTTGATTTCTTCTTTCTCTCCCTCCTTTCTTCGCGCGGTCCGCTTTCCGTCTTCTGTGCCTGATCTCGCTGCATCGCGACACCATGAGGCTCCTAACCCACAATTTGATAGCCTGGTGAGCACATATAAGGAGCTTCAGTTTTTCCTTCTCGGCCGATCAGGAATCCACACAAGAAAAACGACAAAACGCGGTTCAAACTCCCGCGCGTGTCGCCCTCCTCTTTGCCACTCCGTCACAGTATGACCGACTAGCTACAGTGCATGCTATAGATGCTCAAATGCACGTGAATCGACATGTATATATAGGTACATATATATATATATATATATATATATCTATCAGCTCTTGATATTTTTGGGTACTTGTGTCAGTCTGTTCGCACAACTACCCAAGCGCGCGTGTCCTCGACTGCGAAACTGCAGACGGCTGCAGGTTTCAGCATAAACTTCTCGCGGGGAGCGCTCTGTGGTTTGTCCGTCTGAAACCGTCTGTGCATCTTGGGCCTTTTCTTAAAGGCGTGTGGCCTCGGTCTTCATCGTCCTCGGCAACTGTCTCTCGGTCTCTCTGTTCCTCCTCGCTTCACGCACTCGCGTGTAGGTCGCCGCGTCCTCATCTTTATTTTTTTCTTCCCCTGACTCGCGTTCCGTGTTTTTGCGGTATGGATTCTCTGCGCACCTTCAGCAACCGGCGTCAGTGCACCGGAGGCTTTCCGTTGAGGATTGTCGTGGACGAGAAAAGCGAAGAGGCAACGACTGCCGAGTCTTCGGAGTTTCAGCCAGAGCTCGTTCGGCAACTGCTCGCAAAGCTGGACTGGGAAGCGCTCGTTAAAACCGCCGAGCAAGTGAGAGGCGGCGCCTCTGCGGAGACAGGGACAGGGAACGGGAACCTGGGGAGACGAAGGACCAACGAGGGAACGAAGTCAAGCCAGAGAACAGAGAACGAAGCAACGGCAGGGACGTGAGAACGCATGCCGACGGGGAGAACAGAGAAAGACAGGAACAGCAGAGCAAGGAGGCCGGGGTGCGGGGGGCGAGGACGCGAGAACAAAAGGGGGAGAAGAAGGGACAACGCGGAGAGGTATGTCGAGGAGGCCGGGCGACGGTCTTTTTGTGGGAAACTGGCGGAACGGGAAGAAGAGCGCCGAGAGCGTTCAGAGAACGGGAGAGATGAGGAGTTGGAGAACAAAGGGACACCACGCGAGGAGGAGACGGGGACACCTGCGACACTGTGGAATCGGGGTGTTTCAAGAAGGCTCTGTTTTGCTTTCTGCTTCAGTTCGGACTCCCGCTGCCTCCGAACTTCACCGAGGCCGATAAGACAGACGAGCACTTTCTTCGCGCCGTGCACGAGGCGGTCATTGAGGTAAAAAATGGTTGTAGTTCGTGCATGCGAGAGGGGTTTGCGCAAGGCACTCTGCATGTCGAAACGCGTCGCGTGTCCCACTCTGGTAGACAATCTTTCCTCGGCTTCCTGCTGCGTCGCACTTGTCGGGTTTCGTCCGTCAGGACACAGGATTTGCACTCGCGTTTCGTTTCCTAGTCGTATGTCTCCGTTTTCTTCCTCGCCACTGTCTGCGTCTCCCCTGTGGCCGTCAAACTCTGTTTTCCTTGAGATTCGTGTACCCTGTCTCGCGGTCAATCACGCCTGTTACTCGGTTGACAGAACATTTCGCTGCCTTGTAACGAGTCGGGAGAATGGGAATTTACGCTTCGTCTTTCGGTGCGTTCTGGCGCATGTACCCTGCATGCATCGGCCGCTCCCTGCTTGCGTTTTCGATGCGTCGTTTGCGTGGTCCGCAGTTCCATGTGCTCGAAGGCAAGCTGGTGTGCCCCGTCTGCACCAGAGAGTATCCGATCTCCAACGGAATTCCCAACATGCTTCTCCAGGATGACGAAGTGTAGCGGGTGCGGGGAGGCGCTTGAGGCGACCGCTGGCCCTTTGAGGAAAGGCTAGGAACAGAAAGAAGGGAAATTAGCGGAGAGATCGTTGCAATACCGGACGCGAGAGACGCGCGAGGCGGCGCACAATATGAAAGGCCTGGAAGAAGCGGGGGGGACAACCAGAGATGTGAGCAGGGAGTGCAGGAGACAAGTGCCGAGAAGTACGAACTTGAGGATTCCCGCACGCGAGGTGGAAGACGACACACAGAAGGCGAACACGAGACAAAGACGAAAGGAGCCCAAGGGTATGGCGCGGCATTACACACACCACGGTCGAAGATTTCAGGCTAGCATGGGCATTCTATACTTCTGTCGATCACGCTACTTTTTCTTGTGTTATTTCATAGACCTTGCTATCTGTTATTCAATCTGTCTAGGGTTCTAGCGGTTGAAATACCACTCTATCTTCCTGCCGGTGTGTTTGGATCTGTGCGTATATATATATATATACATGTATATGTATTGTCCGAGTTGGGGCTGCGTTGTGTATCAACGAAGGTGAGAGGAGGCGAGACGGTAGCGGAGAGTCAATCGTTTATCGCTGACGAAGATGCCGGAGGAAGGCTTTCAGAGTGGAACTAAAGTTAAGCCCAACTTGCAACATACCAGCCCCGGTGTTTCAGACACTGCCGGAGACAGAGTCACTTGGGAGCCTTTGAGCTCGAAAAGCCGCAGAGTCTGAGGAACAAGTGAAGCCAAACTGGCTTGGGGTTCAACTTCGGAGGGTTATCCACGAACGTTTCATCCATTGCAATTTCCATGCGATAACTGTGAGGTTTGATAGTCTGTACCCACCGATCTGAAATCGAGATTTCCTTGTTTGTATACATCTGATCCTGTGTTTTGTAACTCAGTCAGTTAGTGCGAGGACGACGCGAAAGCGTTTTTGAGACGAAACACGGGGTGTCTTACTTATGGATTTGCGGCTGACAGAAGTAACTAGCGAAAGGCTCTAGCACGCCTGCATTCTGGCTGAAATAGCAGTCAAAATTCATCCCGTGAAGCCGCCAAAACTCTTATTGAGTGAGGCAAAATAACAACAAAGAAAAATGCAGGTCCAAGAAAAGTTGTTTGAGTATTGAGACTCTCCCCTGTCAAAGACCCGCCACCCGCAACGCAAACAGTGCCATGTTCCCTCAACTATGTACAAACATACATACATACATACATACATACATACATACATACATACATACATACATACATACGCATTTAACATATATATATATATATATATATATATATATATATATACGAATATATTTATATGTATAAATCAATATATTTATATGTATAAACCAATATATTTATATGAATACAAAGGTCTGCATCGTTAAAGCATGCATCAGTACGAGTGCCACGATGTTTTCCAAACACGTGTACCTCTATCTGTGCAGTTAAGACGCCTATAGATACGCATGTTTCTACATGTCGCCTATATCCGTATAGGCACATTTTGGTCGATATCGCGGCATTCAGATGAAAGATGTCCATTTCCTTCTCGATTTGCAAGCTTCTTGCTTCTTTCACTTGCAAACAGAAACGTGTTAGAGTATTCCCAGGAATCCCGTGTTTCTCGCCCACTGCTCGCCTGCTATTTTTCGTCACCTCAGTCTTGCCTAGGAACCTTGGAGATTTCCCGACCAGCGAGGCGCAAGAAAAGTCGCGCGCATGCGCTGAGGACTCGCCAAGAAACGGAAAAAAGTTTGTTCGGCGGCCGTTCCTCTTGGTTTACATTTCCCCTGCGTCACTCTGGTGGAAACAAATCCATTTCCCCCGTTTTTTTCTCCTCCTGTTTGCGTCAGCACAGGCTGTTCTTGCTGTCGCCGGAGCGTTTCGAGAGGAGGATGCTTCTAAGTTCGGAAGCAAAAAAGGTCCAGTGCGGTTGTCGCGGAACCTTGTTTCTCGAGTCTTCTCTGCTTTTTCTTGTCTTTTTTCCGGACGAACACACGCTTCACTTCGTCTCCCGTGTCTTCTTTTCTCGCACACAGGCAGTCTCGTGCTTTCGCAGCTCTTGCCTGTTTCGGCGTCTCTGAGCGCTGTCTTGCTCTCGAGCGTTTTGTCTACCGTTATTCTCCGTTATCGCCGTTGCTTGTCGATATCTTTGTTTCCACTCCTCGTGACTGTGTGCCTCCCTTTTCCAGTGTCCCGTTCCCTTCCGAAAACGCAGCTTTTGGTGTAAATACACGTTGAGCTGTCAACGCTGTGCCTTCATACGCCCGATTCTTGCACGCGCCGCCACGTTCTTTTTCCAATAACCGGATTCTTCCCTCCTCTTCTCTTTTCCATTTTCCCCATCTTTTCGTTTCCTCCGATTTTCCCTCGTCTTTTCCTTCCACCTTCCTTCCCTCCGCTCCCTTTTTCTCTCGTTTCCGCGTCCGTTCTCCCGTTTCTTCGCGCCCGTTTTTTTCTTGCTCCTTCACTGTCTCTGCTCTGCCGGTGTGTCTTCGGCTGCGTTTTGGGTTCGATTTTTCTTCGAGCAAACGTCCAAAAATGTTCAGTCGACACGTGGCAAATTTGCTCGGCATGGGCGATGTGGAGGGGGGGGCCAGGAGCGGCTTCTCGCAGTGCTATAGCTGCTTTCCGGTCTCCTTCATTGGCAAAGACGACATGGAGAAGGGCAACAAAAGTAAGCAAACTCTCGGTTTTCTCTCGGAGCGAAAGATCAAAGACTGACCTCTTTCTCTCGCCTGGGCGCCTCAAGCTTCTCTGTCAACACCTCTCCCTTTGCTGGGGTTCACATACGTAGGTGCTCACATATCTGAACATGTGCATACGTACATATATCTGAACGCGTACGTATATATATATATATATATATGCGCGCAGTTGTGTATGCGGATGCATGTAGAGATAGCATCCGTAGGAAGTAGCTCTTACGAGAGTTCTGTTCCTCCATCTTTCTGACTCCTCGAAGAGCTGTTTCTTCTGCACGGATCACACTTTTATGATGCCTCTGTGAATAGAAATTGCTAGAAGGAAGCGAGGCGCAAGACAACGCTTTTGTGTTGTGTTGTTTTTCGTGATTTTCAGTTCTGCTTCCTCAGTCGGCTCTTCACGCGCTGGCACGTCTCCACATTTCGTGGCCCATGCTCTTCGAGGTTGTCAACGAAGCGAAGGTGCGCCGGAGACAGAGGAACACACGCTGTTTGCTCCTCTCGCCGGGTTTTCGTGATATTTGCTTCCTTAGTCTCGGGAATGCGGAAAAGACTGCACTTTGCGACGCAAACATATGTGCATATGTCGTACCTGTACATCTTATATGCAGAGAGAAAACGACTCATGCAAATTCATGCATATATATATATATATATATATGTGGACGCGAGTATGGATGCGTGCCTGCTACTACACCCAGCTGGAGGTGAAAGAACTTTTATTTTTGCGTATGATTTCTCGTGAAGCTCCAGAAGTCGCTCTTTTCCACAGTTCCATGCCTCCCTCGCCTTTCTGTCTCTGGATCTCGTGCACCGTTCACATCTCTCTCTTCGTGGCGGAGTGCATGCACATGCCCAGACAGGTTGACGCTCATCTGCATGCGTCTTGTTCCCCTTTTCTCCTCTCTCTCTGGCGCTCTAGGATCGCCGCACGCACACCGGCGTTTTGGAGTTTATCGCAGAGGAAGGGACATGCCACTTCCCGTACTGGGTGAGTCCCGCGGGGAGAAAGGAGCCAGCGTGCGTGTCTGAACTTCCGAATTTGTGGAGCGATTTGTGGAGATGCTCGTCTCTGCCGTCGCGTCCACGTGGGCTGCCTTTCTGTGTGCTTTTTGGGGTGCCGCGCAGTGCAGAAGAAGAGAAAGACAGCGCGTGGGGTCGGTGTCGAGTAGTCGGCTTTCTCTCTACGCTCATGCACGTTTTCCGCAGTCAGATGAAAACGCATTTGCTTTGCGCGTTGGTGAACGCATGTAGATGCACGTCGTCGCACACAGGGACGCGAAATTAAGGGGAGGCGGCTTTCCTTTTCTCTTCGCAGATGATGCAAAACCTCGGCCTAGAGGAGGGAGACATCGTCCGTGTCCGAAACATCAGCCTTCCCAAAGGCACTTTCGTCCAGCTCCAACCCGTCACCACAGAATTCCTTCAAATCTCCAATCCGCGAGCCGTGTAAGCCTTTCTTCAAATCCCCAGAAAGACACACAGCCGCACAACACGTGTATCTGCTGATTTGCAGACTTGCATGCGTGGCTCTTTCTCTACGCTTATCTGTAAATCTATCTGTCTACATACGTATATATATGCATGTATATGATTACGCAACTTTTGTTTTTGTTTAGGTTGGAAGTGGCTCTGAGAGGTTACGCGGCGCTGACTGTGGGCGACTTGATCTACTTGCCTTTTCTCGACAAGAACTTTCAGCTGCTAGTTACGGTGAGGGGCCGAAAAGGCCATATGCGAAGATCGCGACGAGGGAAGTGTCTGGACGGGAGAGCGCGACTGGAAACGACGGAATGCGGAAACGTAGGACGGCCAGAATGTGGAAAGGGAAATTGCCACGAAGACGATACGGCGGAGCAACACGAAAAAGAGAAAAAACGGAGATGAAGACGACAGCGGATGCGTGTGGGAAAACACGCGAAACTGCGGAGGAAGTAATGGGATGAGGTGGGAAAACGGCGCTTTGTTGCGGCCTCGTCATCCTCTCCGTTTCTCTCCTTTTTCCTTCGAATTGACGTCTCAGGATCTACGCCCCGCTCCTGCAGTGTCGATTATCGAGACGGACATGGAAGTAGAATTCAAGGCGCCCGAAGGCTACGTCGAACCGACCTCCCGCGGGACGCAGGACGCCTCAGGTGAGACTCAAGAGTTTCAAGCGCCCTGGAATGGCTTTCTGTTCGGTCCGTTTTGTCGCGTTTTTTTTTCACCGGCTTGTTTCAGAGACGCCGCCTCGTTTCCCTCCTCTCTATGCTTCTCAAGTCTCCTCGCCGCGGTGCTGTCTCTCTGTCTCTCCGCAAGATCTTTCAGTGCCGTGCTCCGACGATCTCGGGTAGATCGGGTGCTGTCAGAGTCGTCATCCTGCTCTCGTCCACGGCTGTAGATCCCCGGGTTTCTATCCCACTGGTGCCCTGGTGTTTTCCAGCGCTCTGGTTTTTTCGCCGCTGTTTTCTTCCGTTTATTCTCGCCCGTCGTTGGAGGAATCGCTTCCCTTTTCTCGCGTCTGTGCACCGTCTCTTCCTCGCGGTTTTCTTGTTCGCGCGCTTCCTCAGAAGATGCTGACATGAGCAGCGACAAGGAGGCTTCCGAGACGGATCAGACTGCAGATTCCGACAGCAGCCAGCGAGTCTTGGTGAGAGCCCTCTCCTTTCTTCTCTGCAAAACTTTGTCGTCTCGCGTGTCTTCTCTCACCGCGCAACGCGTTGCCTTTCGTTCTTGATCTCTCCCGCTTCTCTCTTTTCTCCTCTCCTTCTCTCTCGTTTATCTCTCCTGTTCTCGCTTTTCTTCCCCCCTCTTCTCCGTCACTTGGTTCCTGCGCTCGTGCCGCCGAGGCTGTCTCCTCTGCGGCTCCCAAGCCTCCTTTTTTTCGCGCCGGGATCTCCGAGACGCGCGCGTCACGGCGGTTGGACGCACTTCCGCTCGCGATTTTTGCTGTTCAGTTCAGCGGCAAAGGCACGCGCCTGGACGGCAAGGCGGTCCGGCCGACGCCAGAGAGCTCGCCGGCGAAAAAGGAAGACGAAAGCGAGGAGCCCTGGAAGTCGCAACTTCGAAATGGCGTCCGGGTAGGTCCCGAAGGAACGCGGGTTGTGTCTTGACTGACGCATTTCCTTTCGGTTCTTCTTCCGTGCGTGTCAGCCTAGGAGACACTTGACTGTCTCTCTGTGAAGGGCTTTTCGAGGGGACCGCGCAGGGCGGGCAACGTCGTCGATGCTTTCACTGCCTTTTTCTTCTGTTTTGGTTCTTCATAAATTTACGCCGGGCGCCGCGATTCCTGGTGCACTTACAAGGTCATGAAAAGCGCGATACAGCGTGGATATCTGTCGAAGAGTTTACCGTTTTTAGATGACGTTTTTGATATCTGCTCGCGACGAAGTCGGTCGTGAATCGCGCAGCAGAACGAGGATGCGGTAAACAGAAACACTCAAGATGCGCGAGAGAGGTGGACTCTCACTCTCGCTCCTCGCTTCGCCGTCAGGATGCACGAAGTCTCTCTCGCGGCGTATGTGTTTTTCAGACCAGCTGCGGAGAGTACGACGAACTTGTGCGGGAGGGGCGAATTCCAGGATTCATCGGGAAAGTGACGCCTGGAGCTGCTTCAGGCCGGTTACTGCCCTCGGCTGTCTCCGGAGACACCGGGAGCGGGGGAGGCAGTGCGGGCTCGCGCGGCTTTTCCGCTTTCTGCGGGAAAGGCAACACGTGTGAATAAGGCAGAGAACGACGGAATGTCAGGGCGACGACGCAAAAGAGAGAAGACACCGAGGGAAGAAGAGACCGAGGGAAGAGGCGGATACATGGAGACGGAGAATGCGACAAGTCGCAGGATGTTTTGTCGGCGAAAAGGAGTCCCCTCGTGAAATGGAGGGTGGATGAAAACCAGAGCGCATGAGGGAAAGAAAGGAAACAGAACAGACTCCACAAGCACAGGCAGGGGGTAAGGGTTTGCTGTCTCCGAGGCTCTCGGAAGTCGGCACGAACGAGGGCGGAAGACATAACGCGAGAGGCAATCGAGAGGAAAAACAGCAGAGTCTTCAGCGGGCTGGTCAAGACATTCGTTCTCAAAGGACGGAGTCGAACAAGGAACCCGTGTCGGGAAAAAAGCGGTCTGGGATTTTTTCGGCGCCGCCGCATCCCCCGCCAGAGGAAAGGAGAGAGGAGAGAGGAGGAACAGAAAATGAAGGCCACATGCATCGGTGGGCCACAGGCTCGAGTCTTGTAAAGAAAAAAGAAAAGGCAGACAGGAGATCAAGACATACATATGTATATATATGTATATAGTTTTCACCAGATGTGGATTACGCGTGTTGATGTGTGTGTGTATGTGGCAACGTTGCGTGCGCGAATAAAGCGACAGACGTGTATCTGCATGCGCGCATCCACAGATGCATTTGGGAGTTTGGCGCGAAGGCAGAATCCCGTCTGGGAGAGACTCTCCGCGCAGTCTCAAAGGCGTTCGTCCCTAGGCGCGACAGATGAAACGCGGAGTGCGTTCAGAGAGAAGCCTCCGAGCCACTCAGAGGAAATACCGACCTCTTTCTCGCAAGTGCTGCGGAAAGTGGGTCTTTTTCGAGACGCTTTCTGGGCGGGCAGACAGGTGTCTGCGCCTGGCACGGTGCTCATGAGAGCGGGGCAGCGGGGCGTTTCGAAAGTTCTCGGACGAGAGCATTTGTCGGAGGGCGATGTTTTTAGCCAGATGGAAACGTCTGTGTGGACCATCGTTTCTCTCAATTGAGAATGCCAAGGATGCACACCCAGAAAACGGGGAAAACAAGACTAAAAAAAGAAAACTGGCAAATTAACTTCTTCCCTCTCTCGCTTCTTTCCCTGCCCCGTGAGGCTTTCTCTTTCGGCTGTTCTCAACGAAGGAGGGCGGCAGAACGCGATGCGTTGAAGCGCATGCTCGCGCTTAGACTTCTCGCCATTCTTGTCGCCGTTGATGCGAGCCACGCAGGGAGCGTGAATAAGAAGAGGAGAGACGCAGAAAAAGCGAGACGAAAGCGTTAGACGTGTCGAACACGACTATCGTCTCTTATTGTTCGATGATTGCTGGCTATGCTTGTTACCATCTCAAGCTTTGATGTTGGTAGAGTGGACGCACATAGGCTAAAGCCATATGCCACTGGAGTTGTTAATGCCAGGAAATCAACCGGCAAAGATATTCCACCTGCAAACACACACACACACACACATGAAAAGAACTTCCATTCACAACCAAACACCGATGTCTTGAACCTAGCATAAATATTTACCGTCCAGTCTATTCACTTAACACGATGAACATTGCCTTACGCACCCTTTCATCCCTACAGGACGTGGACAGACCCACGGATGGAGACAACTCCACGAACGTAGGGTAACAAAAACGCGCACCAGGGAGACGGGGAAAAGCGACAATTCCTTCAAGCTCCCACGACGACACGGAATTAGCAAAGGTGCACAAGAACGTTTCCAGAGCTGCGAGGTATTGAAAATGACACAAATAACCCATACATGCAAATGCAAACATGCACACACATCAACGCATATATATATATATATATATATATGTATATGTATGTATATAGGTGTATAGATATGCGTTTAAGTGTATATATAGGCGATTCAAAGAGAGTTTCCACAAAGTGTATGAAAAAACAGAAAACGCCCGGGCGCACAGAGGCGACGGAAGGCACAGCAGGTGCGGTGGCGCGTTCAAAGGCATGCATGCATCAGCCTCTTTCTTCTCCCTGTGCGCTTCCCGTTCGTTTTTGTTCGTCTTCCACTTGTGTCTTTTTCCCAACTCAACAGAAACCGAGTCAACAACCACGGGCCCCAAGAACGGCATACAAGACGCAAAATGCTCCGTGCCCCGGCACACCGTCCCTGTTTCTGTTTCCTTCCGGGAAGAGCGCCCGTCACGACTCGAGGCTTTTTGAGCGGCTCTCTGCCGACACAAGAGAAGACCGTTTCCCCGAGGACACGCCGAACGGATGCGACCACCCCGTGCGCAGAAACCAAAGATCGTTTCGTCTCCGAACAACGAGCTTCTCGTTAGGTCTGTGTCATCTCTCGCGTCACGTGTGTCAGTTTTTTCCACGTTCACTCCGGCACAGAAGCGCGCATGGCAAGAAATCGCGAAAAACGACGGACACGCGGTGGAAAAGGAAACGCACCTGCGACACGTTAGAGCCGCCCGCCTCCCCTCCGCGATTCCTTTCCCATGCATGTTTCCAAGATCATGTAGGTAGTTGCGATGTGGCTATTAAAGACGCGGCAAGGCGATCCCCAGCTCGTAAGCACTCCACCAAACGCTGGTGCATCCAGTGCTGTGTTTATCACTAAAAGGAACAACACACAAAATGCCCACAACGAAACGCGTCAAGCGACGGCGGCAAACCCCCACACCAGTCGGCGCTTCGCAGCCGGCACGTACAAGAACGGAGACAAACACCCAAGGCACGGACACGAAGGAATGGCTGGACCTTTGCGGTTCGTGTCAGGGAGAAAGGAACGGCGCGAAACGGGGAAGAGAACCCGTGAAAAGGACAAAAAGATCTAGCCAGGGGACGGGCCGTAAAAAGGCGGCGAACGGACCAAAAAAGGAAATGCATGCAGACAGGCGCCCGAGAAGCACAGACGCGAGGCGGCAGCCGCTACAGAGGTTCTTCCGGAAAAGGGATGTGAGCACAGATTGTGAGAGTGGTATGAGATGTGGACTCGCGAGACCGATCGCGTGAGGTTGCTCATCGGGCGACGCAAAAACAGAAGACAGAAAACCACACAGCGGCGAGCATTTGCGAAGAAGAGATTCACGCGTTCACCCAGATGCACGGCATTCTCTCTCCCCCCCCCCAAAAAAGAAGGGACAAAAGGCTCCACAGGGGCCGGAACGCGCCTCGGCGCGTCGCACCTGGACCCGAAAGCAGGCTTTCTTGGATGAAAGACACAGAGACTCGACAGAAGAACAGAACGGCGTTGAGACCGCAACACAAGATCTTCGCCTTCCCCACGAATACGGAACCCCCCCGAAAAACGAATGCGACACATGTGTATGCCGGGAAAACCGCCAAAGGACAAACAACGACGCCGCACCCCTCACTTACAGATCGTTTCCTCGCAGAAGCCGCCGACGAGGGCCAGAGGAATGGCCGCATGCGAACTTGATACTTACGAGTTAAGTGGTAGAGAGGGGAGCGCGAAGAACCAGCACACACAGACTCGGGCAGCGAGGGTACGAGAAAAGAGCGACGTTGAAAGAGACGAAAAGACGATTTCCCGACAGAGACGCGGAGTGGAGGCGAAGAGAACGGGAAATGAGACAAAGCGTGCACCGCGAACGGAGGAGAGGCCGAGACGTCGGTGGGGACATGCGAACAAAAACACAAACAGAGACGAAAAGAATGATTCAAACACACACCTTTTACGCAGATATATATATATATATATATTAACATGTAGAGGAATGTAAACGGAAAGGGAATCGAGGTTCCACTCCTGCTGTCTCGACTGTTTTCAACCGGACGATGGCACAAGGTATGCAGAGCACGAGCAAACACGAAACGGTTCCGCACACATGTAGCGCTGGCCACGCTCCACACCCTCCGCCTCTCGTGTCACCTCCCGCACTCTCGGGTTGCGCTCTTCTCTCCTGTCTGCGTTTCACCGGCACCTCCCGCCGGGTCCCCGCTCCGCCTCGGAAAGCCCACTTCCCTCGGCATGCATGCACCCACGAAAAACGAGAAGAGACACCAAGCGGGAGACTGAGAGGAGTCCCGTCGAGCACTGGGGCGGCACACACGTCGCAGGCGATTCCAACGAACATGCCCCAAAGGAGCACATACGCCCTCACGCACACAGATGTAGAACAAATCTAAAAACCAAAAAACCGCGAGACACAAAAAGACGAACGGCCTCTCTTCTGCCGCAACACACGCCGCTTCTCCGTGTCTCTCCGTCTCTCTCTCTGTGGCCCACAGAGGCAACGGGCGACCAGGAAACGGACTTTCAAAAAAGTGAAAAACATTAAATAAAACATTACACACACGATTCGATTCACAAGACTCGTGGCCTTTCGAGCACCCGAGCACACGTTCCCGAGTTTCTCCATCTGCGCCCAATATCGATTAAGCGGCCCCTCCGCACCGCGCGACTGTTTACGCGTCCTTTGTTCATGGATACACACGGTACCGTGAACACCCAACTGGGAGGGGGGGGGGGGGAAACTGTTTTGTCCCATTACACGTCTTTCGTTTTCCTTCACGTACTGTTGCATTAATTTTATCATGCATTGATATTCGTCCCTTAGAGCGAGAAGCCACTCTGACGTAGCAGACCGTTCTGTGAACAACACCCCACACGAACAAAGCAAACGCCCCCGTCTCTATCCACATAGAAGTCCACACCACGACAGAGACACAAGGTTCGCCGGCGCCGGAGACGCGGAACGAGGTGATTGAAAAAGAGACACGACGTCACAAGAGAAAGAAACATCGACACACACGCACGTGGAGAGGATGGTTGGCGCGCTCTGACGAAACTGTCATTCGTTTTTCATCGAACAAAGCACTGTGCCGCAGACTGTTTCAAAAGGCAACCCTCCCCGCCCCTCCCCGTCGTCGCCTCTGCCCTTCCCTCATTCTTCTCGTGTCACGTGTCTCGACCCACACAGAAGAACGACACGGATCCGCGAAACCGTCTGCTGGAGCATTTCCGTTGATTCGTTTTCTTCCTCAACGTGTCCAGCTCAGGTCGCCCCAGAAGCCGCTCGCAGCCCTCCTCTCAAACGCCCGCAGCAAAAGGCGACATTTTCCAGCATGCCTCGGAACGAGGCTCAAAGAATCTGTTTCCTCGCAACAAACGGCCCTTCAACCCCACAAGTCTTTTTGCGAAGCCACTGGCGAAACCAGACTCAAGAAAACCGTCTCTTTCCGTCACCGTAGGGAACATCGCCGTCCCTCTGCAGAACGAACTTTTTACGAAATTGTCTCCTTCCGCCCTCGGACACGGAGACAGCAGAGCGGAGACGCCTCACGCAGGCAGCGCTCAAGTCGCCTCGACCCAGACAGAGCAGAACGTGCGATGAGGAAAGAGGCAAGGAATCAAGTCAGGCGACAGGAGAACGCGAGGACCTAACGCTCGGTAGAGACAACTCGGTAGGCCGTCCCAAACACGTACATGGTCTCTCACCGCAGCGGGAAAAAAGCCGCGCTGCTCATATTTCCTCAGGAACCCAAAGACGAATGAACATAAACATATCGCGAGAGATGGTCTTTCTGTGGATGTAAACTCTCCTACGGTCATTAAAAGAAAAGGAACTGCATGGAAAATGATACCTGGAAGACGGCAGATTGTGTTTTATCCCATGGCGACTGGAATAGCATTTTCGTCACGGATAGATGAGACACCACGTCGTAGACTTCGAGCACCAATGCAGGCGGCCCTGTTTCGCGCAAGAGGACACATGCCTACGGAAGGCAATGAAGAAGGCGCCTCTCCGCTCCAAAGCCGACGTAGACGCCCACCCCCGCACACAAGCATCAATGTGTAGATATACATGTATCTACATAGTTTGTGTGCACGGAAATACACGGGGATATGGGCATCGGAAGCTTCAATCGCACCATGGGTGGGTGGACTCAAAGGTGCGCGCAGAGAGAGCTTGATCACACAACCCAGCAACGCAACGGGCGACAGGCCGCAAGCATCGAGACGTCGGGAGACAGAGAGCGCACAAACACGAACGCGGAGGCAATCGGCAGGTTCGCACGCACTTTGGGAGACATGCAGAGACGCGAAACACAGAGCTTCAGCCGCAGCAAAGGACACAGAAGAACTTCGCTTCAAACGGTGACACGGGAAATTCCGTTCTGGATCCCCTGCTCACTCTGAAACCCCCCCGACGCCCATCTACCTACAACACGCGATCCCCTCACCTCCAAGACAGAGAAGTAAAACCAACGAGAAGAGATGACACTCCCCGTCAGCATCTCACACACACTCGTTGGGTGCATGCAACAACACACGAAACCGCACATGCGCTTTTGTTGCTACTCCCCGCGACTCACGCATACATCATTGAATGCATGGAAAAAGAGATATGGATAGAGGAGATAGAGACAAAAAAGTGGATCCTGAAAGGTGTGGATACCAGGAGCTAGCTACACGGACACACGCACAGACACTAGGTCGACGGTTCCGCAGTCTTACCACGGGAACTGTTTGTTTACATATCCACAAGCTGATGCATATGCACATCTCATTCGTGTTCGCTCCTCCCTGTGGCGATCGTTTGCCTACGGCTCCCGCGCGTCCACGAACGCAGCGGTCGGTTGCCTCAAAGAGCACTGAGAGCGAGAGCTCGGCGGCACTTCGAGCGTCTTCAGAAAACAGGAACCGAGTTCGGCCGCGAATCCCCCCGAAAAGGATATGCTTGCAACCGCCCGGGAAACACGCCATCCCTATTCTCAGAAGCAGCGATCGACGGTCCCGAATCCCCACACGTCTTCCCTTGCGCCCTTGCGAAAAAAAGGGAGTGTGCGAGGGGACATGAACATGTGCATATATATAGATGTATATACAGCTATCTATGCATCCACAAAGACAGCAGGAGGGGTGTTGGAAAGCGTCGTCGCAATCCGGTGCGTGGCTATTCGACGGAGAGATGGTTGAGGGGATCTGCGTTCTTACAGTCCAAATCAAGACTCGTTCTCACAAAGAAAACAATCCCAATATGCTTTCTTACCGAGCGAAGACAATTCGCTGACGGGCGAGAGGAGAGCAGAGCCGCTCATGCTCGTGGAGAAAAGCTGTTTCACATTCGAGGAGCCGTCGGCAGCTTGGTCCTCGAGCCTCAGCGTCACAGGATTTCTGCGGAAAAGAACCGAAAACCAAAAGCGCAATATCTGGAAAGAGCTCACAAGGAAACAACCTGATGCAGCAACCAAACAACATCAAAGGTGGCCTATGCGGACAGCAACCATGCATATGCGTGCATGTATACGTCATCGCGAGGGATGAAAAGCGATAGACGGAAGAAACATAGCAAACGAAGCATTTCCAGCACTTACAGAAAGTAAGACAAGCTCACGCCTCTACTCAGAGATGGTTCTGGTGTGGTGAAGTAGAGTGGGAAAAGTGTCTCCGTATACAAAGAGAGCGTCACGCAAGGCTCGAGTGGCCAGAAGGTTGAGACTTGTGGAAATAGGGTGCAGAGAGGAAAGCACGCAAAACATTTAGATAGAACTGAAGACCAGTTTTTTCGGGTCAGCAAGAGAACGGAACAGAAGGATCTTACGTTCTCGTGCAGAGGTAAGGCATCATCGCCGTGACGGTGCGAGGAGCCTGGTAGTACTGTCGGTAAGCGACATTCGAACCAAAGTGTCGAGTCGCCACCCTGAAAACAAATTTCAAACGATACCGCTACAAAAATCATATTTATATATATATATATATATATGCCTCTGCAACGTCGGTATGTGGTCCAGTCACGTGCATGTGAAGCACATCGATATGCAACACAAAGCAAATTTGGGTACCTGAGAGGGCAAATCAACCGCCGAGCAGGAACCCTGGAACAGAGAATGACACTGACGGGTATCGGAGTGCACATTTCACCACAAACTCTTGACTGTCGATTAACCGGCGGCTCGTATGCGAGAGTTCCCTGTTCCGTATGTGACACACAGGGAACCCCCTTCACGTTGCAGCCTCTGCCTTTTCTTTTTCACGGGACAGCAGTGGGACCTAACATGACCCGGCTGGGGCGCAACACACTTGAATGCTAGAAAAAGAAACGCGCCTGAAACGCGACAAAGCCAGAGTATTTCAAAGCTGTCGACCAGCCGCCAAATATCTGGATTCAGGTCCAACGAAAACATCTACGAGTACATAGACAAACAAGATGTTTTTTACAGATGCAGGTACACAAATAGACATAGGCAAAATGTTTCGGTGTGTGTGTAATAATGTGCGCCGGTGTGGATGTGAGGCCTGGGCCAGTACAGAGAGCGCTATCCTGGAAGAGGAATTCGCAACGGCACCTAGGGTATACCGAAGAACCCCGAGAGGAAACTGCCGGTGACGGCAAAGCAGCAGATTTCGTTTGCAAAAAAACGGCGGCTCCCACGGAGGCAACATCGAAATGGTTCCCCAAAGCTGCTACTCCTCTCCCAGATCTTCCGGCATCGTTCCATTTCGCGCAGCTGAAGTTCTTACCTGTAGGCGGTCCTGAAAGTCCCGAACCGCATCTTCGGGCCGGCAGGGGCGGAGCGTGGACAGCGACGAAAAGACCAAGTGGGAGTGGGATTTTCCGGAAACGAAAAAAACGGCGGGACAAGCTCGCCCTTTTTTCTGTTCACGAGTGAACAGAGAATGGTAGATCCGAGCTCCGTTTTTCAGCGGCAGAGTGGGGTGTCGCCGCGTCCTCACGCGGGGCCTGGACCTGTTCTGTGTGGGTGAACACACTGCGTGCTTCGGCTCTCGCTATATAGGAGAAGCGAGCGCACACTCGAATCGCGAGAAGGAGCGGGAAACGCATGCGCGTCTGTCGAAAGTTTCTCGCAGTCTGTCTACGTTTTTCTGCTGCGCATCCACCTCGGTCGAAAGCGCGCGACTTTCCTTCTTTCTGCGGTGTCTGTACACCTCCGAAACCCCGTGCAACGAAAGAAGCGCACACCTTTCGCTCACAAGAGTTCATCTACATAGCAGAACAACTCGGCGGATGTGCCCTTAGGCTTCCGCGCGAGTCAACAACGCGATCTTGTCCGATGACAAGCCGGCGGACAGGTCTCTGTCGGGACTTTTGTCCTTGCGAAAAATCGCGGCGAAAGGTGCGACGCGGCTTCGTGTCTTTCCGGCTTGCAAGCGAGGTTTTTGTTGCCACACCCTGCACAGCCGAAGCGGACTTTCAAGAGTAAGGGGTTCCCCTGCCCGCGTCGGACTCTGCTTTTCAGGGAGAAAACGGTTTCGGCGGAAGGTTGGAAAACACCAGTTCGTCTTCTTTTCTTAGTGCAAGGGTAGAGTGTAAGTGATGTGCCGGCGCGAAAGCGAAAAGCTGGCGGCCGAAGCTTCCGAGGAGACACGGAGGCGGCAAAATCGGCACGCCAGGAAAGGCGAAGCAGGCCGGCGTCGGCCTCTGATCACAGGCAGCGCGGCAGCGAGGGTGGGGGATGTGATGGGAGGCCTCTCGTCTCCCCTGGCGCCATCGAGCTTCGTCCCGGACGCTTCTCTCTCTCTGCACGCTCTGTGTCGGCGATTCGATTTTTTTAGGATTCTGTGACGTTGTCGAGACCCACGGTGGAAGTCGAGATTTCCCCTGTCCGTCGGAGTGCCTTGAAAAGCGGAAAAACGCTCCATCAAACCCCGGCAGAAGGCAACACAACGGAAAGGCGCGTCCAGACGGGTCACTCAATGACTCACCGAGTTTTGGAGGTTTTCCGCCGCCGTTCTGCATGTGAATTTCCCTCTTTCGTCGCTCCGCGTCTCGTATTACCTCTGCTCTTCGCCCTGGCGTCCATCCGGAGTTCCGCGCTCCTTTTCTCTTCTGCTCTCACGCTTCGTTCGGCCGCGGCGCCGCTCGCTTTTTCTTGGTCGCCACCCTCACGGCCCCTGCTTCCTTCTCACCGCGCTGCATTTTCCAGCTGTCTTCCTGCCCGTCACCCCAAGTCGCGTGCGTCTTCCTCGCCTTCGCCGCGCACCTTGACTCCGCTCCCGGACGTGGTTCCCGTCCCCGACCTCTCTCTGTTCCCCGCTTCCAGGCTCCGGCATCGCCGTTTCTCCTCGCTCACCATGGCGGAGCCCCAGCGCGACAGCAAAACCTTCTGCCCCGGCCCTCTCGAAGACCAGGTGCCGACCAGCTGCAAGCAGGCAATCCCCGTGTTTGGCTGTGGATCCGAGCGAGTCCGGTTGGCCGCGTTGCTCGATGGCGGCGAGGCGTCCGTGGAAAAATTCGTGAACCAGGAAAAGCCGGTGACTGTGTGCGGATGGAGCCGCTCCGTCAGGAAACAAGGCGGCGGCAGCTTGTGCTTTGTCGTCCTTAGCGATGGCAGCACCTCAACCAACCTCCAGGTCGTCGTCGAAGCTGGGATTGGTGGGGACTTCCCACAGCTGCTCAAATGCGGGGCCGGATGCTCCTTCCGATTCACCGGAGACGTCGTGAAAAGCCCAGCCAAGGGCCAGGCTGTCGAGCTCGCCGTCCGAGACCCCAGCAAAGGTAAGAAGATGGCAAAGAACTGATCCAAAGACGCGCGGACAGGCTCGTGAGACAGGACGGAGAACGGAGGAAAAGGTGGAGAGAGCGCGAGGCGGATACGAGACTCTCCTTTGCAAAGAACAAAAGCCGCGCGGTTTTCCGATTCTGTATTCCGAACCACCCTTCCGACGAAACAGAGAGGGTGAAAAAACAGTCGCTCAAACACGAATCCACACTCGCCCCAAAACACCCCCTTTTAACGTATCTGCGGACTGTCCAGAACCAGTCTGGACAACCGCGCACGTGGATAGGTCTGCGTGAAACTTCTCTCTCCGTGTTTCCATTGATCCTTAACTCTGTGCCTCCCCCAGAAATAGGCTAGGCGTCCACACGCAGGCGCCGATCTACACATGCGTGCACGTGCAGGCTTACATCGTATATATATATATATATATATATATATATATATATATATGCATATGTATATATATACATACATATACAAATGTATATCTATACATACATATATATGCAAATGCATATATATACATACATATATATATACATGTAAATATGTATATGGGCGTCTGCATGCAATTTCTGGTGTGTGCAAAGGTTGCACTCGTGTTTCGAATTGCGTCTGGGTTGTTCAGGCCACCGTCTGGAGATCTTGGGAATGACGGACGCGGCAAAGTATCCGTTGGCAAAGAAGGAGCACACGCGAGAGTATCTGCGCGAGATTGCGCACTTGCGTCCGCGCTCGTACCTGATAGGAGCGGTTACGCGTGTGCGGTCGAACTTGGCCATGGCGACTCACCGCTTCTTCCAGGATCGCGGCTTCCTGTACATCCACACGCCGATTGTCACGGCGTCGGACTGCGAGGGCGCTGGGGAAATGTTCCAGGTGTCGACTCTCCTGCCGCCGCCTCCCGCGGAAACCAAAGAGAATGAAAAGAAGGCCGACGGGGCTGCGAACGGCCAAGCTGCGGCGCCGGCTGAGCCTCTTGTGCCTTTGACCAAGGACAAGAGGGGTGTTGACTACTCCCGAGACTTCTTCGGCAGACCCGCGTTCCTCACGGTGTCTGGACAGCTGGCCGTCGAGCCGTACTGCTGCGCGCTGTCGGATGTCTACACCTTCGGTCCGACCTTCCGAGCAGAGAACTCGCACACGTCCCGACACCTTGCGGAGTTTTGGATGGTGGAGCCTGAAATCGCCTTCGCCACGCTCGAAGACAACATGGTCGTCGCGGAGGCCTACGTGAAATTCTGCGTCCAGTGGGTACTGGACAACTGCAGAGCCGGTACGCACGCGAAAAAAGAGAAATGGAAAAGGGGCGCCTCGTCGACTTTCGGTTGTGGAAATCGAGCGCGTAGCGCCGTTGGCGCCGAAAGAAAACAGAGAATGCCCAGGGCCGACGCGGCCTGGAAGAAAGACCCACCCAGAGGGGCCGAGCAGCCGAAACGGCGTCGACAGTGGCCGACGGACACCGAGAGATGAGACACGAGGGATGTCAGGCGAATGGAGAGAGACGCAAAACCTCGCGGGCTCTGGTGTCTCGTGCTCGTTGTTGATGCGTCCGCGTGTGGGTGGGAGGCATGCACGCGTCGCGCGTCGCGCGCGACCAAGAAGGGACGCCTCACATACAAGTCTCCGCGTTCATATGTTTGGCGGCCTAACTCTGTCACCAACTCGCTGAGTCGTCTGTGCGTATCCAGGCTCTATCTGCTACCTGGGGGCAGCAGAGCAGTCAGCGCTGGCGCCGAGCGCGCAAGGAAGACTGTCGGGTTTCACAGATGTTTGGCGTTTTCCTGTGGTTGTGTGCAGACATTGAGTGGTTCCAAAAGAACCAGGAGGAAGGCCTCGTTGCCCGTCTGGAGAACATTCTGGCAGAGCCGTTCGCCCGGGTCTCGTACACGGAAGCGATCGAGATCTTGAAGGCGGAAGAGCCGAAGGCGCAGTTCAAGGAAAAGGTGGAGTGGGGCATGGACATGGGGAGCGAACACGAGCGGTACTTGACCGAGAACATCTACAAGAAGCCGTGCATCGTGTACAACTACCCGAAGGACATCAAGGCCTTCTACATGAAGCTGAACGAGGACGGCAAGACGGTCCGGGCCATGGACGTTTTGGTTCCCAAGATCGGCGAACTGGTTGGAGGATCTCAGAGAGAAGACGACCGCGATCGCCTCGCTGCGATGATTCAAGCGAAAAACCTGGACCCGAAACCGTACTGGTGGTACATGGAACTCCGCGAGTACGGCACCATCCCGCACGCGGGCTTCGGCCTCGGCTTCGAGCGCCTTGTTATGCTGGTTACCGGAATCGAAAACATCCGCGACACGATCCCGTACCCGAGGTACCCGGGCCACGCCGAGTTCTAAGTTACACCGACATCGCCGGCGTTGTAAAGAAAGACGCGAAACGCACATACGCACATAGAATCGCGTCACTCGCTCGTTGTGCATCCGAAAGGAAACGGAGGCCGGATCGGGTGTTTGTATATTCTACCTAGACGCGTCGCGCGACGGGGGACCAGAGAGGCACGAGTCGGGAGCAGTGGCTGTGGAATACGGCTTCCCCGCCAGAGAGAGCGAGCGCACGGTCTCGTGTCGTGGCGATGGAAAAGGCTGAGTGCAGTGCTCAAAGGAGCTTTTCGGCTGCGCTGGCCTTTTTGTGTTTGTGTCTCCCCGAGTGGGAAGCGACCGGAGATGCTTCTCGGCACACTCTGGGGCACAGCTGCGGTCTAGCTCGACTGGGGTTAGCGCCTGTCGATCTCGTCGTCCTCCTTTGTTTAAGTCATTCCTGTTTTTTTCATATATGTATATTGCATTAGAGAGAGAGACGAACCAGGCTGCACAGAACTGGGCACACACATAGTATTATTACGTGTATTAGGGCTGTCGGCTTGTACATCTACGGGGGAAAAGTCGGGAGAGCTGGTTAACAGAGGTCTCGACAGGCTGGAGCGGCGTGTTGAGCGGAAACGCGCAACCTGGTTTGGCTTCCTCTGTCGGAGGGCGCGCGGGGGAAATCGCGTTTTTTTGTCGGTTCCGCTTCGAGAACAGCCGTCCAGCTGGCCCGGCCGTCGCTTTTCGAACTGCGCCTGTGTCCTGTGAGACGGTCACACCCACGTAGGGCTCGATGCTGGGGATGGGGTATCCGTCAACCCGTATGGACCGTGATCCGAGCGTGAAAGGTTTTGTTCGCTGCGACGAATGTTCGGCGCCATTTTCAAACCGCAATTCTCGAGTCGCCAACAGGACGACGCACCGGTAATCTTTTGCCTGGACACGCTGGCACTGAGACAGCCGTCGAACGCAAAGGGCGACTATCCGTCCAAGAGAAAAGCTGCAGATTTGGAGAGAAAAGGCTTCCTTCCGATCCAGCAGCCAGACACTTGCGCATGCATAGCCGCCGCAGTCTCGCACACACGCGGGGATGCTACCTACGCGAACGGGGGGAACTGTTGATCGCAAGAGCGACGGCGAAAAGGTATCGACAGAAGAGGTGTAGCAAAAAAGCAGCTTCACTTGACACGCGCAGAAGAGTTCCGGGCGTTTTCTTGAACCGTCCTGACCGCACGGCCGAGGAGTAGGGACCACGCACATTTGCTGCTGTCGACTGGGGTGCTCTGCAGGAAGAGAGGGAAAGTGTTGTCTCATAGAGCACGGCTTCTCAAGCGCAACGAAATGGTTCCGCATGCAGCGCACAGTTATCCCCACCGACTGCATGTGGTCTCTCGCGCAACGGCCTAGTTCTCTTTCGACAAGCCGAGACTTCTGAGAATCAGTTCTTCTACCGCCAAATACTGGGCCTCGCTGCGTATGTCGCAGTGCAAGGCCTTGCCTGCGACAGTCTGCAGGGATGGATAAACCAGCTGTCCGCTCGTAGCCTCTTCTCTCTCCCTGCGCCCTCCGTTCGATGCTCCCCCTCCAGTAGGCCAGTGCTCCGGAGACGCAGTGGAACCGGCTCGGTTTTCTTTCTCGCGCGCCGGCAAGACGCAGAGTAGCTCCACAACCTTCGCCGTCGCCGGCTGCGAGAGAAGCAAAAGGCCGTGCCTGCCCTCCGGGACGCCGTCCGAGCCGCCCTTTTTGAAACCCGGGACGACTCGGTTGCCGCACAGCGCAGTCTCGAGCATCCAGATGACGGCGACTGGCAGAGGAAACGCACAAGAGCAGAAAGACAGGCATGACGTTCGGGAAGGCCGGCACGGATTAACGGGTGAAGCGAAGGCCGCAGACCACAAACAGGTGACGCGCCGAAACCGTTCACTCGTACACGTCGCCTTGTACGAGTGAGCCGATCATACCCGACCAAGCGAGAAAAGGCAAAGGATAAGTTCTTTTGGAAAAGACGACATTCTCCCGAGAATCCACTTCAGACCTCTCTCGAGATTTTCTTTTCCACTTCTCAGGTCCTCCGGTTGGCTCCGTCTCGGTTGTTCTCAGTGTGGCCTTCGACCGTCCCCCGCTGCAACCTCTCTCTCTCTCTCGCCCGTCCACTCTTCCTCTGCGCCGCTTTCTTCCCCCAGTCCAAAAGTCTCCCTTCTTGTCTCCCGAGGAGGTCATTATCCTCCCTTCCTTCTCTCGCTCTTCCCGGCACTCCAGAGCTCGGTGTCCGTTTTTCCCTTCGGTGCTCCACGAGTCCCGTTTCTTTCTCCGGCCTTCTCGAGGACTGCCTACCCTCTGTTCGCCTTGCTCAGCGCCTCTTCTCTCCGGGACGCGTCACTTTCTCTCGGTTCCCTCGCTCTCTCGGTGCCTTGCCCAGTTCGCTGCTTCCCGCCTGCCTCGCCCGCCTTACCTGCGTCTCTTCGCTTGGCCTCGTGTCGCGCCATGAGCCTCGCGTGCGCCTGCGTGAGCCGAAACAGGCCTTCGAAAAACCGCATGGTGACGCCCGTCCCTCCTCCAGACGCCCCCGGAGGCTCCGCGTAGGCGCCCAAAGCTGCGAGAGCTTCGCTGGCCTCGTGGCAAACCGCGCTCCTCTGCGGCGTTCCAACGGCGCGCAGTCGCGTGTAGTAGCGTGCAAGGACTTGCCCAGCCTGGCGCGACAAACCAGGAAAGTATGATTTCTCCACAAACGCCAGATACAGACGAAGCAGCGAAGTCGTCCACGTCAGAAGGGCGCCGAGGGGAGACGCACCAGGCGACGACGCGCGCGAAGACCCCGGAGGCGGCGCATGCATGCCATCCTTCACAGGCGCGACTGTTCGGCGTGTACACTGTGAGCGCAGACGGCGATCGACAGCCTGGAAACCACAGCGAAACCGCACAAAACGCGGGCCTCGCGGCTCAACACCCCTCCCTTCCTCTAAGAAAGCCGCGTGGCCTGCAAGAACAGATGCACTCACATTCAAATCTCTGCCGAGACATACATTAATACATACATACAGAAATACATACATACGTAGGTGAAAATACCTATATATATTCAAGTACACTATACATATATATACATATATATACATATATATATATATATATGTATATGCACGCCCATATGCATGTTTTGTGTTTATCTCTCTCGGTGCACATGCGCCTGTCTATAGATGTATCCATAGTGGGTACACACAGGGAAACGGGGGGAGAGGTTGGAAGACAACTGCGACACCAGAACCGTTAAGGTGTCCCAAGGAGACCTGTCGAAGAGGGGACGCGCGTTCTGGATAGAGGAAAGGTCCAACGGTTTGGCGTCGAGGTGTTTTTGCTCGTGATTTTCCCGTGGAACGCGGGGCGGAGTGGGACTGAAAGAGCTTACACGGCCGACCAAAAAGTCGGTAACGGCGTCGAGGGCTCCTGGTGCGTCTCCGAGAACGACAACGGCATCGAAGCGCGAGAAGAGGGGCGGCGGCATGTTAGCGTCGAGACAGGGTAAGTCCTCGTAGCGTTCTCGGCCCGCACTGCTGGCCCGAGGATCGGAGCCGAAGAGACGCGAAACAGGCGCGAAACTCTTCCCGCCCACAGCTCCCTTTTCCGTGCTGCTCGCCGCAATAATTGAACACCGCGCTGTTAGTCGGGTGACGAGACCCGCCTGGGAACAGACGGAGAGGGAAAAGGCAGCAGCTGGACACGAATAAGAGAAGAAGGAGACGAAGCAGGAAAGGAGAGAGGGTCGAAGCGAGGGGTGTGAACGCGGTGGGAAGCTAGTACGGAGCGGAGACTTCTTGATGCTTCGCAGTTTCCTGCGTGTTTTTCTTCCACACTTCAACCTGCCACGCGTGTTGGTACAACCGAACAACAAGTGCTTCCCCCGTGATGGCCTGAACTCTTGGCGCTCCCTTGAGGACTTGGTTCATCCGCGCGACAAGGTCTAGGCGAAGGCGAACTGCAGGATTCTGCGCCTCAACTCCTCAGCGCCGTCCGGTGGTTTCTTGTCTGACTGCGGTGCGCTCCCTTTCCGACGGCTTTGTACCTTTGCCACAGAGATCGACTGCTGCTCCATCGCCTCGTGAATCGCCGCCTGTGCGTCTTTTTTCATCAGGTACAAATCGTCCAGGCAGCAGACGCCGTCGTCGGCGAGGACGAGAATTCCAGGGTCCAGGTGCCAGGCGCCGTTGCTGGCGTCGCGAACTGCGGCGCAGGTGAGGCCGGCTGCCGTACATCCAATGCCTGAAACGGAAGCAAGGAGAGAAAACGAATCCACCAGACGTCGACGCAGAAGGTCCAACCACCGGTGGCTCGGCTGCCTGCCGCGCGCGCCCCGCTCTCGGCATATGGGAACAGGGCCGTCACGGGCCCGACTGCGTCTCGTCCTCGCGGAGAAAAGACGCCTGAACCCGTTAGCAACGTGCATCTCTGCGGTCTTGGCATCTCTGCAGGTCGCCCGGGTTCCGGCGGCTTTTCCCCTGTTTTCTTTCTCAGGTGCCGCGCGATGGGAACGAGAGGGTGTCTACCGCTCTCTGGCGTCCCATTGTTTTCGCGCTTTCGAGAGCGAACCGGGAACGGCGTTCGCCCCTCCGATCGCTCATCAGACCCGACAAAGCGCCCCTGCCTTCTGTACGCACCCAGAGGTTCGATTCGCCCCCGTGCCTCTCACGCTCGTTCCAGGAAGCGGCGACGTTCGGATATTTGCTGTCGCCGCCAAGCGAGCGAATATCGATGCACAAAGTGCATGGTGTCTCCCCCCCCCCCCCCCAGTCCTCTCCCTCTTACGTCTCACGTCGTCTGTGAGTTCTGAGGAATCTTCTTTCCTCCCTTTCCTACTCCCCCCCCCCCATGTGTGAACGCGCACTGCAGTTGTCAGTCCCTCTGGACATCCCGCCTCGGAGCATTTCTCTCGATCCTTTTCGCTGAAGCTTCGCCTCTGCTCTGCATGCAGGGGAATTGGCGAGTTCTCACCAGTCGCCCCGAAGGCTTTCTGAGCGAGGCTTCTCCCTGCGAGCAGCAGCGTCGATTTTCCAGTCCCCGATGCCCCCAACAGAAGAAGGTGACACTTCTGGCGGGTGGTGCAACCTTCGCCAGATTCCCTGTCTTCGTCGCGCATCCTCTTCCCTGCTTCGCGCGCTCTCGCCGCGTCTCCGGCTCCACCGCCACCAGTTGTCGCGCACGGGCGGGCGTCGCGGTCATCTTCTCTCCCCGCCGTCGCGCTGGCTCCTTCTCTTTCTCTGTCTGGGCGCCCGTCTCCTTCAGCCAGTCTCTCTTTCTTCTCGTGCTTCACCTCGCTCTCGCCCTTGGTGTCTCTGCCCCACAGCAGATAGGCAGCCCGGTTCGACGGCGGCGCCCAGATGTCGTCTTCCCGTTGCGTCTCGCCTGACGCGCCACTCAAGAACTTCTTCCACCTGGACCCTCGCTCCGCGACCTCGGCCGCTCGCTCCTCGTCGCGGGAAAAGGACGCGGCGGCGAGAGCCTGCGCGTCGCCGAAGCCTCCAGAGGGAACCGTGCGCGCCTCGCATCCGCCTGAAAAGGGCCGGGAAACACACCCACGTCGCAGCCAGACAGCTGGGGGCGGGAAACGCGAGAAGGAGGGCGAAAACCAGCAGGACGGGGTCGGCTCTCAGGCACCCCGAGAGGACATGGACATCTGACACGTGAATCGTCGAATCGCTTCCAGAGACGACTACGGCAACAGACGGCGGAAGCCAGAGAAGGCGGTGACAGTCTGCCCTCGCCTCCGCCCGCCGGTTCCTTCTCTTTCGCTCTCAGTCTTGAACCTTCTTCGCTGGCGCTCTCCCTCGCTCTATCTCCTCACGCCTCTCTCCCTCACGCTTCATGTTTCTATCTCTGTGCCTCGCCGTCTATATCCGTATTGGGGCGTCATGTTTCTATCTCTGTACCAGCCTCTCTGTTCTCTCCTGAGGAGCGAGGCTTTTTTCTCCGTGTCCCTTCCCAGTTTTTCTCACTAATCAAAGTTAGCAGGAGCGCCAATTTCGCCGGCGCCAGGCCGTAGAGCGACGGGCAGGCTGCGTCGAGGAGTCGTCCTCTCGCGGTCCATTCGTCCCACCCGCTCTGTCCCTTCCCTGCATGCGTTTCGTCGTCCCTCTCGGCGTCCGGCTCTCTCCGCGTCGACTCCCAAAAGGCCCGAAAAACCTCCTCGAGGCCAGGCAGCTTCTTTCGCGCCTTCCGCGGACACCCAGGCTCTGCGGCGCCATCCGAGAAAGACGGCGAGGAAGAAGAACTAGAAGATGTGGCAGACTCGGCAGATGTGGGGAGGGATTCTTGACGAGATGGTTTGTCTTCGTTTTCGAAGTTTGCCGAGAGCGGCCGCTGCTTGCGTTGGTGAGCCTGAAAGACTTGAAGGAGGCGTGGATCCTGAAACAGCATCTCGACGCTGCGTCGCGATGCTGCGAGCGGGTCGGGACGAATATGGAAAACGTTGTTCGCCTCGAGAACCAGTTCCACCTCTGCTCTGAGGAATTGCACAGCACGAGAACCCAAAACAGATTAAAACTACTTGGATAATCATGCACAGACGTCTCCAAACAGAACACATCTATTAATTTCTCTGGATATCTGCTTTGGAAGGACCGTATCGAGAGGCACGTGGACAGGCGACATGCGAAAACCGGAAGGGCTCTCCAATGCGAATCGCGTTCGATGTGTCCCTATCGAACCCAACCTGGGTCACCGAATTGACCACTGCAACACAAACACACTCACTGAGCTCCAGGTGGAGATTCCTCTGTCTCTACTGGCGTACATGTGCATGTAGCACAAATTTCGCATCCAACCACAAATGCAAATACATAGACATAAATATATATATATATATACATGCATATATATATATATAATTATATACATGCATATATATAATTATATACATGCATATATATATGTAAAGGTAAGTAAGTCGCTAGTCACAGCTGCGGTGGCGTCTTGGCTCAGATGATGATTTCCTTTTTTCGGGCGTGCCTGCCGTGCGAGACCTCTCGCTGGCCGGCTGTTTCTCCCGGGAAATCGTTCGTCTCTCGCAGTTTCTTTTTCCTTCCTCCGACCTTAAGTCGCGAACGACGCGTTGCCAGCGCCTGCCGACGATTCCGACCACGGTGATGATGTCGCCCATCGAGACGGTGCCTGGTGCGGTTCCAAATGCGAGCGGGAGGTTCTCTCAGGTTCAAAAGCGAAACGAAAACGGCGGTTCGCGGCGCAGACCGAGAAGCCGAGAAACGGATATGGAACGTCCAGCGCGGTGCCTACACCTGCGAGGTTGCTACAGTCCTTTACGTGGCAGCAGAGCATCTGCAAATCTTCGCAAAGACGCTTCTCTTGTCAAGAAAGACGCACAATGCGCAGACCAAAATGCTACCCAAACGCCAGGAGAGCTTTGTTTGAATAAAGCAAGCATAAACAACGCGTTTCCACTCGACAATGCACAGCCGACCTGCGAGGTGCCGGAGAAGAACTACGGGCAGCAACGTGCGGTGCGCAGGATCTCGAGAGAGGTATTTGCGGGCGCCTGCAAGAGAGCAGCGAATTCTGGGAGATGAACAGGCACACAAGGACGCATTCGCTTCCTGAAGTGCAAGACGGGTTTTCACGGACGAGAAACACGCAAGGCGAAACAAGAAAGCAAAGATCCACTCCAGCGAGAGCAGGCACACAGAAGGCGCGCAGACTCCACCCCGATATGTCGACAATCACGTACAAGGCACACAAACGAAAAACGATATCGATCAAGAGAACGCGTGAGGTGTACGGCAGACGGAGAGGGGGAAGTGGAGGAGTGGAGAGGCCGACACACAACATGCTGGTGCACGGCTCAGCGGCGATAAAGCAACAGACGCCCTCTTCTGGTTTTTTCGAGGGGGGGGAGGGGGATTAGGAGCTCAGTGGACATCGGCAAGACACACAGCGATTGCGGCAAAGTCAGTTCCCTCCCTGCGGCGACAAGTTCCACTTTTTCAATCGGGAAGCGAGTGGCCAAGCCAGGAAGCGTGAGCAGGAACAGGTTCGCATAGGCTTGGAGACTCGGGGGCACTTCACCATCAAGATTGGTGCACTGAACTGCGTGCGCGTGGCATTATCTCGACGCTCTTTTTAAATCGAATGGCACGTAGCGCTGTTAGCGTGTTCATTTCCCTTGTAGTGTGCGTTTACGAACTTGATTTCCTGGTAGTCCATGAGGCACGCCGCCTCGCCGACTGAATCGAAAGTCTCTCCTTCGCAAGGCCCTCGTCGGCCGCCTCGCCAGCGGCTCCAGGGCGCCCAGCCGCCCCTCCCACTCGCCCCACCTCTTCTGCTCTGCGCGCTGCTCGATTCTTCCTGGGACCCACAGCGGTCTCGCATCTGCTCCCGGAGAGCCGCGCCTGTGTGAGGGGACGAGAGAAGAAGAAGAAAGTGAAGAAGAAGAAGAAGAAGGAAGAAGAAGAAGAGCGCTACGGGCTGACAACGAGTAGAAGAAAGAGCAGGGGGAGAGGTACTCGCGCTGGGCGAGGCAAGAAACACTGTGACGGTTCCAGGACCGAGAAAAAGAGAGGGGGGAGAAGCGAAACGCGATAAATGCGGAATGACAGACTGCCTGTATTCGCTGGCTGAAACGGAGGAAAGCAGATCTCCCGGACCGGCTTACTTCCTGCGGGGCATTTGAGAGGAAGCCCGAGCTGGTAGCCTTGCTCTGGGCATGCAAAAACGCGAAAGCAGTGTCCACACTGGCGACAGGCCATGGTGCGTTCTTCTTCAACTGCCTGCAGGTCACCTTGGGAAAAAATAGGAAAGACGGACACGCGAGAGAAGCCGTCAGTCACGCACACGGAAGAGCGCAGCGAACTCGAACTGCGGAAAGCGAAAGCAGGGAAAGGTGAAAACAACAGAAACGAAGCACAGGAAAACGAGGAAACAAGCAGAACGAGAAGACAGCAAACTATCAACGGGAAGCACAACGGTGCACTGGGAAAGTCAAAACTACCGCGGAGGGACACATGCACCAAGCGGGTGAAACAGGCATCTTGTCATCTACAGATATAGATAGATAGATGGATAGATAGATAGATAGATAGATAGATAGATAGATAGATAGACAGACAGATAGATAGATAGATAGATAGATAGATAGATAGATAGATAGATAGATAGATATGCATAAAGAGAGACACGGAAGGAGAAAAGGGATAAACAGAACGGCGGAGCTGTGGAGATTTGGAGGCTGGAGGCAAAGATCAGAAGCGACCGCCACGGGTGAAAAGATGTTTACCACGTCGCGCTTAAATCGAAACGTGCAAGGGTGTGGCTGGTGGACGTTGAGAGGCATCCAGACAGAACCTTTTACGCCCTCTGCGGGGTGAACCGAAAAGAGAAACGTCTGTTTTGCTGGTGGGGCACTCTCCCGAGATCAGCGTGCTGAAGCTCCGTCTCGCAGTCGCTTTCATGGCGCAAAACTCGAGGACGCAATTGTCGTGAAGAAAAGAGAAAAACACAGCAAAAACGCGCGACGCCACACCGTACCTGCTCGGGCGACGCGCCCTGTGATGACGACGAGTTTCCCCTCGTCGTGCGTTCGAATCTGCCTGGAGGGAGAGACAGAAAACGGAAAGATAGACGTCTCCATTCGATCGACGGCCATCGCCAGTTCTGGGCTGACGCGCCGTCTCCGCGACATCATCGCTTCTGCTTCCGTCGCCTTCTCTCGCTTTGCATTCACGTGATTGCTGCGTTCTTCATTCTCTCCGTTTTCTCCCATCGTAATTCAGTTCTGCCGTTTTGGGACTCTCGCCTCTCGCATTGTTCTTCTCTCAACGAATGCCCGCCGTCTTTGGACCCTGGTCTTCCTCGTTACCCGTCTCCCTGACTCCTGTTTCTCTCTCGCCGTATCTGGCGCCTTGTGTTCCTCGGCTTGTCTCTTCTTCAGTGTGCGTTCCATCTCTCCTTCTCCCTCTGCTCAACATTGCTCGGTTCCTTCCTCTCTTTGTCTCCCTCTTTCCTTCCTTCTCCCTCTTTCCCATCGTTTTCCCTCGCTCTATTCTTGTCCCTTTTTCCCCTCGTTTTCCCTCGGTCTATTCTCTTCCTCTTCCCTGGCTTCTGCCGCCGCCCTTTCTCTTCCTTTCTTTGGTCTGCTGTACGTACAGAGGGGTCCTCCTTTCCATGTATCGGTCTTTGGGCAGATGCGTCAGGCGGATTTTGAGTGGCGGAGCCGTCTGCAAAAGAAGTTTTTCTTCTTCGCCTTTGGCGTAGTCTTGCGCCGCTCGTCGCCGGCTCTCGGGATCTCTGTGATGCTCCTCTCGGCCTCCGAGCTCTTGCGCCCCGCGCTCTGCGGTCGCTTCGCTCCGGCGCCTGACGCAGCTTTGCAAATGGAGGAGGAGGCTAGCGGCAACGTCTCGAACGAGACGGTCCTCCAACAGCGCGAGCGTCTCCCTCGGGCGGTTCAGCAGCGCGGCCCCGAGGAGAGGATACACGTTCAACATCGCGAGGAGATCGACTTCGAAGGGTACGGTGGAGACCATTTCGTGGAGAGACCGGTGTTGGGCGTCGAGGACGACAGACTTCCAGAAGGCCGCGGACGAGGCCGAGAGTAGTCCAGACGCGTTTGGAGAGAGGAGCGGGGCAAAAAGTTCACCTTTCAGCGACAGGTTCGTCGCCGCTGCCACGTAGAGCCCGAGGGCGTACAGGTGCGAGGGCGACGCGGAGAGAAAGCGAAGAAAGCCTGCGCGGCAATCTTCGAGAGACAACGCGTCGAGTGAGAAGACAGCTTCGTCTTGCCACGGATGTCGAGACGCGGAGGCATCGTAGACTGCTTCCGAGAACGCAGAGGAACAGGACGGCTGCTGACGCAGACCCTCGTGGTGGATCCGAACTTCCGACAGAGGCGGGGGAGCACAGTCGACAGACAGGAAAGAGGCGAGATCGACAGGCAGGAAGGCCTCAGCAGCGTTCGTGTTCTGAGACGACGGCCCACTGCCAGGCGGAGAGAAAGAAACTGGAGCTGAAGAAAAGGAAGAAGAGGGGAGAGTGGAATAAGCGGGAAGAGAGGAAGAGGAGGGACGACAGGAAGAAGCGGGAAGAGAGGAAGAAGCGGGAAGAGAGGAAGAGGAGGGACGACAGGAAGAAGCGGGAAGAGAGGAAGAAGCGGGAAGAGAGGAAGAAGCGGGAAGAGAGGAAGAAGCGGGAAGAGAGGAAGAAGAGGGAAGAGAGGAAGAGGAGGGACGACAGGAAGAGGAGGGACGACAGGAAGAAGAGGGAAGAGAGGAAGAAGAGGGAAGAGAGGAAGAAGAGGGAGCGGCCGGGTTACGAGGTACAGTCTGAGCGGGAATGGCGGACTGACTGAGAGGTTGTCTGGGAAAGAAAGACAACAGAGAGGGGGAAGTTGAGGAAGCAGAAGCCGAAGAGCCCGAGGTGGACGGGGCCGGAGTGGAGGAGAAGGCAGAACGTGGGAGAGAAGAAGAAGAGGAGACAGGTGGGTCTTTGCCTCGAGAGGGGTGGGCAACGGTTCGCTCAGGAGGCCTTCCGGAGGGACCGCCTCGAGCTCCGCCCCCGCCCAGCACAGACCAGTTGCGCTTGTTCATCTCTCTGTCGTTCTGCAAGGGAGCGAAAGCACGAGAGAAAACAAAGGAGAATCGGAGAAAGAAAGGAAGCGTAAAGGACAAGGAAAAGAGGGGAAAAGTAGGCCAGAGTGAGATACTGGTGCAGAGAGAGAGGAGTCCTCGAGGCTCTGCCACCCCCGCCGACGAGGGTGAGAGAGAGAGAAGGGGAGAAAAGGAAGATGGAATGGACGAGAGAAGGAGGGGAAGCTGAGGAGGAAACGAAGAAGAACGAGAGAAGGACGGGAAGGTAAGGAAGAAACGAAGAAGAACGAGAGAAGGAGGGGAAGGTAAGGAAGAAACGAAGAAGAACGAGAGAAGGAGGGGAAGCTAAGGAAGAAACAAAAAGGAACACCGATCGGAAGGAGACGGGGGAAGGCTACACCAGCACAGGGGGGTGTTGCGAACTCAAGCAGCGTGTGCCGCTAAGGGGAAAAAGACGGAGAAATAAAGGTCAAACGAAAGGGAAGATGTGCATCTAACAGAGGACAAACGAAAAGTCTCTTCCTCTCTTGAAAAATCAGTCGTACGATAAAAATCATCCATTTCCCAGCACTTTAAAACAGCCAAAAAGCGAGACGGCACGACGCAAGTCTCGCCAGCGACAGAGAATTCACGGGGACGACACACAGGCCATCTCTTTTGCGTTTTGAAGCCGTTGAAACAAGAGACGCGGGAGAGCAAACGGATGCAGGAAAAACAGAATCGAAAAAGGTGTTTGTCGCCCTCCTTCATCCAAAAACACAAGGAGTGCACTGCATGTCTTGTTACAATTGAGGCATGCACATCTTTTCTCGGTTACGCACATCTACATCGAAATTTATATATATATGATATATATGCATAGATGTACCTGTAAAAACGAGACTTTTTGTTTGTTTACGGGTAGAGGTGAAGGGGAGAGCAGGAGAAAAGAAACGTTTTCATCTTCTGGAGAAAGCACTGGCGAGTGTCGATGAGGAGACACGAACACATCGAGCAGACCGAAACAAACCGTAAACGGCCAGCTGGCGTGGTTTTGCAACGGATCTCTGCCTCTCGAAAAAGATGAGCGTATTTCCTCCCTTTCTCACATTCACTTCCTCTGCTGCGTAGCGGTTTCTTGCACGCAGTGTCCAGCGAAAGCGCGAAAAAAAGAATAAAAAGCGGAGACGTCCTCCTTCTTTGGGAGCGCAAGTGAGGACACGCACCTGGCGACGTCTCTCTGTTTTCTCCGGGCGTGGCCAGTGTCGGAGACGATTTCCCGAAGTTCCATTCTCTGTTTCTCTTGCCTTCTGGACTTGCGCGCCTGGACTTTAGTGATTCGTGGAAATCAGACAACTTCTTCGTGGAGAGTCTTTCGACAGATGCGCCTTGGAGCCCAAATTGTTGGGGGGGGGGGGGGGGGCGGCTTTGTTGAAATGCATCCAGGGACGCTGGTTCAGATACGTGTACCTCTAGTGAGCCTACCTCTTAACTCGACGGCGTTCGCAGAGAAGGAGCTTCGCTGACGCTGATCAGGCGTTCGCACACGGCTGCGGATGCGGTGGGGGCGGAACTCACGTGACAAACAGCAACAGAAACCCGACACAGAGACACGGAGTCGAAGACCAAATGTGTGCGCTGGCCAGCAAGTTCAGAATGGATTTGGATTTGCATGGTCCTGGCATGCCAGCACAAGATCAATCTTCCCTTGTACATACATGTATGTATGTACCTTGTCTCCGGCTGTCAGCAGGTAACATTCGGATTCCGAGCGTGTACAGGGAGCGTGGCGAGAGAGAGACACCAGTTTGTCGAGGTCTACCCATATCTGCTCAGAGTTTCTTCGCGCGTTTTTGTCATGCATCGCGTCTCGAGAAACACACCGGGAAGCTACTTCGTAGCATTGGAACGCTCTGTCTTCCGCAACACTTTTGTGTGCTTTCCTGATTGGGAAGGCGAAGAAGGCGCGGAAAAAAAGTTTCTCCGTGAGAAAGCTGCCGTTTTCGTGTCGTGCTCGCCATTGTGGAGTGTGGAAACGATAAGCGAGGAGAGTAAAACTCTTCAGATTCCTCCAACGCAGGAGATGCTAGAAGAACAGAAGAGAGGTGACTGGGACCACGCAACTTGAAGCCCCAAATACGGCGCGGCCGTATCTGCCGTCATCTACAAGAGTGAACAACTGGAAATTCGAGTCTCCGGCGCATTCACGGACACATCGTATCAATCTTCCACATCTATGTTACTACTAAAACGCATTTGCATCCGACGATAGGGACACTATACACATGCGACTCACCGGTGCGCCTCAACACCCCAAAAGCGGACTTCTCTAAAACGGGTCTCTCGTATACTTCACTCTCTGTACACGTAGACCGGTACCAAGATACGTCCGAGCACATACGGTTTATATATATATATATATATATATATATAAATAATATATGCCTGTATATGCCTGTATATGTTTGAATTTGTGTGTGGATTTACATGCAAATGTGTGGGTATGGATATGCGTGCAGTGCAGTCTCTGTGTCGATTGTGGAGGACGCCCAGTGGATACGGAAAACTGCGTGAGCGAGGTGGTAGCGGTCGAGTTGTTGGCGAGGCTTTTCGCGCCTTGCGAGGAATGTTCTCTGTCCGATTTTGTCAGAACATTTAAGGCGTGTGCACATGCACTCTTTGTTTATGGACTCCACACATCGGCGTCAGCTGACACACAGGGGACGGGCGTGCGAAAGGCCCTTTCGGCGCCTGTTCGCCTCTTTCCGAAGAAAGGCCGAGAGCAACGCCAAGAACGTCCCTCTCTTCACGCGTTCGCGTGGTCTCTGCCTCAGCGTCCGAGTGGAGCCCACGCTCGAAGAGTCTCTCCGCTCGCGACACACCGGTGCCTCTCTCTCTCAACAAAAGGGCGAATCTCCCTCGCTTCTCTTACGCGACGAGCGCCGAAGCGGTAGCAGACTGGTACTTCCACGTGGCAGGCAGCTGCTTGGTGCGCTTGTAGTAACGCGCGAGACGGTGGATGCGAGACTCGACGAGAATGAGGCGGAACTTCGCGTCCTTGTCTTTCCTGTTTCTCTCCAAATGCTTGCGCACGCTCACGGCCTTCTTGATCAGGTAGTACAGATCCTCAGGCAGCTCGGGAGCAAGACCTGCAGCGGAAAGTGCATGCGGCGAAGAAGCGTACACCAAAGACCCCAGAGACATGCGCCCAACTCCACAGTCTGCCCGGCCTCAGAAAACCCACTGGCAGCCTTTTTCTGTGAAAAAAGGTGTGCATGTGCGATGTAGCGCGAACGGCGAGCCGCATATCTCTCTATCCTAGGTCCTTACTGGGTGGGCACCTTCTTTGCGAGGCTTCTAGATATTCAAAATGAATTCAGATGATATAGGGGTAAACTTCATTTAAAACTACAGGACAGCACTGGGGGGGCGACGAAGAGAGAGAAAGGGGGAAGAGAGAGTGGCAACGACGGAAAAAAGTCGCCAAACGTGAATGTGCGTGGAGAGCAGGTTCTACCGCATGCAGACACAGTCACAAGAGGACACGAAGCTCTCGAGGCATCCGCGCGGATACCCTCGAACGCGTGGCTGCAAATGGAGATGAGACAGACGCGTGTGGGGACAGGTCTTCGAAAAATGTTGGAGAGGGCGACGGCAGAGAGCTGAACGAGAGACTGTCAGCATCTGCGCTAAATCTCTTCACTACACAGACAGTTTTGCAGCGAGAGAAGCAGTCGATACACAGCTGAATGCCAACCTACTCGGGAATGAGTCGGCTAGCGCCCGTGTCTCTTGACAATGACACTCACTGCGGAAAAAACTGAAAACATGCTTCCTTGTGTGAAAGCCGCGGTTGCAAACGAATCCGCAAAACACATCTGCGACCTAACAAGACTCCCTGATCTGTGGCAATTGCTTCCTTCGACGAAGGCAACGTTCATCCCTCCTACAGACACACACCTTCGCGTTACACGAGTTCTGTCCTCAAAGTATGCTTAAAAATAGATATGCTTGTCCTCGTACACTGGACCTCCAGCAGGAAATGGACTGGGTTTAGGGACTACGCGTATCATTCGTATCCGTGTGAAGATGCACGTGTTCCGGTGGAAGCATGCAGACAGGGCCTACCTTGGATCTTGAGGATACGGAGGATCTTGTTGCCAGTGACGGATTTGACCTGAGGCACTCCGAAGGAATCTCTGAGCGTAACGCCGATCTGAAAAACCACGCAGCCAGATCGCAGAGAACGAGAAACCTATATCCACAGATTGCCCTGTGTATAGATCCACGCAATTAGAAACGCATTTACTTTGCATACGGACATCTACGCATCGTTTGCGGCACCTCAACACTGGGCCTAGATCCTTCCTCAACGGGAGGGCTGCGCTGCCTCCCCGTTTCGTGCATTCGCATTTGGCAGTCGACAGCCCCCGGGCACAGTTTGTAGGAGCGCGTCTTTTTTTTTGCACTGTTCATTTGCCTTGGCGCACGAAGACGCGATCAAACTAGAAGCAGCTCGGGCAGTGGAAAGTGTTTTCACCAATTCCAAACCCGAAAGCGCGCCGAAGCCTCCCTTCTGCTTGACCACGCACGAACCCTGCTCTCAACCAGGTGTACATACACCGCATAGGAACCCCTCCTCGTCGTCCCGTTCTTTTTCAATCAGCCGCTATCGCGGCAAACTCCTCGGTGAGAAGAGTCGAGATTCCCTTTCGCCTCTCGCCGTTTCTTCCTTTCCTCCAAGCAACCGCGAGATCTCCAGGGGGAATATACACGCACGACTCCCGCTGTGCTTCTGTCGCTCTGCTCAAACCACGTGATCCCGCCTTCAGGATTCGAGTTCGGTAGGGCCCGCGAGGCGAGGCACGAATTTTTTCCCGGTGAGCCTTTTGGACAGAGACACGGAACGGTCAACGAGAAACCTTTTTCTCGGCTTCCGTCGCGAAGTCGCCGCGAGGACACCGATTCATTTCTCTGGGCTGAGCAAATCACGGGCGGGGCGCGGGGCGCCGGAAAGGGTGGGACCGTACGAAATCCCCTTTTACGAAAGTTTCTTTTTCTGGGAGTGTTTCCCCGCGCAACAGAAAAGCGGGCGCGGATAAAGGTGAGGCGCACAAAGTACCTGGGAGGGCGTTTGGCCCTTCTTGGCGAGCTTGACGATGTGCTCTTCGACGTCGGAGGGTTTGATTTTCAGCCACGTCGGGGGCTTTCTGCGCCAGGGGAGAGCGCTGGCAGACATGCCCTTGCCGGGACCGTACATGCGCCCCATGTTGACGGAGAGAGAAAACGGAGAAACGGAAAGAAAAGCCGCGGAGAGACAAAAATCAGAGGCGAAGAACTCGCTCTCTCGCGCGGGACTCCAACGGACAACACACGGGGGCACGAAGGAGAGAAAAAAGAAGGGTGACACAGCCACCGGAGAGGCGAGGCAAAGAAAGGAAGAGATTTGAAGCGAAGAACCTCCGCCACGATATCCGGCGAAACCCGAGAAAAACCGCCTCGGGAGAACACGGACAGTGCCCTCGCTCCCCACGCTCAGAAACCCCCACCCCTCGCAGGCTCAAGGGACACACGCGCGCGCATGCAAAAAAGACTCCACCCCACCACTTGTATTTTGTGCGATGTTGCCAAAAAAATACCCGCTCTTACTTGCGCATGTGCAGCCGCGACTCCGTGCTCGCGATTGAAAATCCGTTCCCCCGCAGTTGGCGCCGCCGAGGCGACGCTTCTATAACCGCTTCGTTAAGGATGTATACATGCGCATGTGCCCTTACATATATATATATATATTACACCTTTGTGAACGCAAGAAGCCTGTGCATATTTTTAAACTCCCAGGAAATTGCATTAAATCCTTTCAGCTATGTCGCTGCATCCTCAGCGCAAGAGTGGTGTGCTATGTAGCCCGTGCTTATCTCTACATGCATGCGTCCGTAAAAATGTAGATGAGAATTTATAATAAAATTTGCAGATATAGATGGATTTCTGCGAAGCGGCATCCTTCGCGTTGTTGTTCGTTTGATCGTTGGGGGGAGAGGACGAAGCGCTGCGCACGGGGCCTTCCAATCACACACACACACACACGTCACTCTGGTGCAGTGCACCGAAACTGCAAAGCACATGAGCCTGTTCTCTTTCGATGGGGAAACCGTCAGCCGGCGGTCAACGCTCAAAGGGCTTGTATTGGTCAGGTTTTGAACCGGCGACGAACGCAGTCCTCCCACATTCCGCAGCTGGTTGCTTTTCACACTGCCGTCTGCGTCGTTTCGCTTCCGGGAAAGGATTCAAACAACCCCCGTGACTCACTCCTTTTGAACCCACGACGCATAAGAGATCTGACGTAACAAAAATAGTCCGAGCACTCCCCCGAGGTAGAACCCTCTCAAGTCACTTCTTGGAGTAGAAGAATATTGCTTGGGCAGCGTCGACCTTGAGCACACTCCGCAGGAAATCCGACTTTCTACATCTTAACCGAATAGTCTCTTTCCTCACGTTTCTTCCCTCAACCAGGAACTCACAGATACACAAGCTACATCTCTTCGCGCCTGCATCTGTGCTCAACCATACGAAAAGCGCAAGAGGCCGAGAAGTATCTGTCGATAAAAAAGTGTGTACGGATGTTAGCAGCGAAGGTCTTCGGGGGGGGGGGGGGTGATGCTCCGGAGAAGTGTGCCTTATCGAATGAGAGAGGAAATGCCAAGAGGAAGAGAGTCATGGAAAGAGGGGTAGCGAAGGGGTAACACTCGGCCGGGAAATCCAGCAGATCGAAAGGTTCTTGTGACGGCGCGAGAAATCACTCCTGGGTAGGTAAGGCGCTCTCCAGTGGTGAGAGATGCCCCACTCAAAAAACCGCAAAACTGGAACTGTAAAAGCAACTACTCCTTCGAAAAGAGGCGAGGTTGCATTTTCTGAACAGCGGAGTGGACGCGAAGACGCTTCGCGCGGTCTTGCCCGTCCATCCGAGCATCAGACTGAATTTATGTGTAGTATGCACGCAAAGCCTGTTAGGTGCGATTGTGAAGTAAGCAAAGGGCTGTCTTTACTGTTTAATTGTTGGAAAAACAGCAAGACCTGAAAGACTCCTGCCAGAGATGAGATCGTGTAAAGGAGGGCTCCTCGCGCCTTGTCAATTGCCATTGTGTACATACAAATCATGTTGTCGTACAACTACATATACCTATATCTGTATATATCTATATATAGATGCATGTATTACGTATCTGTAACGATGTATGTATATTCGTAGGGTGTTCAGAAGAATCAACGTGAAGCGACTCAATCAAGTACGTGTGCATCTATATGCATGTACATTTATCTACTGAGGAGGGAAGATAGAGGCAAGAATATTAAGAAGCAACACGGGAGCAAGCCGGAAGGAACGAAGAGGCCCCAGGAAACACCAGGCCTCCCGTGGAAATCAGTACAGAGCAGAATGAGGGTCAAAAGGTCGTGATGAGGGAAACATTCTCGCGCGTTCCTCAGAGCTACGCAGCCTTAAACCAAAAAAATGTTTGCTTTTCCGAGACAGCAGTTGAAAGCGAGAAAGCAAAAACTGACCGCTTACAAGTCGTCAGAAAACAAAAGCGCGAAGACAGTCCAAGACAAGCAGTGCAGGACGTGAGCGCGAGGTGCCGACAGCCCAGACGAACGAGAAAGAGAGAACGGAAACAGTCTCGGGTTCTTGCGTGCGCAATTAACAAATCGAGAGAGATGCTCAGACAGGAGAGATCACACATCAGCGCCGAAAAGCGCGAGAGAAAAGAGACGAGAAGCGGATGACTCAAAGAGAGAAAACGCCCCCAGAGCTCCCGCGGAGAAGAGCCTCCGGAGGTCGGAAGGCTCTCCGTTCAGTCTCGAGCGAGTTGTTTTCTTACTCATTGTCCGGTACAAACCATTAATGCTAAAGGGACAGGAAGAGGAAACGGTAAGTTCAGACAGAAGATCCGCGTCTCTCTCAGGTGAGTTTCAGCCCGCCCTTCGAGTTGCTTTCTTCCATCAACGCATCTTGTGCATTCATCACGCGCAGGACTGCCTTCTTGCTGGTTTCTTGCAATTCGCCGCCGCAAATGATCTCGTCCAAAAGATAGTATGCCTGATCCATCGAAAAACGAAAAACAGGTATATATATATATATATCCATACGTATGCATATAGGAGAGAGCGATACGTCTATGGACCCCCATTATGCATGGGTTTCCGTATAGATGCTTGTCGATGCTTCTCGCCATCTGTAGATCTGCGTACTCGCAGAGATAAGCGAGAAAGCGGGGGAAAAACAGCGTTTTCATCGTTATGTGATTCGCACAATCGAGGCCAAAGGACAACTCGCGAACGACCGACGAGCAAACCAGATACATATTTATTTGCATATACATATATATTTCTACAAAAAACATATGTGCATATATTGGTAAGAACACGTGCCGAGAAGCATGCCATGCGTATACGGAAAGCCGTGTGGTGAAACAGTGAAAGGGGGAGAGTGTAAAAAAGTTCATCGCTAAAAGGACAAGGCACGTAAAGGTTCCATCCTACGACGAAGGAACCCCGAAAACACCCCAGGCGACAGCGGCGCGCTGATTTGAGAGGAAAATTAAACAAGCGTGCAGACCTCGGCGACAACCTCTTTCCCCATCTGCTGATTTACCCCCATCCATGAACCACGTTTCCATATTTGCCCACCTCTACAGCAGCCAGCAGATAGACACACGTGGGTTGTGTGCAAAAACACATAAGCCCATGCACACATATATATACACACGCATGTTTGGTAGACACTATCCTACGCACATACAAGTATATATATATATATATATATATAGGTAGGTATTGGTGGCGGTGGAGTTGAGCCTATATAGATATGTGGAGAGTGCACTGTTTCGGAGAAGGGTGAGGGGCGCCAGGACGAAAAGACGCGAGTACGAAAAGTTTCTTTTCTGGATACGTGCAGGCAGAGACGTCTCGACGCACCTTGTGGAAGTTGAAGATGAGATCGAGTTCACAGACGTTGCCGAAGTAGCGATCCAGGATTTCAACAAAGTGGTGAATCACCTCCAAAGTCAGCAGCGCGTTCTCATTGCTGTCGACGCACGCGATGAAGAAGAGACTCGCGTATCTGAGGCGGCATGGAAGAGAAGAGAAAGCTTTAGTGCGGAAATCCACAAGTCCCAAATAGAGCGAATTCCCGATCCGGACAGCGCGAATCGCTCGCCACCAGTGGGCGTCAGGTCCACCTCGTATGCCAAGGGAAACTCACACCAAAATATACATAAATGTATACACGCAGGCATGTATATATATGTATATATATGTATATGTATATATATATATGAATATGAATATGTGAAAAACAGGAAGCGACAGAAGTGCACATCTACGTGTGTATATGGAATGTCCTTATGACGAGGGAGTTGCGTACCGCTTGAATACGAGTTTGGTGTCGTCTCTCCACTCGACGACGTTGCATTGCTTTGCACTTCTTTGGAGAACTCTGGAGGCTGCCTCCCGGAGAAGTTCGCTTCTCTCTTTCATGGAAACGCCCGCAGAGAAGGCGCTCGTCGCCGGGGAGCCCTCGGCGGATCCGCATACACTCTGCGCAGGACATGCCGGCGGGAGGTACCACCTGGACAGCCGGACCTTCCCCTGTCGCGAAACCAAGAGAAGAAAGTGAATCATTTTCCCCGAGGAAGGAAACGCGCATGCAAAGAAACGCCGGACTCGAAAGATCGGGCGCGGCTCAGGACCGCAGTCGGTCGAGGGACAAAGACGAAGAAGGGCCAGAGCAGAGACTGCGCTTCGCAGGAGATGAAGAGGCTCTGAGTTACAAGAAAACAAGTCCCTTGCAGAGACAACGATGGGAGACACCGCACAAAGAGCTACAAAGGAACACGTCAATGTGTGTTCTTTTCCTGCAGAGCCCCAAGGACGGAGACTGGGCCAGCGCCGCACGCATAGATACGTACATATATACATATATATACATATATATATGGAAGTATACGTTATCTATAGATGAATTCGCTTGAAGAGAGAACGTCTTGGTCACCAGAAGAAGAGACAGACCCGCAAAAACTTGGATCTTGCGCCAGCTTTGTTCCCTGGCGCATGCAGCACAGCCTGCATGACTAGCGCCAATCACCCGCCCCAACAGGGAACCCCGGTGCTCATTGGGCTTGGCGAAGACTCGCGAGAGAGAATTGAGAAAAGCGACAATGCGGAGAGGGACAGAGCGAGGAAAACAGCGCGTGGTCGGCTGCCGAGGCGATGCTCGAAAGCCTCAAACGCAGGCACCCGCAACAGAGACAAACCGGCGAGAAGAGAGAGAGAAGGGAAGGGGAGAAAAGGAGAGATCTGCGCCCTTCTGGCGACACGAAACGTCGCCCGAGAAACTGCCGGTACTGCAGATGGACACAGAACGGGAGGACACTCGGCGACAAGACACATCCAGGTGTATGCATGCGCCTTTTGTCAAGACAACCAAGTTCAGAATGCGGGGTCGTCCTCTCTCTGAGGATGTGTGAAGGGGTGAAAGAGGCCTTGGACACGATGTAAGAAGTGTTTCGAGGCGCGCCGTGGCCTTGACTCCCCAGACTGAGGAAAAAAAAGGCGAGGGCCTCAGACGGTGCCGAGGAAAAGCCGGAAGAAAAGCGGAAAAAACCAGAAAAGAGCAGAGCCCCCGTCCCCAGGCAAAGGCCAAAGAGGCAACGACACAGTTGTGACAAGAAGGTCCGATTCTCTTAAACACAGCGGCGTTTTTCTCGGCGGCTCTTCCGCGTCAGAAAACGCAGCCAGAGCGAGCGACGATGATACACTCTACACACGCCGAGACGCTCTCGCAGCTGGCGAACAACGAACCGTATAGTTGTTCCTTTTTTTTCCACATGAAAAACGTGAGATGCGCACAGCCACGAAGCCTGTATGAAGGCGAGGAGCAGAGAAAGTCCACAGCGCTTGTGAAGAGAACGACACACGGGGCTCAGAAAGAACGGGCACGCGAGGAGTGGAAGACAGACGGCGCGAGAAGCGGGAGGGGGGATGATTTTTTGAACGCAAATACACCGCATGCAGAGAGCGCTCATTTTTTACGCAAAAAGCGAGCAGGGCGTTCTTCTTTTGCTGGTCGGTCCACGCGTTTCTTCCGTTAAAAACTTTGCATATTCAAAAAAATCGGTCTTTCCAGTCCCTCTCCTCGCGGTGTGTGCCTGTTCCCTGACTGTGACGCGAGGCCGCAGTTGAGCTCTCTCTTCTGTAGAGGTTCGTCTCTCATCTGTCTCTCAGGACGGGCATCTCTCTTGTGTCTCTCTCGATTCCGGGCGGGTCTCTCTTTCTCTCTCTACGCCTGTGGAAACCTTTTCCTCCTTTCCCCTGAGGAGACGGCGCCGAGTGCGTCACCGAGTCATCGCGTGGTCTCGTCTTCTGAGAATTGTCGAAAGGAACCAAGATGGCGGCGTCAACAGTCCCCATTTCTCAGTGGCCGTCGCTGCTGTACGCGCCACCGACTTCGCCTGCAAAGCCTGCAGTCGAAGCCCTCGCAGAAATGCAACTTGATGATCTCCACTACCCGAGACAAATGCTCCTCTGCAGAGGCGCGGGGTACTCCTTCGCCCAGTGCAACCGCATGGCCCAGGTGAGGCACTTCTTCCCCTCTCTCTGTGTCTATCTTTTTCCGTCTCTCGTTTACTCACCACCAGTCTCTCAGCCTTTCTCTCAGCTTCACGTGATCCCTCGCGCGTCTCCGTGCCTCTCGCCCTCTCGATTCGCTCATCGCCTTCGTCGTTTTCCTTCCTTCCAGTCTCTCTGTACAAATCGGGCACAACTTCGCACACAGTTGCGTATACATATCTATATATATCTCTATAATATCTGTGTATCTATCTATCCATATATATATATATATATTTGTCGATACGGTGTACGTGCAGCTGTGCAACTGGGAGGATCTGGAGACCGCTGTTTGTGGATGTAGTCAGTGGACCCCGGTGGACGTCGCGAGTTCACACAGAGTCGACAGGCGCACGGTGATCTTCGCATCTCAGTCCGTTCGAACTGGTGTCTGTCGACCTGTCTAGCTTTTTCCCTCGATATCTGTATGTCTCGATTGCTTTGTTTGTCGCTGCTCAGCCTGACGCGCGGGTAACCCCCGAAAACCCGGCAGAGCAGCTGATGCAGGAGGAAGCGTATGCGGCGATTTCTTGCCTGGCTCAGAGAGAGGGCGGCAAGGACGAGCAATGCAGATATTACATCGAGCGCATGTACAAACTCGCCAACAAGGAGAAGCCTCCCGAGTCCGGAATGCTGAGCAAGGCGGCCACCCTTGCGTGCAAACTCCTCGGCGTCCAACAAAAGAAAAACGACGCATAGGAACCAACCCACCGAACGCAGAGACAGACGAGCCTACCTACTCACATGCAAATGTGTCCATATGAAGTTCCACCACAGATATATATATGCCTGTAGAGGAAAGTTTGATTTCCTTCCAGGAATCGCTGTACGGGAGGCAAGAGCGGAAACGAAGGAGCGCCTCCCCCGCAACCAGGGGAAAGGTGGAGATGCGGTGACATGCATATACATGTATCAATATATATGCATATATGTATGTTATATATATGTATATATATAGAAAATATATGTATACATCTGTCAGCGGAGAAGAGAGTTTTGGTGTTTTGAGGAGTTAGTTTGAGTGGGAGTTGTGGTGCACGACCCGGTGAAAAGAGTGTCTTGAAGCGCGTGCGCTGCGTCCAACTGCCTGCAAGATTCTGTTTTTTTGAAGTCGAGAGAAGAACCGCGCATTCGCTCTCGCACATTCCACGCAGCGAAAAAAGGAAGCGTGAGATAGAGGAAATCCAAGAGAACTGGAGAAGCGGGTTTCTGGGGACCTAGGATGTTGGGGGCGAAAGACCTCGGATTCTCAGCAGATACGAACCGGGAAGAATGAAGAAAAAAGGAACGATTTCCATGCCTGGCAACACGTGGAGCGTCTCGGTTTTCAGGTGTCTTCGCCTATCATCCGCAAGCGACATACAGATATGCGCGCGTAGAGGTCGATATTATACTTGAATCTATTCATAGAAGGAAACGTCTGACGAGTCATGCCACACGCGCTGTATTCCCTGCGGAGACGCCATGTGTCGAGCTTTATGGAACACTTCGATATACCTTGGAGTCGGGGAAGGCGGCAACGCACATGCTAAAGTAAAGGTGTTTCCCGGGCACTGTATCTATTCGCAAGTCGTAGATTTAGTTTTCATACAAACACACAGAAAGTCTTGGGAAAGGTGGACGTTTCCGCGACTGCGTGCTTAACGCAAAACGGAGAAGCCTTCTGCTGTAGCCTGTCTGTGCACGACGCCAGAGGCTTCGAGCACATGCAACTCGACAAGCCGCTACTGGAAAGTTCCGCGGGCAAACATCGACAGCGCTAGGGACGCGACTCCAGAAAACGAGGTTCAAGGAGCATAAATAATAGGCACGCGTTTGGATTTTTAAAAGAGCCAGGAAAGCCGTACTAAAAACAGGGAGGAGACAGCATATCTTCACGGAACGAGTGATCGAGTGAAATGTCAAAGAAGACACTGGACCGTCTACTCTCTACCGCTGTCATTGTCTATGGTTTTGGGGCCTATGAAATCATGGCGAGAATCGTGAAAGTATAGAGGGTATATTGTTGCCGAAGGGCAGTGCTTGAGAGGTCCTGCCAGGTGGTGAGCGTCCCAACGAATCTGGATCTTCGCAGGAGAAAACGCGTACGGAAATGGGAGTTCCGTCTTGCGTTCGCGCGCTACGAACAACTCGCGAATCGACGAAGCGCAGGAAAATGCGTGCCTCATTGAGTGATCGGCCGGTCTCACTGTTCCAGATTTGCGGTGTTCGCTCAGAGGATTTCCTACGTGTTTGCAGGTTTTAAGAAATTGCCGCCGGAACACCAGAACATGTCACGTGCCGCAAAAACCGAGCAGCTGCAGGGGGATAACTGGGCCACGCGGGCGGTGTTTCGGGGCACATCAGCGTATCACACAGAACTGGGTGGTTGGATCCTTTGTAAGGGTTGATCCAGGTTCAACAAATCCGACAATACTCGGTAAAATCGGCAAAGCAGCTTCAATTCTGACAACCCCCCAGCGCGGACACGGCATACCAACACAGTATATGCGGGTAGAGCAGACGCACTCGATTATTGCTGAGATGGCGATCTTGACCGGCCGTGTCTCTGCGAAAATCCCCTGCAGCCGCATCCCCAACCACATACCTTTTCCTGTTGATTCACGTTATTCACTCGGGACCTTTCATTTTTGACGAACACAGACTGCGACTCGGACGCGCCTCTTGCGCTTGCGCTCGCGGCCACAAAAGAGAACACGGGAACTTTTCTGTGTACCCTCGCGTTTGGTCTCGGTCCTGGGGAAGCATCCGTCGCAAACGCACGCGAAAGCTCCACATCCTTTCGTTGCGAGATTCTTCCAAGAGAACGCCCCTTTGTGTCTCTTCCAGCCCTGTCGCTGCCCTCGCCCCGGCAGACCTCCAGGAGACGGAAGACATGGGTCCACAACCTCCACTTCTCTCCACAAAGTGTCAAGTCGGCAGGACTTTCCGTTCTTATGCCGCGCCGGATCGCCACTCTGGGCCTGTCTTCTGAGACGCCCACGTGTGGATGTTTGGGGGCTCTCCAGCACTCAGCACGTCTAACGGGAAAATCGGTGCTCGTCCACAAAAAGGCACATACACGCACATACGCGCTCCCACATTCGACTTTAGGTGCATTGTTTGCCGGAAGGCGAAAGCCAGGCAATGGCGAGTGCTCTTCTTGAGCGTCCTCGTCCGGGAGTCTCTCCGCCTGGGCTGTTGACATCTCATGACGCGCGTTTCTGGGCACCGATTTCGACCTTTTCACCTGGCAAGAAAAGCGTCTTTCCCGAACATCGGCCTGTTCTCTCAAAACGGATTGTCGCCGGTGCTCACGGGTCAAAAACGAATTCGCGATTTTGCTTCTCCCGTAACCGCTCCGCGCAGCTGGTCTCCACAGGCACCGATCGTCGAACGATCTCTCTATGACTGCACACGTCCACACATGTATGTGTAGACCTGTGGCCGTGTTGTACATTCGTCGTTTCGCGTCGTGGCGACGGCTCATCGCCTCTTCTTCTTTGTAGACGTGTACACGCAGCCTCCAACGATGCATAGAGCGACGAGGCCGCCAACCACTCCGAGAGAAATCGCTACAACGTTCTGCTCCGACGAGTCCTGTGGCGTGGCGACGCCTTGAGGAAGCACGGCAGGCGCTGCAAGCGTCGTGACTCCAGGAGTAACTTGCGGCAACACTCCAGCAGCCGGCGCCGCGACTGCAGCCCCCGGCGCCGCCGCCATGGGCGCGGCGGCGGCGCCCGGCATGATCCCTGGCGAGGTGGGCGTGGCAGGGGCAAACGGCCCCATTTGGTACTGGCTGACGCCGCCCAACAGAGTGTTGATTCCCGCGCCTGCGAGCATCGTTCCGATCCCCTTTACGCCTTCTTGAACTTGCACCCACGACGCATGCGGTTGGACCGGGGCCTCGAACGGCGGCGCGCTCAGGAGAGAAGTCGCTGGGATCTGGACGGGAACATCCCCCGACGCGGCGCTCGCCGGGTGCGCGGAGGACGCCGATTGACCGGGCCACGCCTCGTTGTGGACGCCGAGTGCAGCTGCAGGGAGGGCCATGGCGGAGGGGGTTTGCCGAAGATGTGTGCGCACGCCCGGCGTCGAGGCGGAACGCCGCTCCGTCTTGGGGCTTTCGGGGGACAGAGGAAACCACGACTGTCGGTTTTTCTCTCCGCTTGCGCTGGCCGCAACGCCCAGAAAGGCGGCGCCGTCCTCAGCCGCGAGGACCGAGTCGCTCAAGGGCCCACGTCTACGTTGACCCTCGTCGGCGCGCGAGTCGCCTTCTTTCGGTTGCGGAAACAACGCGCTCAGAGCTCCCCCCAGGGGACCGTCGTCGCTGCCAAAGAAGGACAGAGTAGGCGGCTGCACGCCGACAGAGAGGGACGAGGAAGAGCTGCGCGCCTCCGCAAGCGCCCCTGCCACGACGGCAAAGCGTTGCGTCGCGGGGACATAGCCCTCGTTAGTCGGCTGGGAGGAACGTGGAGAAGCCGTTAGGTGGGAAGTCGCGAAACAGGAGAGGACTACAAAGACAATGCAGGACCGCAGCGTTCGTTGAGAGGACAGGCAGAGAGCAAGCCGTGGCACACTACCCGCTTCAGGAGTAGAACCCGTAGAACCCGTGGTGGACGCAAAGGGAAACCTTCTTTGTGGATGCCAACCTCGTCTCGCCCGCCCGTTCCCCTCCACCGATCGCAGGGGCGTCGCCTCGCCAAAGCGCCGTCGCCTGCGCTTCTCCATTTCGTGAGGGACAGAGCAGGCGAGACAAGGTCGGATCTGGCCAACAGAGAAAGAAGGAGTCTCGACACTGACCTGGGCGTTCGAGAAGACCCCAAAGGCAGCGAAATGTCCTAGAGGAAAAGAGGAAGTCAGGCTCGGGAGACAGTCCGGTCAACGCGCGCAGAAAGCGCGCGGCTCGTCACGGTGAGAAAAGAGGCTAGGCGACCACGGAGAAAAGAGAGATAGGGAAAACACCCGAGAGAAACGAACAGTCCCTGTGAAAGGCGGCTCTCGATTTTCGCTAAAAATATCTCCCATTTGCTCGGTCCTGCCTCGAGCTGGGCTGTACCAGGCTATACACAGCAGTTAGCAGGTGACCAGCGATGAAGACACCTGCCACGAACGGCGCTTTTCCCTGAGCGCGCAGCACGGTTTGTCTTTTGCTCTCATCGAAAATGTTTTCAAAAAACGGAGAGAACTTTTTTCTTCCGGCGCCGTGCACTCTGCCGCGTTCACGCGATTCCCACGGCTTGCCGCTGTCGCCGGTCTAGCAGAACGGGACCGCAGCCATGGCTAGCCCACAGGCCCTCCCATGGAAAGCGAGGAGACAACGACATTTTTATTTTCGTCCTTCCTCGGCAAACACTCGAACGCAAACTTTTCACGGGTTTTTTTTCGATACTGCCTGACGAGGAAAAAACAGACACCGGAGGCTGTCGCGAAACGGGAAGACACCGGCTTGCAAGACACTGTTTCTGTCCCGTATCGGCCGCAGGCGCACGGAGGATGCGCCGAGAGAGTTTCAGACGCCTCTGGAGGCGGTTTCTTGACAAAAAAGATCAGACTGGCTGGAAAAGAACCAAAACTTGGACGAGAACTGGAAGAAATCCCTTGTGCAGGTGTAACGCGTGCCTGAGCACGAGAAGGGGGAAGTTGCACTGGGGACCAAGCGGCTTCTCACAACGCAGTTAGCTGAAAATAGGCACAAGACACTATAGAGTCGGAAGATTTCGGATGTCTCCTTTTCTTCACAGAATGCACTCAACACGAAACGGGGTTCAGACAAAGTGTATCACGAGGAATGCGCCGCGAGGCACTGTGTCACCGGCTTTCCCAGAAAACTGGAAAAACGGCTCGACGCTCCAAGCAAAAACGAGACCACTTCCGAGCATATATGCATATATATATATATATATATATATACGGGTTTAACGTGTGGTATTGAGTGTTTACGCATGCCAAATTCGGAGGAAAGTACATGTGCACGCATAGATATCCTCAAAACCGTCTATATATATACATATATGTTTGTATAGATAAATGCATTCGAATGGGAGGCGTGGTGGGGTGGCTGTCGGAGCTGAGGCACAGGACGCAGGGTGATGAAGGAGAAGGGGAGCTGAGAATGCTCTAAAATGCCTTGGCGGCTGCAAAGCAGAAAGTTCTACAGTCGAGCATGTGGTTAACTCAGGGGCTCACAGAAGAAGCCTGGCAGTCCAAGAGCCGTTAAATCAATCGAGAAGTGACTATGGGAGGTTCGATGCTCAGTCCTTTTTCCGGGGGTTCTTTTAGACATGTTGAAGGAGACGTTGATTGCTTTTGGACGTTTAAGCCCCTCGTAGATACATTTCCTGGTCTTTTGTGTACATGTTAGCAGCCGCGTAGAAATGAAAACACTTGCATCTGTTCCCGCGGAAATACGCATGCATATGTATGTATGTATATATATATATATATATGCAGTTATGTGCGTGTATACAAGGAGATGTGTGTGAAGAGACGACTCCGTTTTTGCGATTTCTTTTGTAGGATATCTCAATGCTGGACGTCCTTTCAAACACAGTCATCGGATCAGCCATCTGCTTGGCGTTTTGATGACGCGGGAGAAGACACGCTCAGCTGTATCTCTCCTTTATGGAACCATGGGTTCACGCTGTCTGTTTCCGCAGTCCCATTCCTTTTGTTTTCCCGGAAAAAGCATAGCACCCTATAACAAAGGGCCACGCTGCGCGAAATTGAACACAGCGACACGGGCATCCTCAAGAAGCAACAGGCTTGAAAAAAACATATTGAAACAAACCCTAGAGTCCTCAGAGAGAGAGATGTGGGTATATATCCGCATGCATTTGCGCGTGCATACATACATGTGTTTACACACACTTGCACACAACTATGTGTATGTTATATACCAAAAACGTGTGAGTGCGAGTGGTGTGCAAACTAGAGTGTCTTCTTTAGCAAACCTCAAGAGCAATTCAGGGGGAACCTGACTCTCTCGAGGTGGGTATATGCGGTGACGGCTTCAAGGAACAAAGGCTCTTGGGGTTCAAGTCTCGCATCGTCAACATCGGAAGCACTTGCGCCAACATTGCGAGGATGCAAACAAAAGTGAGAGGAGAAGAGGCGTATCCCATCGTTTCGCCTCCCTCATGTGAGTCTACACGATAGAAGTTTAGAGGGTAGGCATATCACTGCCTAGCGCGTTTGCACGGTCCACACAGGCACTTGCATTACCAAAACGCCAAGGAAACACAGGAGACACTGGAGGTTTCTTTGAGGATGTCGGAGGAGAAAGAAAAGAGATTAGTTCTCTTCTTCTGCGTCCTCGAACACAAAGAGACTCGCGTCATCGAAAGATCCATCTCTCTCTTCTGGAGTCGCCGAAGGACCCGGGAGATTCGACACTTTCGGAAACGACTCGCGTTCTCCACTGGCGCCGCCAGCGTCTTGAAAGCACCGTCGCTCAGGCAAACCTCCCAAAGCAGACAGAGGAGGGGACAAGCCCCCGGGCACAGAGAGAGAAGAAGATGAAGAAGCAACAGGTGAAAGCAGAGAAGATGCACAAGCAGCTGCATCGCGCATGTCTTGACTAGGAAGCGCGTTGCTGACAGGAGTCCGGCTTCCGCTCGAGCGCCTTCGACGTTGACTCCGAGGTCCAGCACGCTCTGTCCTCTGTCGTTCAGGCGTCGTCTCCATCATAGTGTGAGAGGAGGACAGACCCTCCGAACTTCTGTTCTCCCCTGGTGTATCGGCTTTCTCAGACACACACGTCCCGCTGCTCGGACTGTCGCTTGCCGCGTTTCGACAGCTTCCCTGGAGGCTTGCGCTCTCCCTAGGCGTTGCACGCCTTTCTGCCGAGCCCAGATTCTCTCCCGAGTCCCTGTGCTCGCTGGGTGTGGACGTGGCTTGACCAGCGCAGACGTCGCGCGGAGAAGGATTTGTGAGGCCGTTCGCGCCCCCAGGGCCACCTCGAACCTCGCTGGAATCCGTCCCCTGTTGCCTGCACTCTCCACTGTGGTTCTCTTCCAAACTCTTTCTGCTGGGGCGCGTACCGCGACTCTCAGCCCCCTTTTCTGCGCACACAAGGTCGTTTCGCGTCGCAACACCCCCCTGCTTGGCGCGGTCGCTTTCGTCGCCAGGGAAGCTCCTGTTTCTCATCCCGAGCTGAAGGCCTGTCGCGTAGTCGCGGCTGAAGTGCGCCATCGCCCCTGGGAAGGTTCCTGCGTCGTCGCCCCTCGGCCGCGCGGCGCAAGCTGTGGACGAAGAAGCGGGGAGAACAGCGTCGCCAGAGCTAGCGGAAGAAGACGCGGACAGAAGAGACGGAGAGGAGACAGCGTGTGGGGCGTCGAGGCGTGTGCTTCCTTCCTCGCCACAAGATGCGTGAGTGGTTTGCTCGCCGACACTCTCTGCCAGCAGGGGATTATCCATATCTCCCAAGCGGAGGCGGGGAAGAGAACTTCGCCTCGGAGACTTGGTGACTACCGGCACATTTGCGCCGCACAGAAGAGAAGGAAACGAGGTGGAGACTCCATTCGCTGAAGCGGGACGAAGCGCGATCTCGGAAGAAGCAGCCGCAGGCGAGGAAGAGGCGAGGGGTGCCGGAGAAGACTCCGCAGTCAAAATCGAACGCGGCTCTGCTGAAGAAGGAGAGTGACGTGCAGAACGCGAAATGCGCGCACAAGAAGGCTGTGAAGCGAGCCTCGAATGCGCGACTTTGGGAGAGGACGGAGAAGCCGCGTGCGGCGAAACCGTTTGGGGCGACTCGAAGGGGCGAACGGCAGATGTGTCCTGAGGGACAGCGGACGCCGATGTCGCTCCTCGGCCGGCACCACGGAGACTGGCTGCCTGGGAACTAGCAGAGAAATCTTCAAGAGGAGACGGAGTCCTGGAACTCGAAAGAGACAGCGGGACTGCCGAGCTGTCTCCGACACTCGTCCTCCGCCCCACACCCTCGCTTCGGCCGCTACGCACGCCGCCCGACTCCAGGCTTGGCAAACGCCCTCCGCGAGATCCCCGCGAGGCCTCGCGGCCGTCCCCGTAGGGCAGAAAGGAAGCAGGAAAAGGGGACGCGGAAAGAGACGACGCGGAGTGAGAAACAGACGAGAATGAAGAGAAAAAGGGAAAAGAAGGAGGTTCGTGGACGGAGTAGGGGCGTCGCTTGGGAGACACCTGGATTTCTCGATGAGGGTTCGCTGGCGTGGGCTGTGCTTTGTCTGCTTGCGACGGCGGATTTCCCCGGCCTCCAAGTCCGCTCGATTCGCCTTCCGAGCATCGCTGCGTGCAGCATCTGGTGAGTTCGCTAGCTCCGTGGTCCTCCCTCGAACTTCGTCGGTCTCTGCCGCTGCAGTCGCCCTCTAGTAGCCTGACGCCGTGCGTCGATCCTGAGCAGCCGAAACTTCCGCCTTCGAGGGTTACTCTCTGCTTCTTGCGTTGTCGACTCCCGGGCGACAGTGCAGTGGAGAGAGGCGAAACCTCTTCGCGGTGGACGGAGACGCGTTTCTGGAGCGGTCGGCTGTCGTCACGCGAAGGCCTCGTTTGCCTGTCCTCTCCACGTTCTCCCTCCCGGCAGAAAAAGGGGTAGATCTCGAATCTCCCGGCTCTCGCACAGCACAGCTGAGTCGTAGCCGCGGACGAAGAGAGGGGATCAGACAAGGACGGAGGCACAGCTGGACGAGAGGAACAGCACGAGGAAGAGGAGTAAACAGAACGCAGCGGAGGGGAACAAAGAGAGGAAGAAGAGAAGAAAGACGACGACGGGACAAACAGCGAGGAAGGGAGAGAGCGTGGATACCGGCGCGGGTTCTCATGCTGCGTATTGCGAGGGAAGAGATGTGGTTCGCCATCGAAGAAACAGGTGCATGCAGTCCGTTTTCGAGCGAGATCCGAGAGCCTTCCACAGCCGCTTCTCTCCGTCTCCAGGGAGCTCGCCGTTCGTGAGGCAGACGCCTGAGAAGGGCGCTCGGGGAACGGGGTTTCCGACCGCCTCGCCTCGCACTCAGTTCTGTCTTCTCTCTGAAGTCTCGAGCTCGGCAGCAAGTCACGCGTGGGGGGAAGTTCACCCCGCGCAGTGCCTCCATCGCTCGCTTCTTCTCGCGTCTCGAGTCCCCATCCCTGTTCTTCGCTCTGTCCTCTGAGTCTCTCTCTCCGTCCCTTTTCGTTCGTCACGTCATCGGATTCGTGGCACGGGTTCTCGCGCGACGCTTCCGGAGCCAGCGCCCCGCTCGGCGTCGGAGGCAAGCGTCCCGAGACGGATGTGCAGCCACGCTCGCCGGCACCTGGCGGCGCATTTTCGTCGCTCCGTGCCGGTCGATTCTTCTGGAGTTCGCGCGTTCGCGCCTGTCGCGATCGAGCGAGTGGGGAGTCGTCTCTCGCTCGATTCAAGAGAATCGAGCCCGCGGGTTGTAGCGTGACGATGTCGGTGTCGCTGCACGGAGTTGCGTCGGGGCTTTTGCGCGCATCCGGAGGCGAAAATGCGTCTTCCTCGGGCGACGACGAAGACAAAGAAACAGAGGCGAATGCTGGACCCGGGAGAGAACTTGACCAGTAACTCTCGAGCAACTGAAGCATTTTCCCCGCCACGGCGCCGCCAGTGAGAGAATTCGCAAAGAGGCGTGCTGTAGAGACACACCGTCGAAGCAACACAGCAGTGCAAATGCTTGGAACTTCTTTTGCTTCCGACGGAAAAAACCTAGGGAGTTGGCATACAATCAAACGCTTGCAAACCCAAGTGTCGAGGGATATATCTATGTATATATATATATATATGGACAGGCAGCCTGAAAAGAGCTCTTTCATCACATACGTGTGTTACAAAACTATTTGGATAGGGGGTGCATAGATATGAGGATTCAGACACAGATGGATCGGTGTGTGTGTGAAGTTTTTGATGGGGCAGAGGACACACACGAACGCTTCCCTAGATATACATGCCAGTGTCGATGGAGAGAAGAGCGGGGTTTCTCGAGTTGTTAGGGCTCTGTTCGAATCTCTCCGCAGGAGCTGAGAGGTATGCTCCGGGTGTTTCAAGTTCTCCTTTTTTCCAACTGGAAAGCGCACTTGCTTTCACGAGGCGACGGCAGTTAATGCGACTTGCACAGAAAAGAATCGCCGCAAAATTTTGCCGCGAAAGTCGTCCAATGATCTCGTCGATGCAACGCTCGTAGACACACTGCAGGCAGCACCAGTCAAACAGAGGCAGCCCTCCCTCACGCCATACGTTTACATAGTTTGAGATACGGAGATTTCTGCACATCTACAGATAAACAGACGACCAAAGAATAGTGTCTTTAAGGGGAAACGAAAGCGCTCTCCTTGTTCTGCATGTGCATGCGTAGTCATAATTGTGTGTGCTGAAGAGTAGTGAAACAGAACAGAAACGGCGACTTCCGTCACCTCTCTGAGGTAGCTAGGAAGTGCTGCGTGAGCAATACCGGGACGTCGTAGAGATCGGCAGCGACGAGGAGCTCGAGGAGTGCATTGATCCTCTCCGTCTCTGTTTGCCGGGAAGACGCCTTTTCGTCCTTCTCTTCAGTCTCGGGAGACAGGAGGGGACACCTGGAAACAGGACAACTCCGAAAGACACGAAAAAGGGAATGCCGTACAGGACCACTCATTGACATGCGATGCACACATGCACGTACAAGCGTTCACAGTTCTATACAGATCTCGGAAAAGAATGTAGGTAGCCCGACAAATACCTACATAGAGAGATACATTTGAGTACCGCTGAAGCGTTTCAGACTTGCATGCGACGCGCTTTTTTTTAGTGACTGCAACGTACATATCGGTGTGCATGTAGAGTAAGAGATTTCGAAGAGCAGAGACGGTGAGTCCGGCGGTTTCTGAGAGGTTGATTTTTGTCAGGCCGGCGAGTCGATTCTCTTCGTTCTCTGTCACCACGCGTTTCTGCCCCGACAGACGCGGAATGCAACTCGCGACCGAGGCGCAGCCTTTGGGGCCCTCCCGGAAGAGGCCTTTCAACATGGCGTTGAAAACCTGGAGAAGCGTGAGCAAAAGAAGGACGAAACGCAGAGAGAAAAAGAGACAGAACGCGAGAAGAAAACGAAGACGCGTTGCCACAGCGGGGGGGGCTGCTGGAATCTCGGAACCCGGCACGACACCGCGGCGCACCGTATATATCGAGGGAATCGCAGGAGGCAGAAGAGACCGAAGAGACAAAGGGGACGGAACAGAGGAGACACAGGGGACAGAGGAGACAAAAGAGAAAAGAAGGACGGTGCAGAGAAAAACCAAATGCGATTATGATATTTTTTCTGTTTCCTGCGTCACGTGGCACGAGCGGCCTTCACCTGAAACGCGGTGAGAAATAGAGCAAAAGAACACGTAGGAGAGAAAGAGAGAAAGAGAAGGACGCAGAGAGGAGAGATGCGAAAGAGGAGAGCAAGGGATACAACTCTGTTGAGGAAGAGACACAGAAGCGACAGATCTCAAGAGCCGCCAGGGGTGCGACCACGTGTATGAGGCAAGCGTGTCCAGTTGTCTGTTTCCTCTCATCGCATCTTACCTTGGATCTGGAGACAAGGATCAACTTGTTTGCCTCGAAGACCTCTCCGTGGAATTCGATTTCCATGTCTTTCTCCTGTTCAATGAAGGCAGCAACCTCTTCAGAGAGGCTGGGAGGCGTGCTCCTCTGTAGGGCGTGCACATTTTCCTTTTTGTCCCCAGCTGTCTCCTCGCGTTTGCAGGACAGGTGTCTGAGGGCGACGACTGGTCTCGGGCGAGACGCGGTGGCTGACCTCGGCCCCGCGAGAGCCTCCAGAATCGGACAGTCCAGCAAAGCGCGAATCCTCAAGCTTCCATCTGCCCACGCCAAGGCGCGAGCCTTTCGCCGCGTGCTCACTAACAAAACAGGCACAAGCATTCACCTAATCGAGAAAAAGCTCCACGCAGGAAACGCAGAAGACGCTGTATTCAACGTTCCATAGATCCATACGAAAGACACATATACATAAATACGTATACAGGCAGAGGCATGTAGAAGTGTATATAGTAGGTACACTTCATATGCACGGACATGCATATATATCTCTCTTTTACATCTCTCTTGAGAGAATTCATAAGTGCCGCTTACCATCGCAGAGATGAGTAGGGCCGTACCCGACACCAGGTTCGTTTTTCGAATACACGTCGCTGTCTTCGTACTGAACGATGAAGTCGCGTTTCGAGCCTTGAGTTTGCGAGGTCGACGGAAACGTGTTGGGGTGTTGTTTGAAGATTTGGAGTTTGTAGTGCACGAGAACGTCTTCAGCGAGGCAGCTGTCCACCATAAGATACAACTCTAGCGAACCGGCGTTCTTGGAGTCGCCGTAGGGATACAGCCGAAGAAACCATAGACCGACTTCATTGTCGCCAAAGAGAGGACTGTCGATATACTGGTCTTCGTCTTGCGCACGAAGAACTGAAAGCCACAGAACAAACACACGCGGGACACAAGCCGAGATGCACGCATGCATGAATATATACATATATAGGCACACTTTGTACAGCCTTGGGCAAATGTGCCACTATAGACGTGTAGACCGGCCCCTACAAGCACAAGGAGCTAAGGGGATAGATGCAGACATATGCCTCGATCAACGGGTCCGCATTTATTCATGTCTATTTGAGTAGAAGTATATACGTATGTAGAGAGGTGTCTGTACGGATGTACGCGTGCGTGCATGTCGAGGTTTTGCATGTGGTTGTGGTAGGCGTGTACGGAAGAAGGAGGCAAATGCACCACGTGATTAGTTGAATAGACAACCTGGCCCCTGAAAAGCGACATTGGATAACGAAACCGGTAATCTCGCCACGCACATTTGTTTTTGGCGAGAGCCCAGATCTCCGGGAAATGCGTAACTCGCCAGTTGGCACAGACGCGCCGTTTGTCGACGTGACTCGCCAAACTGAACTGTCTGTACGCCGGCGCGAAGGGAATCCCTTTCGAGTCCTTTTTGGTCTGTTTCTCCGCAATCCCACTTCTTGCCGCCGAAGCAGAAGGACCAGAAGACGAAGGAAGGTCAGAGAGCAATGCAACCGAAGCAGACGCAGGACGGCTCGCGTCGCCGGATGACGAAGATGACAAATGGGGCGGCGAGTGTCCCCGGACACCAGAGTTCGTCGACCTCGAGGAAGTGGCGGAGGAGGAAGAGGAAGAAGGCGAGGAAGAAGAGGAACAAGAGGAAGACGACGCAGATGCGTCGACCCTAGATGGAGGATGCCGACTTGTTCGATGATGCCCACGATGCGAGTGTCGTGACGAGGCTCGAGCCTCCCCCTGTTGAGGCGGAAGCGGAGACGAGTGCGAAGAAGAGTGCGACGAGTGCGAGGAAGACCGTGAAGAATGGGAAGAATGTGAAGAAGACTGGGAAGAAGAGTGCGACGAAGAGTGGTTTTGGTGACTGTGACCCCGCCGTGAAGATGTCGAAGCTCTGTTGCTGTTCCGGTTGCTGTGCTGACTGGCGTTGTGGCCGGAGGCGTGTGGGAGGCGTCTTGCCATGTTGGGGCGAAGAGAGAGAACTCTGGGGATTTGCAGAGAGAAAAAGGCTTTCGAGAAACACGCGTCAACGACTCATCGAGGCGTTCTATCGTGCCGAAATTATTGTGCCGCGCAGCACAACGGTCGTTTCCTTGATTCAACACAGCGCGTGGGCGCACAGAAAAGAGAGAAGCAGAATCGACAAGCCTAGAAACCGATCGGACTCTGGATTGAAAGAACATCCAATTTCCGTGGCCTGAGCACGCTTTTCCCCAAGCGAGAAGTTTGGGGCGACAGGCACTGAGGAGCGCAAAGGGGCTGGATTCAGGCTGCTGGCGTCGGGAAAAGGGATCGCTAGCAGCGGAGACAAGAGGAATGTGGAGAAGGCCCAGCACGGTTGTGTGTCATTCTCGGAAATCGCCTGTGAATACCCAGACGGAGACGGAGATCGACGCCCAGGAGGCGATGCTCAGGCACTCGTCACATTGCGAAACGCGTACCGTCAGCAAACTGCAATATGGGGACGCACATGCAGTGCAGAAAGTTGTTTCTGTTTCTGGGCACGCCACCGATGAATGTAGCCCGGGGAGTATCATTTACGTAGTTTTTGCTGGATCCTGCAAAGCTCGCATGGAAAGTCCGCTTGCCTCAATCGTTCGAGGTCTGAAGCGACGCTGCCTCATTCGTTGCCGACAGTCACAGATACAGGAATGCCACGCGATACAAAACCGTGCTCTACGTGTATAGGCCTCGCTTTTAGGTGGACTTCATTGGCGTCGTTAACCGTGTTGGGATCAAACGATAGGCAATGATTCCCCGATATCTTCCTCAGCCTGGCGGTGGGCACCAAAGTCTGAGCGAGTACTGTGCGCACCTTGCGAGACTTCAAGAGTGTAGGAAGAATGATCACCGCTACTGCACACGTTGTAAAGTTGTAAAGTTGGCTAGGATACGCAGCATAAGCTGAAGCTGATCCCCAAGCTGCAACTAAGATTACAGGTGAGCGGAGTTTGTGAGAGGAGACAACGCAGTAAGGTGCACGCAGTCGCGCGCTCATGGACCAAGTTCACAACTGTGTCGAGTTCCCCAGATCAACGCAAGTCCAGTTTAGGGTTGAGCACCTAGAGGAGAGCTGCATTTGCTGTTCACGGCCTTTGCGTGGATCTCAAAGGTTTCTGTCCATTGTTTAGCTTCTCTCTGGAACGTGCTGTATCGCGAAGTGTCCCGGTGCATGTCAATATTTTGGACAGAGTTAAACACGCCCTCATCGGTCTCTCCGCATGTGACAAAAGCCCGCATTTTCCGCTTCCTGACACACTGGTGTTCAGTAGCCGCAGTCACGAGGAAACCAACTCTCGAGATATCGCCGGTGTTTGAAACGGTGAACTGTTTGACTGTGAAACGGCTGAGAGTCAAGAAACAGAAGACCACCGACGCTCATTTACTTTCTCTGGCCCTCTCTTGCACGGTTTTCCCTCTTTTTTCGCCGGTTTGGTCTCCTGAATCTCAATTGCCGGGCCGGCAAACGGAAAGCTCTAGTCGAGCCGAGTCTAGTGTCGCAGACTATAAAAAGTTGAAATTTTTGAGCAAGGATTTCCCCAAGAGGAAATCGGGACTGTATCCTCTATACATAAAACTGACTGAAGGAAGACTAGAGCGGAACACAAAGGTTTTCTCGAGGAAAACATTTACGCAGAGGAAAGTATGGAACACAGTCTCATTTCGTTGAAGTAAGACCGATTCTGTCGACGCGGATGAAAACGCTTCCATACAAAAAATACAGCATGGCAAGAGATGACCGCGAAAAAACATGTCTAAAAAGCAACCGAGCTGCCGAATGGCGACGCGCCTCTTCACGCGTGAACCAAGGGATTTGATAAAAACGTGTGGACACGGTTTCACTCTCGGAGAGACTCCATGCGACAATGAAACCAAACAAGGGGAACTACAGAATGCCAAAAGAACTCAAAAACCTCAGAGGCAAAAAACGAGGTTACGTCCACTTTCTGCGTCAAAACGACTCAGAACTTGCACATTCGGAATGCGTTTTCTTTTGAACATCGCGATCTCCACACGGACACTTGTGATGGTAGATCAATACTTTCGCAGAACAACCGGTGAACACTGAGATATCGATCTAGAATGTGTGGCCTTCCTTTCTGAGCGCAGGCGGAGACCCACAAACCAACTTGGAAGACCTATGTTATCAAAAGGTTGCAAAAGGTTGTCGCCCTTTTTTTCCGTGTAAAAGTGCCCGCTCTGTGCGCACATGCGAATCCGTGTGCAGACCTCGTCTGTGGCAGACCGTTTTTCCCGGCTTCGGCTCAGCACGCTTTTCCCTTTCCTGCGAGAGGGAAAAACGAGGAGCAAGACGAGGACCTTCCCGGCGAGCGAAACGAATGAAGGGCTCTGCCCCCTGATACAGACAAAATCTACATGCACATAACGCCTAGAGGTTCCATATCAGAGTAGGGAAGTAGGAGCCATCCGCTTCCTGGTGGATCGTCTGACAGCAACGCCGTGTGTACCCGAGTTTCGCTATCCACTGCGCACAAACATGTGCAGCAGCCTACAAGTGTTGCACTAGAACGGCTTTCTGTCGAAAAGATTCCGGAAAAGATACCACAGTCAAGTTTACGCAGCACCGCGCCGCAAGAGGTGCAAAGGTTTACCCGAGGGTTTTGGCGTCGTGCTGAGCCACGAGAACACAGTGCAAACTGTCGAGTCCGCGTTCGTGGCTGCGGAGCTTGCCACTTCAGATGGAAAGTTTAGTGTGAAAGATGCGCAGGTCTGCGCCACGGCCCAACGGGGCACCGCGTTTCTCGCGAAGAGACGCAGCGAGCAGTCAGCGCGCGCGAAGAAACTGCAGAACGTGTCATATTCTTCACTCTGGGTCTTCACGGTTTTGTCGAGCTCGTCTTTTAAGGCAGACGCACCATCAAACCGAGACCCGTTCCTAGTTCAAGGAGGAAAGCACACCATTAGGCGCTGCTAAAATGCATGGGGAAACCTGAAGGCCATCAGGACGTTCGTTGTGTCCATGACGCAGGCTGTTTTCCCTGTCGAGTTGTGCTATCTCTGGCTCATGTGACTGGAAAAGGAAAGGCAGTCGCGTCAACGTTTTAGCACCTAAGGAAGTGGAACAACCAACGACAAAAGGTGCCGCCTCCCCCACTCGCACAGAGGCGGTGCTTTCATAGCTAGAGGCAAAAACAGTCTTCGGATGGACAAGGAAACACAGACGGATGAACAGAATACGCCTGAGAAAAAGACCATATCCCAGAAGGCCGGCCGGATGCCGAAGCTCTAAACCGAAATGCGTGGACCACGTACAGGCGGTAAAGATAAATCTGCAGTAGCCTCCACCCGCCTATCACATACATGTGCTATTGAATATATATATATATATATATATATATATATATATATCGTTAGAAGATTCAGTCTGGGTAAGAGCAGAGGCAGCACATGTAAATATGTATATATTTATATGTTTTTGCCCGTTTATGCCTTATACCACATTGGGGCACCTACAACCGACAGTTGAGGGCTGGCTGTTGACAGACGGTGAACATGTGAGAGAATCTCCGGAGAGCTTTAGAGAAGGAAGGAAAAAGTGACGGACGAAAGAGCTTTGGAACGACTTATCGGCGAAAGTTGTCACGACGGGAAAGGTCGTTTTGCCGGAAGGTAAGAGCGAAGCGGACAGAGAAAACGCACCGTTGCTGTTGCCAACTCGGCAACAGAGAGCCTCCCACAGAACGTGCGAGACAAAAGGTTCGCGTACGGATTTCGCAACACGAAGCACCTCCGGAAGCGAGAACCCCCCTGTCGTTACGTGGAACCCCAACGATACACTTCGATTTGTTACTGCTCTCCGCTGGCACACACTCCGTGGCATCCGGTCCTTAAAAACTCGCAGAAAGCATCTGTATAGAAATGCATGTAATGTGTATATCTACACACACGATCCGAATGTAGAGGCACACACAGACAATATTATATACGCAAGAGAATAGGTGCTTGCGCACTGTACAAAAAAAAACGCTTATCTTTTCCGCCAACTCTCTTCAGAAAAAGCACCGTCGCTGCGTTACATGGCAAAACACGGAAAAACCAAACAGACAACCTGACACAATTGGGCCGTGACTCTCAGAGTCTGTAGGCGATTGCTCTTCCTGACTTACATTCCATGACAGTGTTTTTCCCTTCCTTCCCCATATTCTCATAAAGCGACTTCATTTTGCCGAGATGGGGTCGAAAAACAGGAAACAAGGACGAATTTAAAACAGAGATGTCAACTTCTGTTGCGTGGTGTTCTGTTTCGTCGCCCTTCGCACATCGGACCTTTTTTCTTTTCTCCGGTGAAAAAACACGAGGGCGCCAGGATGCAAAGATGCTTCTCGGTTGTGGGTAAAAACAATAACAGTCTGAACAAAGAAAAAATTGTATGCTGCCGAGTGCACCTCAGAAAACGACGCAGCGTCTGAGAAAGACCCCATCAACTGACCTACTAGAAGCACCATTGATCATAAATGGTGATACCTTTACCTGTATGGGCAAGGACGTTTGCGAGATGTCTAAAAAAGAGGATGACCACGAAAATGAAACTGCCTAATTTTATTTACAAACCCGTGAGTTTGTGAAGAACTGTTCTACGGGGTCTGCGTGGATCGGCCGCGAAAACCTCCCGCCGTCCGAGTCAGAGGGGTAGCCGCCGCACCCAAGTCCCGTCGTTTCTCCACAAACAGAAAACCACGCCTTTGTATACATACATACATACATACATACGTGTTAAGTTGTCTCCGTAAGCCTGGTAAAGGTGCATAACCGTCTATCTTAGACGCTCCCCAGAGGGTCTCGTGAACGCGTTTCGGTACACGCCAGGAGTTGAAAGCCAAGGTAGTGAAATGCAGCTGCCTCACGGACGGAGTTATCTACACAAATCCCTTCACCAAAGATATGCATGCGCATACGGAAGGATGGGAAATATGTAGATGTGTTGGTAGATATGTATTTTGGCACGTCAGAATTTGCCCAGAAGATGTACAGGCAAGTCTTTGGGCAAGCAGGGTTTTGGATTTTGTTGAAACCATCGATGGTTGAGAGCGTCTGCTGCAGTGATTCTCTTTGAAGGGTCAAGCTGGAGCAGTCTGTCGAGTAAGTCGAGACTGTCCGCACAGCAGAAAGGAAAGACGCTTTTCAACGGTTTCGGCGTTGTGTGCGTAAAGGGGAAGAAGGACGGAAGTGACGAAGACAGAGGCCACAAGGCAGGTGCCTCTTCTTTGGAAGCCGCCGTGGTTGGCGTGCCGCGGAGTGAAAAGATTCGACTCAGCTGGTCAATTTCGTTCGCCCCCGGAAACAACGGCGACCCTGGAAAGAGCAAAAACCAGAAAAGGCGAAACACGCACACAAAGACACGCCTCCGTACAGACACACGCTCGCCCATCCAGAGCCCAGTTGCCTCCATGCAACAGGCACCCCCACATCTCTGTGCTTTTGCGAACAGATCCGTACGCTTCCGCCTGTCGACATCACCGGCTGTCCGACCAGCAGAAGAGACGTTCCGCTCGTTAGAAGATCTGTGGAGAGATCCTCTCGTGTCCACAAATCGGCGAACTGTCTACCTACCGACTTGTAGTCTAAGAGAGCTTTCGGAACCCGCGGCCATTCGGCTTCTTTGGCCTTTGACGGAAAGCCCAGACGTATCCTTGCCTGTTTACACGCACAAAGGGATTTGCGTACGCTGCCCCTGAGCCAGGCGCCAGGCACTTTGGCGGTCCGTTTTTCGTTTCCAACTCGCGTGTCTCGTACCTGTCAAAAGCTCGGCCATGATGCACCCGACGCTCCACATGTCGACAGCCTGACCGTAGCGATCTGCCCCGTAGAGCAGCTCGGGAGGACGGTACCAGAGGGTGACAACCTTTGCGGTCATCAGTTCCTTTCGACTGATGGCGACGGCTGCAGCTTTGTGAGGCTCGGCGGGGGTGGTCTCCTTGCATGCGTTGGCCTCGGGTTTGCTCGGCTCCGCGTTCTTCTGTGGGAGAGATCCAGAGACGACGGGGCAGCCGAAGCAGCGGGAAAGGCCAAAGTCGGCGACCTTGCAGATTCCTTGGGCGTTGATGAAGACGTTCGCAGGCGCGAGATCGCGGTGGACAATGTACCTTTTGTGGAGTGCATGCAAGCCCTTGAGGAGCTGAAGCACGATACACTTGACGTGTTGAATGGAGAGGCGCGTTTTGCTGTCGATAAGCTTCTTCAAATCGCCGTGCATTAGCTCCATGACGAGGCAGATAAAGTCCTGCTCGACAAATACGTCGATGACTCCCATCACGTTCTCTTCCTCGATTTCACGCATCACCTTCAACTCCCTGATGGTGGTGAAGTGGAGACCGACACTTCCGACGTTCTGCCGCAGCAGCTGCGCTCGCACCTTCTCCGTCCCCGACGCACTCTGCCCCGCATTTTCCCTGGAAGAAAAAAGGTTTGCGGCGTTCGCCTTTACTTTCTTGATCGCCACAATCTGTTTCGTCAAAAGATCCTCCGCCTTCTCGACGCGCCCATACGTCCCTTCGCCGAGGAATGTGTCGCACAGGCGATAGCGCTGCTTGCCCTCGAGGCGTCTCGGGACGACTGCGGGGTCTCCTTTGACGTTGCTCTCCGGTCTCGCTGCTTGCGAGGGAGGCGAACAAGCCGAGACACCGTCCGACTCTCGAGAGGCGGCTGTCTCGCGCTCTTGCCTGATTTGAGCCGTCATGGTTCCGAAACAGCGGCGTCGACTCGTGAAACGAGGGAATCACACGGAAATCTGAATGGAAGGGTGAATTGCCCCCGGCCGAGAGCGCATGCATAGCCACGGACACGCTTGGGAACAGCAGGATAGAGAGGGGAAGAGAAACAGACAGGGGAAAAAGAAGAGGACGAGAGGGGAAGGACGAGAGGGGAAGGACGAGAGGGGAAGGACGAGAGGGGAAGGACGAGAGGGGAAGGACGAGAGGGGAAGGACGAGAGGAAGAACGCGAGGACGAGAGAGAAGGACCGCAAGAACAAGATACCGAGAGAGAGGAAAGCGGGAAGGAGAAATCGCAAGGAAGAAGCCGCGAGGAAGAAGGGAAAAGAGAAGAAGCGGGCGGATAGGGACGACTGAAGTGAGCAGAGAGGCCCGCCTTCTCGACGTTCCCGGGGCAAAATTAGACAAAAACGCGAGGCGACTCTTCTTGCGTGCCGGGCAGAGAATCCACCACTCTCTCCGGCGGCCGCGAGCGATTAAGAAAGGAGAATACGGGAAAACGGCAAAACACAGAGAAACGGGCGGGCGAAGAAAAAGTATGCAGTTGCAGGAGAACCCGGAACTTCCAAAACAGATCTACCTCGACTAGGCTGTCGGCCGTCCAGTTAAGAAAAGAAGAAAGAGTTTTCTCCCGCGATTTTCAGCCTTCGCTCGAGAGAGATACAAAAAGGAAGCTGCCTTCTCCGCTCATCGTTTTCAAAAGAAAGTGAACGGGTGTCAAACGTTTGGCGGCGGGAAAATCGTGAGACGTCGATGCATGTGGAGTGTTTATGTACGCAGAAAAAAGAGAGCGCGCGCGTCAATTGCAACTCGCTAGCAGCTCTAAAACGGCAAGGCGAGACTATGGGATTGTCGATTTGGAAGAGCGAGAATTGTTTTTTTGACGTTAGAGCAAATTTTGCTCTGCCGCGGGCGGCGCTTGCCACCGGCGCTACGGAGGTTGCGCCTCTCGCATGGCGGATCGGGCTGTTTGAGTCACCTCGCAACTTTGGAGAGGTTTCCGCTGCAAGTCCTGTCCTTCTTGTTTGTGTCTCTCTGTATAGAGGTACACTGTGAGCATCTCGCGCGCTCTCCTGGACGGTGGACCTCTCCTTTCCCCTTTCTCTCACAAAACTTCCCCTCTCGGGAGGCCGTGCGCCCCGAGAAGGTTCCCGCATGAGTCTATCTTGCGGGCCGACAGGCTCGTGGACTCGGTTTTCCCCCTCGGCGTGGTTTGTGCCACGAGACCGTTTCCCGCAGGAAAATCTGCTGGCCCCGCTGGCCTTCTCGGATCAGGTTCTCCTCCTCTTTTCCGAGGCAGGTGAAAAGGGGAGCAAGAAACCCTCGCCGTTGGGCGCGGACGCCTCGTGAGGGAAATGTGCTCTCCCTGGTCTCGCGTTCTCTCTCGCGGTTCGCTACGTGCCAGTGCCTTCCAGTGTGTCGCATCTTGCAGAGAAGTCCACCTCGACCAGTCGATGTGTGCGTGAGTTGACGTGCAAGTTTTTGTCGAGACGCGGGCATGAAAACGGGCGCATGTGAATCAGCGAAAAAGACATAGAGAGGCGGTATACAGGTGGACAGAGCCCCGTCGGTCCCTTGGTAGATGACTCTTCGGTTAGGCGCGGAACGCCCAGGTTTGCGCTCTCTTTTTCTCCTTTGGGCCCTCCAACTGTGACGAGTTCCAACAGAAGCTGTGTCTTTTACGCGCCACTGAGTCGGATCGAGATGTCTGGGACAGCGCCGAGTTCGCGGGAGGCCGCAATTATCTGTGACCAGTGTGCCGCCTCTCGCGACACGAGACTGCTCAGCGCGCGGTAATGGAGGTTGGAGGGACACGGGGACATGTGGGGGGTTTGCAAAGTTCGCGTCTCCCTTTTTTGCGCTGGGATTTGAAAACGGCAAATCCCCAGGCGCCGCGATCTCACCCGTCCTCTCCAGCACTGCGCCCGGTACTCGGCAGAGAGCGGCGAGCTCCCTTTGCAGCGCGCGCACAGCCTACAGCAGATTTCTCTTTTCTCTTTCCAGCAGATGTTTTTTTCGCGTGGGTGCAAACTCTCTTTTTCGAAACAGGCCTGCGCTTGATTCGAGAGCCTCTTCTGTCTCCTTTTTCGACGCGCGCGGCGGTACCGTCAACGCCGGAATCGCCCTCAGCGCACAGCCGCGAACGCCGACCCGACGGACCAGCGTGAGGTTTCCGACTAAAGTTGTTTGCGATAAATGAAAAGGTGGATGTGTTTTGAGTCGGAGACCCCGGTCGTTCGGCGCAGATTCGTTGAGGCGGGTTCGAGAGAAGATCTGAGAAGCAGGAATTCAAAAACGCGCCGTCCGGTCGTCGCGCGTGCCTCTGGAATCGGAGGCTCGTCGCCGCTTTCCTCTGAATCGGGTAGTGAACCCCTGCCGCACCCTCTGAGCAAAGGTCATGGATAGTGCGACTATGACGCAGATCTCAAGTTCTCTATCTCGTAGGTGTTTTTTTTAGCTCGATTTTCTCCGGAAACTCGCCCGGAAAAAAAGATTCACGGACGGACTGGAGAGAAGTGTCTTGCTCTCCTGAGAGGAAAAGGGACCAGCGGCCACCGAGCACAGCGTTCAGTGGCCTCAAACTTTCGAGGAAACTCTAAAATCCAGCTGCGTGGCGCCTCTCAAGCGTTGCGGCGACCCTTCTTTCCACAAGGAAATAAACACTAACGGTAAGATACCAACTTTCGTGCTCCGGATCCGACGCACCATTCCCGACGGGTCACACGCAGGCCTCTCGACATCAGCGCATTTCGAGCCATGGTTTGCGAGGGTTGTCTTTGTGGAGTCTTTGTGGAGGGCAGAAAAATCCACACTCTGGGCCTCTAAAAGGAAAACGGCACATGCACAGAAAGATCGGCGTTTCGAAGGCGGACCTTTTTCTTCACTTCCGCCGTGCATCTCCCGACAACGCGCGAGAGGGGATCTACATGGTACACCACGGAGGGTTCATTTTTTCCGTTGGAGAAATCCCCCGACCTCTCTCACTCCATTCATTTCAGTGTCTTTCGATAATTTGCCGAAAAAGATCTGCGCATGCAGCCGTGCATTGGGCAAACCACATTTGGTTAGTCTAGAAAGGCATACGCTGTGCCTTTCTGGCCGTAATGTCATACTCTCGTATGCGCATCTACGTAGCGGGTATCGTGAAAGGAGCGAGCGTGGAAATGATGTCGAGAAGAGTGTCGTGCCGCGTTTGTGAGAAAGGAATGCGTCGAAATCAGTGCTTGTTTCTCCCTTCGTCAGTTCCCCTTTCGCGTATCACGTCCGTGCCGCGCGCACTGGCTGAGGCGGGGCGAACTGCAAAGGACTCGGTCTGTACGCGTTCTTGAGGAACCCACTGAACCTCGCAGGGGAGTGCGTTCACCGGGTTTTCCCTGCCGAGAGTCACACTGTGTGGCGCAAATCGAGTTGGAACGTGTGCGCGTTTTCGACGCCATCTTTTCCTTTCGTCTCTCTTCAGTGTTCCGGGAAGCTCCAGACATCCCTTCGCCTCGGTGCTGTGTGTTTCTCCTAGGTTCTCGCCGGTACTGCCCTCAAGTGCCGTGCGAGACTGCAAGGCCCGCTCTTGCGCCGCCCCCCCCCCCCCCCGTGTCGCTTTGTGTGCCGCGTTTCGCTCCAAAAAGGCGGCGTCTCGCCAGATATTCGCAATGCCTCTGTCTCCCATCGTTTCTCCCCGCCGTGACGCTTTCTTCCAACGTTGAACGTTCTCTGCAAACATGGCGCATCGCACCTCTCTCCACCTGTGCGTCCTCCTCGTCGCCTCTCTGGCCCTCGCCGGCGAGTTCTGGGCAGGCTCTGCGCCGTTTGCGACCCAGCCTGGCCTCGCAGCAAACGCAGGATCTGGAGCTGAGTTGCCCACTTCCATCGACATTGACGATGACGCCGAGGGAAGTTCGGAGGTGCGTCTCCCTGCGGCCGCCTCGGGCTCCGAGGCGGAGTCTCCTGTCTCCGATGGGGGCCCCGGCGACGAGGTGTCGGCCCCCGACCTCGACGAGTCGAGCACGCAGGCAGACGAAGACAGCGGGGCGCTCACGCCGCCCTTGTCACAAGTGTCTCTCAGCCCGATAGACGCTCTGAAGAGTCTCTTCCTCTTGGGCGACGCTGAGGAGACAGGCGCCATCGGGTCCGAGTCCGGCAGCGCCTCTGCCAAGACCTCAGCGGTGAACCACGTGAACCGCCTGCTGCAGATGCTCAGAGAGTCGAGCGACGACGAAGAAGAACGGCTCTTCCTCGTTGATCGGAGAGAAAAGAAATTCGTCACCGTGAAGGAGTGGTACGCGTCCACCGTCGCAGCGACTATGCTCGGGAGACGCCCAACAGATGAGGACGTAAGTCCCTCGAAGTCGGCAGGCCTTCGGTGGGTTTACCGATTCGGCCCGCATACACACACGCACGTTCCTTTCCCCATGCGCCGCGCACCTGTCCGATTCGTGGGCTGCTCGTCGGGTTACCACCGGGCTTTTTGCATGTTCGCGCGTCGCGGTCAGTCTCTGCGTCGCGTCTCTCTCGCGGGCTTCCTCTCGCCACTTTGGAAGATCAGACTCTCCTGTTGCTTCCTTCGAGAAGCGTGGACTCCAAGAGGGCGAGAAAGAAGCGTTTCGCAGCCTCCGCTTTCAAAGGCGTCGCTCTGTGCTCTCTTGGATCAGACTCCTTTGGTTGGCCGCCTCCCGGCCGAGAGCTGTCTTTCCGGCGGTTGTCCGTCAAAGTGTCTCCGTTGTCTCTCTGTCGTCTCGCAGAGTGTCTCCGCTGTGTCTCCATCGTCTCTCAGAGTGTCTGCGTCGTCTCTGATGTCTTCTTTGTGTCTCTGTCGTCCGCTCCTGCGTCGTCTTTGTGGCCGTTCTGTCCGCCCTCATGACTCGCCACGCGTCGTCGAGCTCGCCCCCCTGTCCTGCTTATATTGTCCGACTTTTCTGTCACCTGCTTTCTCTTTCGAGCCGTCAACTCCCCGCCCGCGTCTTGACAGGCGCAATGACGAATATACGAACCGATGGGAAAACAATCTCGGACGATTGTCTGAGATTCGAGCGTCGGAGAAAAACGCATGGGGATACGTCAATTCGTGAGAAGCACTCACTGGCGTGTCTGGTTCCTCTTTGGGTGTGCAGTTTGTTTTCTTCACTCGTGTATAGGCGGTGCGTCATGCCCCAAGCGCGACCGGCAGCGACGACGGAGTTGGTGCATTGGTGTCTCTGCTTTCTCCACCTGGCGGTGGCGCCGCTTCCACTGTCTTCTTTCTCTTTCTTTTTTGCTGCCTCGCGGGTCTCCAGGCGATCCTTGTCACCGCGCCGTCGGCCACCCTCCCAGACGTCCGTATGAAGGCGATTTTCGACGGGCACGCAGGCGAGGCGACTTCGCAGTACTGTGCTCGGCACATCGCTTCACACCTGGGTAGGGCTTCCACTCGACTCTCTTCGCAAATGCAAAGAGCCCCTTCCATGTCGACAATCGTCTTGCGGCTGTTACACAGAGACTAAACAACGACACGTGAACGTATATATATATATATATATATATGTTTATATACCATGTGCATAGACCACGCGTTGTTCAGTACGGTGGACGGAGACATACAACGTTGCAAAGTAAACATGTCGGTAGATGTTCGTCCTGCCTCGCGTATTATTTACATATATATATGTATTTGGAAGTTGTATTCTTATGCAGGCAGGTAGGAAGAGTGCGGGAAATGCTTTTGAGAGACGGCTGGGTCAAACAGAGCGTTTTTGTTGGGGAGAGGATCTTTGGCGTTCTGTTTTGAGGTTAGGTGTTGCAAGTATTTGCTCGTGTTGTTTCGTAGCGTGTTCAGGGTCTTGCTCTTTTCCGGCACTAGCTGCCACTCAGAGACGGGGTAGAAGCGCGTACGGGGTGTTCTTTTGAGAGCCCGAGAGAGAGAAAAAAGGCCGCAGAATGCCTCGCAGGGACGTCTGTGCAGGCCGAGCATCTCTCAGTTTTGCGGGGTGACGGGCCGCCACGCTGTGGGTTGCCCGTTTTTTCGCGTCGGTTTTTCTCCCAGGCCAGCTGTCCGAGCTTTCGGCCGAGGAAATTACGCGGGTGTGCCTCGAGCTCGACGCGGAAATCATTCAATCGTCGGGGTCGACCCATGTCGCGGGATCCACAGGTATGCCTCGCGCCACAAGCGCCTGCGGTGACACGGTCCGTGTACAAATCCTGGCGAATTCACGTTTCAAATAGCTGCATGCACACCATGCGAATCTTTAGGAGAGCACGTCTTGGCGTCTGAGTGAGGGGACGAGAAGGGGACTTTGACTGAGCACGGATTTCAAAAGGCACGCCATCTCTCGCCACTTTGCAGGCCGGCTTCCTCAGAGCTGCGTATCACCATATAAATGCATGTAGATTCGTATACATGTTTACATGCGTTTGTGCATATTTGGCGTGTGGGTATGTGGCGTCTTCGGCGCGTGGGTATGTGGCGTCTTCGGCGCGTGGCAGTATTTGCGTGATTTGGGAGATGTAAGGCGCACATAGCATCTCTAATTCGTTCAACGCCACACACGTACATCGCAGCCGCTATTGCTTCACACAGAAACATAGAAATATATATATATATATATATATATATATATATATGCATGTATGTATGTATATACATGTATATTTATATGCATGTATATATTTTGTCCGTGGTGTACGTGGCTGTGTGCGCCTGTGTGGTGTGGAAGGTCGTTCTCGTCTTTTTCTTGGTTCATTTCTTCGTGCCGCTCTGTTCGGGTGTTATTTTAGGCATCATTGTACTGATTGAGCGCGTGAACACTCCCCGGGTGGAGAAAGTTGTGGGAAGAGAACTCGTGCCTCAAGGCGAAGAGGGCGACTTTGTGCCTCTCGAGAAGTTGATTCAAGAGGAAGACGACGCAGACCACCCAGAGCTCGCCGGCCGCTACCCAAAGGTCCCCGAGATGAAAGACGTTACCATCCCAGGCGGATCCTTCATCGTCACGGTCGCCAACATAGGTCCGTGCTCGTGGTTTGTTTTCTGCGGAGCCCGAGATACGCGTGAATCTGTTTCTGCGGAACGGGGGATCGTCTCCAGCGGTGTTCACGGCGACGGCTTCTTCTTTCCTCTTGAAGGGCGTACAGCAGCATGCAGGGAGATACCGGTTAAACCCTCACGCCGGTTCGGTTCTCTTTCGTGCCCCGCCCGGCCAGAGCGCATCGGAGACTCGCGAATGGCCATTCCTCTTCCCTCAGTTCTTCTTTGCGTACCCGTACAAGTTCTATCTCTCTCTATATATATATATATATATATACATATATATATATATATGCGTGTAGGTGTAGGTGTACGAGGATAGGCACGTCAGCGTCTGTGTAGACAGAGATAAGTAGAGGTGGAGTTTGTATCGACACAGGTGAGTGGCGGCGTGAGAGTGAATATGTGGAAAATTGTGTTTTGGTAAGACGCATTTTGTATAGAGTTCTCAGTAGACGGTTTCTGGTGTTGCCGCGCGGAAGCGCCTCGTGTGTCTCTCAGCACCGGTGCCTGGCTTCAGTTTGCAGGCCGCGCGTAGCTGCGTTCCCCTCCTTTTTTCTCGCATGTCTTGGGGTTCCCTGATGTCGCAGACAGTGCCCCAGAGCGGCCGGTCCGGTGCCTCTTTTCGTGCGTCTCTCCAGGTGACTCCAGAGCTATGTTGATTGATAGCGACGGCGGGTTCACGCGGTTGTCGAAGGACCACAAACCGAACCATCCCATCGAGACAGCTCGCATTGAGAAGGCCGGCGGCTTTGTCCAGGATTTCGACGTTCCGCGGGTAGATGGGATTCTCGCGCTCTCCAGAGCCTTCGGAGATTCCGTAAGCACACTTTCGTTTTCCTCCACAGGCAGGCGCCTTTGGAGACCGACGTGCCTCCACGTCGAGAGGAACCCTCCACACACATATTCATTTACATATAAATGCTTGTTGGATTCACGAGCGGTGCATGCAGATTTGATGGGCGAGATGGCCTGCTACGAAGGGGTGTGTACGTACACTTGCAGTGCGAATGTGCGTGCGGACAGGACTGCGGACTTTTCGGTGTTTGCTCTGTCGTGCATCCGCAGGATTTTAAATTGAACCTCAATTTGTCTGCGGAAGAACAGAAGGTCATCGCGGTCCCAGAGGTCCGGAAATTCTACGCGAAGCCAGGAGATCTTCTGTTGCTGGCATGCGATGGTGAGCGTCACCGATCTGGCTTTCACGTTCTCTGCCTCTCCTCCCCGGTGGTCTACCTCGCGGCTCCACAAGAACCGGGCCTTCTACGTGTCAGTCTGTGTGCGCCTTTACATCTCCATTTGTTTTTGTGCGCTTCTTCAGGGGAGGACGTGCCTGTAATTACACCTACGCATGCGTATCTGCAGACCTTTACAGTGATGAGGTTGGTAGATGTACCTCGATGTTTCGGTAGTCGCCTATATATACCATGGATATGTGCACGCCTCTACGCAGATGGATACGTTATATTTGCATGTGTAGATATGTATTTGAAGAGAGGCAAGGGTGGCTGTGTTGTCAGATAAATTAGGGCAGATAAGAGGTTCTTTCTCCAGAGGCGCGGTGTGTTTCCAGGTTTGTTCGAGCCGAACGGCATGGACTGGTTGTATGTTCGGGACTTGACACTTACGGAGCTAGAGAAGGCAAACGGCCGCCTGGAAGACGTTGTAGCGCGCTTGATGGATTACGCGTACGACATGGGCTCCCAGGATAACATCAGCGTCATGATCACTTCTTTCCACAAACGCAAAGTGGAACAGCCTACTGCTGTCCACAAGGTTGTCTCAGGCGCCGGTACGGGAAATCGCAGGCGCCGCACGGTCTCTGCCCGGTTCATACCATTTACACCCATATGCAAGCACGCACGACGCTTGCGACCGAGACGCGTCAGGGGGTCTCGAGTCCCGCGGGAGGCGTAAATCTTCATGCGGTCTGTATGTTTCCGTTTGCTTCACGGCTTCCCCCCCACATATCAGTGTACCTCTGTGGCGGGCGGTCTTCGGGTCGGCGACACCCAAAAGGCACGTGGATTCCCTTCACCTCCCTCCATTCGTTTGTCGTTCACGGTGCATATGTCGACCACTATATATATCTCTCTCTGTCTCTGTCTCTCTCTCTCTGTCTCTCTATATATATATATATATATTTATCTGTGCGTGTGTAAAAAAATGTATATTGCGTCTACTACCCACACCGGCACCACGTAAATGGATATGCATCTCGGTGGAGGCATATAAGTACACGTAACTGCTCTTTGTAGTTGCCGGGTCGAGTGCGTGAAGGGGGCGGTTTTTCCTGTCTCTTTTTGCTCCGCTTCAGGTGAAGTGGTGTCCGAGAGACATCGACCGGGTGACGACGACGAGGCTGTCGAGGGCGACATGGTGTCGCTGTTCTAGAGACTGTACGTGTTTTCCAGAGTGATTGCCAGAAGCACCAGCAGCCCTCTGGGCCGGAGGCGTCTCGCCTGTCATTGTCGGCCTCTTCTGAAAAGGAGCACTCGCTCTGCTGTCGCGGAAGCCTTCAGAGGTGCGTGTATACCTTGCTCGGGGCGTTGTGGGGCGGCCAGGCTGCATGTTTTTGCACCAGGACGCTCGCTGCTGCAGTGGCGCTTTTTGGTTGGGTGCTGCATGCGCGAAAACGCGGCGGTTACCCAGTGCTGACAGATCCGTGCCAGCAAAAACGGACATATACACACACACACGCAGGGAGGCATTCGCGGCTGCGCAACATTTCAGGCACGGTAGAAAATCGCCTGTGACCTGACGCCTCAACGCGAGGAGTCTTGTGTAACAAGGCCGTCGGCTCTTGTGGTTCCCTTGTCTGTGTGCCTCCAAAGCGGGAGGTTGTCAACCGCGAAGAAACTTTGTGCGCATGCACGGGCGGCAGGGAGGTAGAGGCTCGCCGCCGTTCCCCTGGAATGATTGGAGCGGTGCGCTTCCGAGGCGCGATTGGGCAGTTTGTGAACAGGTTACGGGGACGGGACGAGGGGATCTGTGCGTTTCTAGCGCAGTGTCGAGAGCGTCGAAACGACGAATCCGACACGCGAGAACACAGGCGGCATGCCTCGCTTGTTCCTCTACGCGGAAGCATCGGGGGGAAGTTGTGGAGACTGCGGCACCGATTTGAGAGGGCGACCGTGGATACGATAGGGGCGACGGGAGAGGCGTAGTGGGAAATCGCGTCTCGTTCGCCCGGAGTCCGTGAGGTGGGTACTTCCGCGTAGTCTGTGGAGTGGAAAGGAGGGGACGGGAGGCAGAGGGAAAAGGGTAGGAACCGCATGCGTGTGGATGCTTGAGATGTACCGTCAGGGTGGTGATGCGAGAGAAAAGGGCTGTGGTGCCTGAGAGGCGTGGGCGGCTTCACGTTTCCCAGAGATGCACTGGACAGAATGGGAATTCGCCTTTTTGTACAAAAGGTTGAGAAGGAAGTCAAATAGCAACGAGGGGCTGCAAATGTTGGCAGCAGCGAGGAAAAGAGGGGGACACTCGGCGAAGTTTTCCATCTCGGCTGTTTGAGGAAGACAGAGGGAGTGATAGCACTCGACGGTGCATTCATTTAGGATCGAAACTGGTCAAACGAGTCACAATGCTCATGCATCGTCGGCACATGAGCTTGCGGTAAATGGGGGCAAATTCCGCCGGAGCTTCCACATCGAAGAAGTCGTTGCTTCTAACAAATCTGACGCAGTCCCTCTCTCGTGTACGCGTGCCCAGAGGCACAGCCAGCTGCTTACACACCGCCTCGCACTCGCGCTGCACAGGTCTGCGCGTCGGCAGTTGTACATTTTCGGGCGCCTTTTGCAGAAGGGTTCAGAAGCACCTGAGATACCAGGGGAGATGTTTCAGAAATCCTGCCTTAGCTGTAGTCAGTCCCACCACACGCAACCCAGCTCACGTCTTGCATCGGTGAACGATCATCCGGAGCTGCATCTTGTTCCGTAACGAAGAAGCAATCAGCCGGCCTTCGTGCGCGGCCACAAACACCGGAGTTGTGACAACGCTCCGTCAGGACGCGACACGCGTCTAGCAGTTACTTCCAGGGGAAACCGGACTCAACGAGATCGATGGAGCAGGAACGACAGGGACTCCAGGTTTGTCGGGGTTCAGCGAAAGCGATCACACCTCTTATTGGTGGCGGGGAAACTCTCCAGAAGCTCTGTGTGTGGATATCGCTCCACCGCCGTCCCCACTTCTCTATCTTACCCAACACGCTTCACCTCGAAACGACATGAAGAAACAATCCTGATCTCCTGTTATATCTTCCCAGCCTCGCATCGATCAACAACAAATATACTCATATATATATATATATATATGTACGTGGAAATCCTGTTCCGGTCCGTTTGCCTGAAACGTCGCGGTAAGTACGCGCATAGGTATTTCTTAGTATGTGTGAATGCGTGACCACTGATCGACCTAGAATGCGTGTACGTTTGCGAAGATTTGTCCCTTGCTAGTTGAAGGAGTGCACGAGTTTCCTTCCAGTGTACACTGAATTCCTTTGAAATGCTTCTGGAGCAGGTAAACACTCTGGGAATTTTCGAGAAACGACTGTCGAATGAGCAAAGACTCGTAGGGGAAGTAGAGAACGGAGCGGTTCTGGATGTCCAACTCCGGTTGTGTGCACCACGTTTGGTCCAAGGTGACAGCGCCGCCGCCGGTGGACGTTATCTCAGCCGTCAATTTTGTCTGTGTTATCTTCCATTTTTGGTAAAGGGAAAAAACCGCCGTCGGGTTCTGCCCCTCTCCACGTGCTCGCGCAGTGCTTTCTTAAAAAGGGGAACCCGCTACTTTGCTGCGATACTGGAAGAACACACAATCCTCAACAGCGGCCCTAGACAACGGCTTCACCGCGAACAACGCAGCGAGAGAGACAAGCGTTTCAGGAAAAGAAGGAAACCGGGGAAACGTTGAAACTACAATACGATCTGCACACTGTCGAGGGTGTTGTTTTTGAGGCAGCCCAGCATGGCGTAAACACCAGCAGGAACAGACTCCGTTGGGGCACATACTAAGAAAATGGATCTCTCCGAGATGCGCAAATCACGCACGTCGAAGACTCTTTTGTGCCGGATTTCTTCATTTCTGGTGCAACAAAACGATTGAAAACGACAACACTGCCGAGGCAATCGTAGGTGTGGCGAAACCAACCGAAGAAGGAGCAAAACTACCCGGCATTTCCGCCGTCTCACTGATCCTTCATCGTCTTTTGTGCCTTCGCTCGCGCAGCGACAACGAACTCTGCAATTTCCTGAGGTTCCACGGAAAACCACCACACAAATATAAGGCAAAAGTACACGGACTTATTTATATACAGATACGGGCACACACACACATACATGCAGGGGTGGACATCCTCGTATATATACTTGTGCAATTGTCTCATGGCGCACACAACGACACGCTCACACACATATGTATATATATATATATATATATATATTAATTTTTGCACCCAAGCAGAGTAATGCAAGCACGCACACGAGAACTTCACGCGCAGAGGTAACTATGTACAGGCATATATATATATATATAGTGTGTATATATATGCATACACTTACACACGTGCGCATATATCTGCACAAGAGGACGATGCCTGCTCAGCTTACCTGGAGTGTCTCGAAATTGTCTGCAGTTTCGTCCGGGACAGTGACGTCAAAAATTTCCTCCACCTGGTGAGAACGCAAACGGGACGCCGTCCGCACACACGGACCCCCCCTGTAATTCGGTCGGTCGTCTCTGAAGCACGAATCGTCGATTCAGAAATCGTAAGCGTTTCCACCAGCTTGCTCATTGCTAACTGTCCACCCCTGGTGAGTAGCCAAACAGCTGACCAAAGACACAGCTGTACACGCATGCTTCAATCTTCACTAATGACGTATATATGTATATGTGTTTTAGTCTCTATTCGTGCAACTCCGTATACATCTGTTTAGCGGCGCTTCAGCACGTCCTGAGCCGTGAGGAGGCATCGGCCTACATCGAGGACAAATTCGACTGTATCGAGACAGTCCCAGAGACGGCCCTCTCGGGTGCGCAGTTCCTCTAGCTTGCTTGTAGGTGTCGCCGTCTCTCCTTTCTGCAGAGACTTCTGAGCCATCCCGACAATGTAGCTTGTTACCTGAAGAAAACAGCCACCGGGCACCGACGCACAATTCTACACATGACCCTCCTATACATCTATACACCTACATTTGTACATCTACATTCTTTTTCTATCAGGCATTATTCAGAACCTTTGAACAAGATGCATGATTGAATATCTGTAGGCGCCACATAGCTTCTACGTCACATTCACACGCACCGGCGCAAGTTTCATATATGACTCACTACCAGAGAGAAACATACCGATTTAGGCTGTAAACGCATGCAGACACTGGAATATAGACACACGCATATGCCTGCGTGTACCACGCGCAGGTGGAGGGTCCATTTCCTTCTGGACTCAGCAGAAGCGTTGGGGAGACGCTACCTTGGTCCTGTTCGAGCCTTTTCCCTTGTCGTATCCGTCGAGGACTTACTGCATTAAGGTCGGTGTCGACAACTGGATTTGCGCGCGTATCGTCTGAAGAGGAAGGCACTGTCCCGGAGTCTCCCTGTGGCACAGGAGTTGTACCACCGGTCGAGTGTGCGCGGCAAAACCGAAAGGTCGGGCTCGACGGCAGGTTCTCAAACTTCTGCAAACCCGATCCTACTCGGTGTGTGGCAAGAGCCGTTCCCTGTGAAACGAATCTGTGGCACGAAAAAAGTCTCTTTTCTGCTTGTTCGACGTGAGATGCCGCGCTTGTCTGGCGGGATGGCCATCCCCCCACGACCTCGACCTTTGATTGCATCGAAGCTGCACGTGCTGGCGGCAAGATGCATTTTCCTTTTCGCGCTAGAGGCGAAAACACAGCTTGAAAAGGGAAGCCCCTGATAATCATTTCCATCCTCAAAAAAAGGAGACGAAGGAGCAGAAAAGATATGGCGGAACAGGACTGGCCGGCACAGAGCCCGGAAACGGAAGCGACTGCGCCGCAAACAACCCAGGACAAGAACGAATGGGACGATACGCCTTTCTAAACGGAGAACGAAGAATGGAGGACAGAAAACAGTCCAGATTCAGTGTAGAAACGCAAGAGGAAAAAAGACGCACGTCAGACGCGCAGTGGCACGCATCGAGCATTGGAAGAAAGAGGCAGTCCTTGCAGCGGAGATCGCATTCGCAGTCTCCCTCAGCGATTTTCTCGAATCTGAATTCGTGAAGAAGCGGATTTTCCGCTCGAGAAAATACAAATAGCAGGCTCGGACACGAAAGTCCCGTGCGGCGTGCAGGAAAGTTGAGAGGTCGGTGACTCGGCTGAAAAGTGTGCTGCGCAAAACTCAGGGTAGCCTGTTGCCTTCAGCGGTTGTCGGCAGCTGGTACAGAAGCCAATTAGAATCTTTAGAAAGAAAGGGAATCTCTGCGGAGAGAAAAAGTTAGAAGTGGGTGGTTGTTTTGAGAGAGAAACAGACATGTATCAGTGGAGCCCCTCTACTGCAGAAAAATCGCAGTACGCGGCGCTGTGCTGAGTAGTAGTCTTGTCTCGGAATTGTCCCCGCCATCGAACAGCGAAAGATAAAACTCTAGTTTTTTCCGATTGGAAAATGATTTGGCAGTAAGTACCATGGGAGCAGCAGAGCCGAGAAAGAGTGCGTACATTTTCTTTTCTTGTCCCATGCCACTACTTCCTTCGCTCCTGCTCTAAGTATTCGCAACCGAGGAGCGCGGAGCAGGAGGCTCTCACCATTCCCCCCGGATTGCGTACACAGCGATGCCTTAGGGGGGGGTCAGAGGGAGACATACTTGTGCGCATATGCACATGTGAGTTTCTGCTTGCGTAACTGTACAGCAAAACTCTCTCGTTACGAGAAAAGAATGCCTGATGGTTCCCGAAACTCTCTACGCAAGCTCTAGATTCAGGCATCGGGCTGAGTCAACAACACTGCGCATATAACCGTTCGCCTACAAATGCGGGGCTACGACTTCGGCCCGCCTGCTCTCTCCCCCAAAATGCAACTAACCATCGACAGATAGGGCAGGCGGGTTTACAATACGAATGTTGTGCGCGTCAGTGGTCCGTTTTTCTCCCCACTTTTCTTCGATCTGCATAAGTGAAATATGAAAACGACTGTGAAAATACCCCGGGAACCCAAAAAGTGGCAAGTGCGGTCGTAAATGAACGAGAAAGACGCTCGCTGCCACTCTCATACGCCTGCAGTAATCTAGGAAACTCGTGGCGGAGGTTACCGCGTTCGTGCGCCCGCCCTGTGGCATATGGCTTGCTTGAGGAAGTGTCTCGTTCTTTCTTGCGGTGGAGATTTCCTTCCATTGTTCTCAAAAAAGTCTCTATGTGAGGCTCATGTGTTGCCATCGTAGTCAAGAATATCCTTTTAGGCAAGAAATTCCACCCTTTTCCCGGTAAAGCTGCTCGCTTGTCGCAAGCTTGCTTGCCCTCAACCACATACTGGTGTACTACCGCTAGAATTCACTATTGCTTCCATACACCTCGCACCGGGCACACCCTGTGTTTCTAGACGTTCCCGCTTCTTCGTAGACTATCACTGCTTAAAGGAGGTTATGTTTTTTTTATCCGGCGGTGGTTTTCTACTCTTTGTTTATCTTTTGTTTGTTGATATCCTTTCCGGTACCGTAAGACTCCGGCCGGACTCTCTTGCCTGCGAAGCTTTTCACCCCCTCTGTGGCGTTCCGGGAGAAGCTGTCCGGTTTTTTTTTGCGGCGTGCCTTTCTCTTCCTCCGATATTGAAAATCCGTTTGGTACCATGGGGAGGTGGCTGTCTCTGAGAAACTGAAGAGGCTACTGGTTCTGCGTCATTGAACAAGCAAGGAAATGGGGGATACACAGTCAGTTCCTGTGCCGCAGGCCGGACGGGGGCAAGGGACGGGGACAGAAGAAGAGAGCGGAAGCGCCGACAGTTCCTTTCTTTCCCTGAATTATTTTTCTCGACGCACACCTGTGGAAATTTATGCGGTCCCTCTCCACCCAGGACCGGATAATGGTGGGTCGGATTCGCGTGTCCTTCAGAACGGAGATCCACCTCGCGTGAGTCAAGTCGGGAGACGCCCTGTCGGAGCGGCGCAACAGATTAGAATGATATTCCCAGTAGATGCAGAGGAGGAAGATGATGATGTACGGAAACTTACGGGCGAGGCTCCTGAGCAAGAATTCATGTGCTCGGTGTGTCTGGAGCTGCTGTGGAAGCCTGTTGTCCTGGAATGCGGTAAGCTTGCAAGCTTTCTTTCGAGGCAAGAACGGGACTCGGAATGGTGCGGTGAAAATTAAGTGTTGACGATTTGTCGCAGAAACTCTTGTCCAGACCGTCACTTATCTTCATGCGACACAGAGCTCTTCAACGTCCACGTTTGCCATTCCATGAACTCAGGTGCATGTACACGCGAAGTTCTACAGAACCTCTTTCCCCCTCCCCTTTCACTCATGATATCCTTCAAGTATACTTCTTTTCTTATGTGGATATGTACATTGAAATATTTGTATGCATATATGTACATATATATATATATATATATATATATATCGGCCACCTAAAGGAAGAGCGAAGATGTTGATTTTGCAACGCGGGGTGGAAATATTTGCTATTCAATCTGGTGGACAGGGGTGGCGGATCGTCGGTTTCTGACCGTAGTGTCAGTTCTGTCGGAGTATAAATTTTCTTTCATTTTCTTGGTCGCTTGCTTCTCCGCCACGGACCGATGCACGAGGTACTCCATTGGTAGTGGGGTGAATTTAGTTTCCTGAGGCTCTTGCAGGCATTGCCCGAAATGATGCACTGCTCGGGGGTGGTTTACACTTTATATATGTCTATAGGTGCATCTACATATTTGCATGCATAGTCGTCGCTGGTTGCCACCTCACTGTTATGAACCAACATATGTGTACGACATGGAATGGCTGATGTAGCGTCCTTTTCTGCACTGCTGCTGCTGTTCTTACTGCTTCTCAGGACACGTTTTCTGCTTCTGGTGCGGATATCAGTGCATGAATGTGTATGACGTTTCGCGCTGTCCATTATGCAAGAATGCATTCGACAAATTCCCACGCGTGTGTCGTCCTCTGAATCTCTTTCTTCTTCAACATTTCCCTCGGACAACGGCACTGCGCGATCGGGAGATGGCAGAGTTTGAATTTAACAGGCGACGGCAAAGCCCGTGTCACCTCCGAATCTTTGACATATCGTCGGGAGCTTCCACCGACGTTGTTGGTCGTTGCTCACCGAATCTCCTCCATGCGCTTCGTGAAAGAGCACCAGACATTGCAGAAATGATGCTGTACTGGAGCAACTCGGCGGGAAATTCCAGCTCTCGGGACAGTGGAGAGGGAAGTGATGCAGGCGTCCGCAAGACAGAACCAGACAATGAGTCAAAAGATGACTTGGATAGCTTTTCAGTTGACGCTGCCATGGAGGACTTTGAAGAGGGGGACACGACTGTCCGTCCGGTAGATCGAGAAGCAGTTGTCACGGGGCACGTCAGAAACCGCGGTGATGACCCCGTCCAAGCGATGGAATCGGATAGTGAGGAGATGTCAGTGGGGGGCCGCAGGTCCTCTGGTAGTTCAGACGCTCCACCTGCGCCGCTCGAACAGGAGAGTGACGGGATGGCAGGGGATCAAGCCCTTCCGGAGGACAGCCGCGAAGAACGGGCGGCTGTTGTGCGGGACTCGGATTCTGAAGACGGAGGAGATACTTTAAGCCACGTAAGGGCAAATGACACGCCACACATACGCCGTATGTATACGTATATGACCCGTGAGAGTGTAAATTTACACCCCAGCTATTCTACGTGTAAACTTATAAGGAAGGATTACTTCGTCCCCGGAAGTAAACGAACTCTTGTAACATCGTGCAAGAGGTTGTGCACCGCTTTGTGCTGCCGTCGGCCACTGCCATCCCGTTGGCAGACGGCCAAGTATGCGCTTGTCTGTTCTGTCTCTGCGGTGTTTCCTTCTTCAGCATCCCCTTTTCAATGAGAATCTGCTTACTATGGAGGATTTTGTTCATTACGGAGTTAGCTGCGACGGTTGTGGAAAAATGCCGATCGTGGGGAGGCGGCATACGTGTGTCGATTGTGGGAAAGCAGCCTGTGACTTCGACCTCTGCGGTGCATGCCAAGATGCCGGCTACAACAAACCTGGCCGTTTCAATCAAAATCACTCGTAAGAAGCCGTTGCTTTTTGTCAAGGAAAGGTGGCAGCTCTCCGCAGGCTGAGCTTGTTTTCTCGAGTTAAATCAGCGTGATTTGTTGCCGTGCGTTCCTCGCCCCGATCAAAGTATTCACGCTTTGAGGGGAAATGACATTTATTCGTATATTCAATGGTATGCTTCGAATTAGCGATGGAACCGTGACTAAGGCCCATTGTAGCATACGGTTTTTTAATAGCGCCGTTTAACCGTCTCTCGTCTTTGCACCCGACGTCCACATTGCTTCTGTGCGCCACACTTTGCCTGCAGGGCCGATCACGAAGTGCGGCTCGTGGAGCACTCAGCAGCCGAATGGTGGATACAGAGCTTGAACCGCATGCGAAAGATCCATCCCGAACTCAGTGTGTAAGTGGCGAAAGCGACGGAGGCAGTGCTTCATTCAACCTCTTCTTGTGTGTAGTCCGGGGGCCAACCCAGAGGATCAGTTTGTGTATGTGTGTGCTGTTTTTGCTTTCCCAGTCACCAGATACTTCAGTGGATCCTAATGCACTACCAAGATATCCGGATCGCGGACAACCAACATAACGAAGATTCCGGGATTGCTAGCGCTACTGCGGTGACCGAAAACGAAACAGCAAGAACTTGACGGACAGGCCAATCTGAGATCCATGCTGTCTCTGCACAGGGTTGCCCAGTTTTTGAAGTGTGCGAGTCTATCATCAATGCGAGTAAGCTTCGATCGTTTTTCGGTATTCATTGAATCATCGTCGTCGGAAGCGGACCGCCCTTGTGGTTTTCGGAAGGTGTGAGGTTATCGATCGATATAATGAGGTAACAGAACGAAGTTCTGTTCCGAAAACCCTTTCGCGTACAGGACTGAGCACCATCAGTAGAGGGTTCTTCGGCTGCCGGATTAGCAAGTTGCATGCTCCGGCGTACAAGCTCTTTTCCCCATCTTTTCAAATGCGCAGGTATGTACTTCCTTTGGTTTGGACAATTTAACATTGCTGGTTTCGGTGAAAAAACCGATGAATACGAGGAGCAGATCGGTGGTGCACTGTTTCTCGAAGTTTGCAACCGTAGTATCCGGGAGGTGTGACAGTCCACAATGCTAACTGTTATCTCTTCGGTTGGGGAGGAGAGAAGCCACGACTGATACAAATGTTCTGGGTCGTTTGACGTGGCCGCGCTGCTCATGAGCACTTCGCAGTCGTTAGAATTAGATGTATAGTGCCAGCCGCGACGGGATCAACCTGTACAACGGTCCCCATCGACTTCAAACTGGTGTACGACGAGCGACGGCCGGTTTGTGGTACAGGTAATCACACGTGACTCTGAACCGCCGCATTATTTGATGTTGCATAGATGCAGACAAAGGTGCTGAACCAGCAGTGCAGAGTCAAAGGAAGCGTAGGACGGCGGAGCTTAGAGCATAGGACTATGGAGACAAACGCTTTTTCCGCTAGGGCACTCCGTCGTGATGCATTCTCTGTCTACAACGTGTAATAGATACATACTCTCTGCTTCAGGTACAAAAACAGCATTATGCGTCAGTTTCTCGCGTGCCTAACACTCGCTGCTTGGTTTGCTCGTAAAAAAAAACAGTGACGAGTTCGTTGAAGGATCGCAGTGCTTACCTCCTTAACCCCACGGAGCTTATCCTGGGCTTCCTCCCTAAAAGATCGGATCATTTCCTCTAGTGAGTTCCCCGCGGCATCGTCGGTGTCAGCTTCGTTTCCGGCGAACACAGAACGAAGTGCCGGATGCTTGAACTCCAGATTAAATTCGGGAACACAGTCCGGCAGAACCCGCATTCTCTCCAGAATTTGCTCCTTTTCCTGCATCCCCTGATATCTCAACAGATACTTGACGCATCGTCTACCTGCGTGATGCTCACTGCTTCAACGTTGAGTGCGAGCTTAGCAAAACTCGCCCTTTGGTACTCGATGAGCCGCAGAAACTTCTTTTGAATCTCGGATTCCGCACTTTTGAATCTGACAGCAGTGGAGAGAGTTGCCGTAACTGCACGCAGGACCACCTCTTTGTGCAGCCTTACTCGGAGTGCACCCGATTTAGAAGTTTAAGTTTCCCGTCTTCTATGGACTCGGTTGCCCTCATCTAAACCAACACATCGGGTAGATTTTTAAAGCGCATGAAATCAACTTTCGACTCACTAGCAAACGCACAACGCTCTCCGGATAGCCGTCGGGTTGAGCAGGGGTAAAGTTGTCACGACCGTTGAAGGAGTCCTTTCCTGAAAAAAGTTGATACCGTCGATGTTCACGCAGCCTCTAAAAAAATGTTGCACTCACGTGGGGATGTCCCCTGCGATCGTTTCGCTGGGGAACAGGAACCTTGAGTGTATGTTCTCTGAATCTTGATACATCTCCTGTAATTGTGTATGCTTCGAATCTCTTCTGACTTTTTTTCTTGGGCGGACATCCACAAAGGGTGACGGGAAGGCCCGACAGCCATGCAGGCCTTGCGGCAAGCGGTGAGCGCCGGGTGATTCACGGCAGACCGTAGTAGGCACCTTGGAGGCCGCTGGATCGAACACTAGGTCGGCACCACTCGGTAGACTTTGCTGTCCACAAGATATCTAAATTTCTGGTCAGTTAACTGGGAAGAGTATTAATGAATCCTGTCGTTTTCATACCTGTGCGTGGTCGCGTCGAGTAGTTGCCGGCGGCGAAACGGCACTCAGAAAAGTGTCTGCGGATTCGCCAGCAGAAAGTTGTCAACGATTATCCGTTCGGAAGGATGACACAAGTGACAGCTCACTCTGAGTGACGGAGGAGTCCAGCAGAGTAACCTTTGACTGAGATTCGGGGGGAGCTGCCTGTCTTGCGTCATCGGCGGTGCAGCATGCTTCGCCTCCGTTCTGGACTCTACAGAGAAGTGATGGGTGACTGGTGAAACAATGTCACTTCTCGTCACAGTACCCGAGTCCGATGCTGACAGCCGACTCCTTGATGTTACTAGCACTGACCCCAACAGCGACGCTGCTGCCACATGATGTCCCTTCTAGAGACGACAGTGTCTCAGTTTCTTGTGACTGTCGGGATGGCGCGTGCTGGCCAAAAGTTTTGTTGACAGCCTGGCCCGTTTGGCTGTTAATAATTGTGCCGGGTGTGATGTCGCGCTGGTCTCTGGCTTGGGCATTTTGCACGCAGGCAACAGGATCAACGTTAGAATCCGAAGTGCCCGCTATATCAAGGAGGTCCGAATTCGGGATTGGCCATGTTATAACTTCACCGGCAGCCTCCAGGTCCTTCGTTGATGCGAATTCTACACGAAGACTGTGGTGCTTGGTTGGATGTGCAGTAAGCTGGGTGTTGACGATCAGCTGAGAAAACTGGCCTGCGCGAGAACGGGTGTTCAAACGGAACGTGCTCGGCCTCAGGAAAAGCGCCATTACTTCGGACAGAAGTGACGCTCGCCGACGCATTGCTTGCAGTCACATCTTGAGCGGGCCCGTTGTACGCCGATAGATCCGCAGAAGGTGCTTGCTCCTCTAAATCCTGTTGGGGAGAGAATTACCCCTTCCACTGTTGTCCTTGGTCCGGTATCCAAAAGCTCACCTTTGTCGAGGCAAAGTCATCCTTTTTCCGCAGTTTTCGCTGCTGGCAATTTGATAGGCTGCTGTGCTCACCGCCATCGCCGGCACCAGCCGATATGTGCTTCTCATTCGGGCTCGCCAAAGCGTCAAGCAAATCCTGGTCGGGGCCATCCATGCCCTGAAGTAATACCTAATAAGCCCACACCTGGCCGCGGTGTGTGACCATGTTACTCCTCACCCCAGGGTTTACGACACGTCCAAGAGCCTCAGAGAACTCATCAAGCCTCGATTGGTCGTGAAAATCCATATCTAATGTGACTGTCTCCACTTCTTCAAAACTAAAGTTTTTGCCTGATGGTGCCCTGCTTCAAAAGTCGGTTGAATGGTAGACTGAGCTCAGCGTTCTCACAGTCCTCAGGAGCTAGCATGAGTTGCAGACTAGCACGCGAGTCCTCGTATGACACTGCCTTCAAGCAATAAAGAGGGACCTCGAAATGCTCCTCCTGGCGGCGCAGATGGATATTTGCGGCGGGAAAGTGCAGTGGGACGACTTACAGCATCCTGGTCGCTTTTCACAACGATGGAAAACTGTTCCACCACCACCCGACCGGAAAAAGCCTTGTCCTGATCTTCTTGTTCTCTGAAAACCATTCATACGTGCCAGGACCGTCAGGCAGCTCACCTCCACCTCAATATGCGAAGCCATTTCTATGGGCTTCCCCCTCTCAACAGATCTTTGTGTCAAATAAGTGCTGATGAACGCACTTTTCTCCATTCCGTCAAACACAGGCATGTGTTCTCTGTGTTGAAGGGGAGCCAGTACTGCTTTAACAAACTTTAGCGCTCTCCTGGTTGAGGATATGTTAGCAAGTCCGAGTCTCGTTGCATTCTCGATGCCATGAAACGTCACGCTTGCTGTTGAGCGGAAATATATATAGGTAGTGCCAAACGAGAAAGTACATTCATCTTCGGTCTCACAGTATAACGCTCTGAGCTCCTCGTGAGCTGCTGTCTCGGCCGCATTTGCGATCTCGGTGAGCAGTTCATCAAACTGAACGTGATCGGAACGTTGAAGCGACAATTACTACACTGGGACGGTTGTTTTCACTGACCTCCCGTATCTGGGCAGCTGTTGGTTTGAAACGCTCAAGAAGCAGGTCTGCAGCCTGCGCTGCTGCAGTTGCGGACTTCGTGATCAAATACCCACGAGCCAAGCGCGTGCGAAGCGAAAGCTGCTCTGCACGAAATGATGGATTTGTAGTTTCACCATCATCTCCGGTATGTTGTGTGGGGCTTACCGTTCTTCCGTTCCTTCTGCACAAGAGTATGAGCAGCGATAGAGGCTTGGAGACAGCCGAGAATCAATTCTACAACGTCACAAATGTGCCCGCAATCACCAGCCATTTTCTTGATTTGCACTCCTACTCTTGAGCTTGCTTCCAAGAGCGGGCAAAATAGCGTCGAGGTTGTGCCAAAGCAAACGGAGCTGGATAGAAAAATCATGGAAACCGTGGCTGTCTATCGAGGGGGGAGGGTAGAGGGACTTTACAAGTAAATCCATGCAAATTTGTGTCGCCCTGGCCAGATATACCGCAGCATCGTCTTGCCATTTCTGCGCCACTGCGTCGACCACATCCTGAACTCCACGCGTAAAATGGCAATTCTACACAGACAATGTTCAATAGACTACCGTGTAGAGGAGCATGATACTGGGGGACGAAAAACACTCGGTGAGCTGCTTGTCCTCTAGCCCTTCTAGTACAACCAAAAGCGCCGCTACAGTTTTGTCAGTACGCGGTTCAGTCAAGCCTTCAAGCGCAATCGCCAGCAGTTCCTCTACGACTTGGAGATCGAGCATTTGGCACTCTTGTGGTTCAGCGGACAGAAGAAGTCTGATTTCTTTCAGAGCCAGTAAGAGGTCCTTTGAGCCACTTTCTCTGGCCCTCTTCAGGCCGGACCAGCAAAGCTGTGCCCACTCTTGCTTGGAGTCAACCGCCATGTTGCTTTATTCCAACCACCAGAACAAAAGGCGCTGAACTTGAATTACAGCTGATAAATGGAGGAGGAAACGACACACTTTGATACTCACGGGGAAACCCGTATCACACGCACACCCTATCTCGGTGCCTGTCAGTTCGTTGTCAGATAGGGATGGCTGACCGTGAGGTCCGCCAGACACATGTGTCGGGACGTAAGCCAGTTGGGTGTACGGACACGCGCGTCACGAGATTTGCACCGCAAACGGTGCTGTCAGTGGCAGTGAATGTAAAAACTATGCGGTATTTTGATAGCTGCTCTCATGGAAAAGCACGTATTCGTCTCAAGCAGTTCATCCTGTCGACGATACAGAGATTTTCACGTGGGGAAAGGCTCTGCGAACTGACTCAAAAGTGTAGCGCCTCGACATGTTAATTTCATGTCGAGCGTGTGTTTGACAACCATTAAGCAGGAGAAGCAGAGCACGAGTCATCCACCTTCTACGTGATGATGTTTGTTTCATGCATGACGCATGGCAAGGTGTTTGCCTGAGACAATAAAGCGACAGACGTGTTGCAATCCTGTGTGTACTCTGTGTCCGTAGCCGACGGCATCCATCCTATCTGGCATGCTGTTCTGTGGCGTGCCTCGACCTGTTAGTGGAGAAGTTTCTATTCTTCAGTGTCCAGGAGATAAGATTGGTCACTGTCATGCCTGGGTGGCAAGCCAAATGCGAGACGCTGTGAAGACGACTCGTCAAACTGATTAACAACTCTACTCATTGCCGCCTCCCAACGAGCACACTGTGGGTGCCCACTGTTGCAGCGCGGCAATCACTCATACAAGTAATGTATAAGACGACCACACACCAGTGAACAGCGGAGCTCAAGCCGCTGAAAAGTCACACATATGTGCTGTGAACAAATCTTAGCGCCCAAACTGTCGGTTTTGCAAATGGAAGGAGCTTCTAGTTGGCTTTGCGTCTCTCACCACGGTTGGAGTGTAGGCCGTCTCCACCAGTCTCAGATACGCCCCTTCCAGATGCCACGTATCAAAAAGCCGCCGTAAAAGCGAAAGAAGGAAATCGAAAAACTATGCAAATTGCATATACCCCCTACTTCTTCTTGCCCTTCCTTCCTTTTTTGTTGCGAGCGTTCTTCTTCATTGCCACATACTCTTCTCTTTGTCGTATTCCTCTCCAGTACGCCTGAAGGAGGGTAGCTGCTGCGGCCAGCCTTTGTAGATTTCTATCGGTGATAGTCTGGCGAGCGTTCTGTATCTCGTCTTCCTGTTGGATCCTTTCATTCTCTTCATTGATAGCTTGCAACTGTCTCTGCAGATGGGCCACGAACTCTTCCTTCGCTGCGTTCTTTTTTGCGACCTCCCTAACCTCTGCAGTACATCGATCTCACACGAGGGTGGCAGTGTATCATCTACGGTAGTGCAAGCAGCTCTTCAAATAGACCGTGAACACATAAGATCATCGAGTATAATGATATGCTCCTGAATGTAACGGTACAGGCTCACTCAGCTAGACGAGCCCAAAACCATAACTTCGTAATGTCAATAGTTTGCGAGTGAACCCTTCAGAAGGAACTACAGTGTGAAAGTGCTTACTTGCATCTTTTTCGATCATTTCACGATCATATGTTTCGATGATTCGCTCCAGATCTTTCTCTGCGATCTTCTTCTTGCTCTTCAACGTGTCGGTTTCCTCTTTCCCTCGAGAGAAGATCATGGAATTATGCTTTTGTTGCTGGGTGATGCGTGATGCGAGTTCTGACACCCGCACGTCAAAGTTTCGTGTGTGCTCCTCTTCCCGCTTTCTATACTGTTCATGTAACTGTGCAAGGCGTTGTTCTGTGAAATCATGGACATCCTGTAAGTCTGCCTTCAGTTTGACAACCATTTCTGATGACCGATTAGAGGCTTTCTCTCTCTCCGTTCGAAGAAGCGTTAGCTGCTTTTCGAGTTCTGTCCGTCGCGACGAGGCGGCCTTCTCCTGCTCGATGTACCGTTCTAACAACTCTTTCCTTGCTCGCTCTTCTTCAACTGTCATCTTCATCCTTTTTACCATGACATCCTAAACACAAGAAAGGATCATGGCAACAACCGTCACCGTGGTAAATTGGATCTTCTAGGAAAAAAGGTGGCAATCTGACCAACTGGGGGAAATGATTCTTCACCTGCATATCTGCCAGAGTATGAATCAGCTTCATAGGGTTTATCGGACGTGTCTCCTGGAAAGCTCTCAATTCCTGAACAATGTTCGGAATCATTCGCATTCTCCGGCATAGATCCCGAGTATTCTTCTCAAGCTGCTCTGTAATTTCTTGGATATCATCCGTATCCAGTGTCACCAACGAATCCTCATTGGCATTGTTGATATTTCCTTGATATAATTCCTCCAGGCGGATTTGGTTGGCTAACTTCCTTGCCAACTCGGGCCCAAGGAAGTTTGACACTTTGTCGCCTTCATCATTCTGGATGCCTTCAAGAACCTGTACGAAAACGCTCTGATGTACATGAAGGAGTGAAAGAGAAACCGTGTCTTGAGCTTTCCGTTTCAATGCTGCTCGGCAGATACAGAATGCATACCTGGCGGGTGGCGACTGAGAGATACGTGAGCTTCTCTGTCAGCTCCTCCATGATTGCCACAACGCGCTGGGCGTCAACAGTCATTGACTTTCCTGAGGCCATTTTGATTGATAGTCTTGCTTAGCCTGCGGCGTTAAGCCCATATATCTGGAGAAGTATTCCCATCCCAGTTCGATGCTTCGATAGGTTGCAAGAAGCTGCCCGAAGTTTGAACACGATTTCACACGAAGGCAGCTGCGGTTGTGGAGGACGGATGTTGAGTTTTCCCATCCTCCACGGGTGCGGCCGACACAGAAAAGACGTTTCCTTTTCAGTCAGGTGGCTAAATGTCAATCAAACATGCGAATTTTTGTTTTTCCATGAAGTCTATTTGGAAGAAGAGTCTTGATAGTAGTACCGTTAAGTACGTAATATACAGTCCCAGCAGTAGCGGTTAAACTATAGAAGAGTCGAATTTCCGGTGGATGACTGAAGAAAATATGAGACTGTAGGCGCTGGGCTAATTTACAAGCCCTTAAAACATGGCGTTCAATCAAGCGGCCGTAGACAAAAATGTATAGCAATAACACAAGATTGAGCACGGCCCGCTGATCCCTCTTTCCCTCCAGAAAGCGGAGGCCGACTACAATGTAAACCTCCGAAGGAGCCTCGATTTGGGAGTGTACGAATTGTTGTCACAGCAAGAGCCTGGACTTTCCTTTTCGTGGTACTCTGGTATAACGCGGTAAAACGGCGGCGCAATGGCGCGGATCCAGTCGGGCGCAACTCAGTCCCGCGTCTTTCCAGTTAAGCCTACTACACTGGGGAAGGATCCGTTGTTGCTTTCGACAGAGCTACCACTACTTAACTTAGCCATTCATGCAAAACCATAGTTACGAGAGACTTTGATCCAGTAAACAAGCGTTGCTGCCCGATTCTAACGGCATCTTTCTTGGGTATGATTTACATTGTGTTCTCGTGTGCATGCAGACGCAACAGTTTGCGCCCTCCGGTCGTCTCACAACCCTTTCCCTCGTAGGCCACCCTGCAGAGCAACAAGAACAGTTATTTCTTTTTGAATAACGTGGCTCTGGGAGACAAGGCAACAAGAACAAACGAAAACTCACTCGGCAGCTCCATGCGGCCTTTTCGCTAGGTTCGCAACGCCACACACACAGCGCCAGCGCGCGATCAGAACCATTCGAGGTCACCTTTGCGAGGAGCTTCTTGGCCGACGTTTTCGTAGTGGAGAAGTGTGATCCAGTGCTTGCCACCATGCCGGGGTCTAGTTTTTTCTGAAGGTCACAGTCTCCTTTCTTCCGAGAGCCGGGAAACACGGCACATGGCGAATGCGTGTGTTTTGATGCAAAGGCAGAAGACGCAACCCCGGAGTTTTTTTACTTTTCCTTATTCCTTCTCGGAGGGCAACTGCATTTATCTCCTGAGTTGGCCCCTTGACATGCACGTGCACATGGCTTTCTTGTCTCCCATTATCAAACGTGTGCTTTTGCGCCGAACGAAATAATCGTATGCAGCCCCCAACGTCGTGAGAATATTACTCGTATCCTCTTTCACTTCAATGCGGTAGCCACTGAAATTTGCACAGTCCCACCAAGTCGTGTTTTGTCTCTTTACGCTGGGCTTTTCCGATTCCTCTGCCTTTCCGAGGGGTAACAGTGCATGCTCGATCCGTTGCTGCCCTCGAGCATTTAATAGCCGTGCTATAAAGTGTGGCCTATGCGCTGAATGTACACACAGCCTGCGTTTTAGCACACCCCCGCGCAAAGACGTTCATATTGAAGAAGTGGACCGCGGCGGAGGTCTCTTGAGTAGAGTCGGCGAAAGGTCGTGATCGTTTTCAAAAATGTCGTCGCATGCTTGGGACGGAGCCGAGCTGAGCGCGGCGGAGCAGGCATTTCTGTCATACGAGTGGGGAAAGAGCGCAAAATGGCAAGCTTACCTCGACAGCTTGTATCCGACTCCGCCGCTGAACAAGATGATGAAGTGGAAGAAGAAGTTCTTCAAGACGCACGAGGTGGGTTCGATTTGGAAAGACTCCTCCCGTCCTTTCTGGATTCACGGCATCTCACTTCGTATTCCGTGACCATATTCATAACAGTACACTTTTGTAGTAGTGCATGCGCCTGTGTTTCGATTCGAAAGCAATACGCGAGGGATGAGTCTTACGTTTCACTGGGTCTTCTCTCAGCTGCATGCTCGCTATGGAAAACCCTTGGGGCGTTCTACCGTGTTTTTCCAAACATTGCGTGAGCGGGCCGTGGTCCTTTATTCGGTGAGGCGAATCGCAGGCTTCTGTCCCAAAGGGCGGGGCAAGAGGTGGGTTGTGTTGACAGCGCATTGTGGTTCCAGGTGCTTCCGTCATGAAGAAAGGGACATATCCGTGTGGGTACAGTCGCACTGCCCGCGACCAATCGCGGACACAGACATGCCAGCAGTTTAATGCGAGTTGTCGAACAAGGTCCGGCGTTCTTTGTGGTACTGGCTAGAACTGCATTGATCGTCCATCTCCACACCTAATCTCACGCCGATGAACACTGCTTTCGTAGGAGAACCCTCTTGACATTTACTCTGGTAGCGTTACGATGATTACTTCAAAACAGAAAAGGTATAACATAGCCTTTTTGGAAAGGCCCCTTAAGGGGCCAGCAGAAAAATCGCAAGAACTCTTCAGCGATATGTGCATGGCAGTTGTAAGCTTATTCTTTTTTGCCCCGGTATGCTGTGTTGTTTCAACTGCAGAACCCAAATTTTGATCCGGATTCTCCTGCTCTGGCAGCTGCCCTCGAACAGTCCTCGACACAACAGCCACGCTCTCAAGCTCCACCATCGGGACCAAGCGGAAATGTGCCAACGTATCCTTCCTATTCTCGTCCGTCTCAAAGTTACTCATCACCGGCACGAACGTCCTTCCTTCGATCCAAAGTTCTTCCTCCTCTCTGTGCTATGGGCCTTGCCGTCGGTGTCGCTCTCTCTTTACTTTCAGTTTTTTCTTCTCAAGACCCCGAACAGCCTACCGTAAGTTCTTTCGGCTGCAGCGCTCGTGTTGCTACAAGTACCAATGGGGAGCGGCCGATACACTGAGCGTTCCCAGGCGTGTGGTGCCAGTGGAGGTTCCTTACCTGAAACACGGCACCACACGTTTGCTCGTTCTTTTTATTTCCACAAGCGATGTTCGCGAGTCGGGGGGCGGCCATCGTCCTGTCGAATGGGGCAACCGAAGCAGCGTGCTGTGGTCAACGACCGGCGTTCTCGTTAGCCTGGATATCCTTGCTGGTAAAAGTCGTCTGTCCAGGACGGCAAACAGGACGGTTGCTTGCGCTTTCGATCCTTCTATTCCAATGGACGCATGTGTTGCGGAACGAGAAAACGCGCTCATGCCCCGCAGTGCAAAGTTGTCAACTGCATGCGCGGCCGCACACACTGGGTTTTCCAGTATGAGAGACCGGGTTCTCTTGTCAGTTGTATTTCGATTGACAGGCAATTCCGCTGTGCGACCAGCAAGAATTTTGGTATTTGGGGATCAAGGCAGATTGCACAGTGCTGCGATCTACCGGAGTCCTCGTTGGCAGGAAACGGCGTGTAGCCCCGTTTTCGCGGCGAGCTCAGAAAGGCGTCCCGAAAGGAACTGCACAGAACAGGGTTTGTCTTTTCGCGACTTTGAGGGTGCCCGGAATGCTGCGTATTGGGGAGGAAGGACGAGAACACTCCTGGCGGCGATGCGCGTTTGATGCGCTATAATTTCTTTCCTTCTCATGTGCGTTGTCTCTCACCACGCAGCGCCCCGGACTCACGGGTTCTGTCCTCCTCTTTGGATCGTTCGTGCTTCACGTCTACATCGTTCTGGGAGGCCCGCCGATCCGCTTTTCAAATTTCTCGGAGTCGATCGCTACAGACCTCCCTCCGTACTTCCAACAAGCTCTTCACTTGGATGCCGTTCACGCACTATTCTACTTGATGTTCACGGCGTCTATGCCTACCTCTCTTCCGGTTATCCTCTCGCCAGCACTCTCCGCCGTTCTCGTGTTCTTCACTTTGATGGCAGGCGACGGCATCCCAGCCATCGTCAAGACGTAAGCATGGGCGAGTCGCACTGTTAAGGCAACGCCGATCCTTCGGAGTGGTCTGACGCTCCTTTTTCTTGCGCTCTGTTTCGGCGTTTCGGCACCAACAAGTAGGCCGCATGAGTCAGGATGCGCAAAGGCATCAATCAAGGCAAAAGCCTCCAGTTTTTTTCAGCCGACACGGAGAAGGGAAAGTTTGGAATGGACAGGAACAGAAGGCAAAATATTGACGGCATTCCAATACGTATTGTGTTGTTTCGACGAACTCTCTCCCACGACTGGAATTCTAGAATCCCTAGTATCTGCTGTCCTCTAATCCGAAAGTCTCCTTCATGTGACAGTTTGTGTAAATTTTGTCGTGCCGTTTATGTTCTGCAGCAACCCTCTTCTCCGCAAGGCCACTATGAAGGTGCAATCCAATGTAAGCCTGTTTCTGGCAATGCCTATGTGAGTTGGGGGAATCAACTACTTTCTTTTCGTCGGACATACACGAACAAACGCGACACTGGTCGATCGGGAGGGACCGTGTCAGCGTTGCAGGTGTGCCACGACAGCTCCACTTGATCTCGCAGATCTGGGGTGTTGTCTCCTTTGGCCTGTTTTTGCAGAGAATGCTCTTGATGCAGCAACGCGCCGACGTGGAAGTGTTCTTTGGCCTCTTTTTCATTTTGTCGCGGATTTTGACACTCAACTTCTCCGTCTCCAACAGCGTCATTCCCATTTTCCTGTACTTTCACCTCTTCAGAATTCGGTATGCCCGTAAAAAATGGAGTCCGGCGTCTGGCGCGTGTGTTTTGTTACCACCTCGAGACCTCAGTGTCTCTCGACGCCCGGAAACTCAAGATGTTGCGAAAGTCTGTTTTTCAACAGGCGAGAGGAGACGGCCCTAGCAAATCCTGTACTGCTCTGCCGACATGTGCCAATCTGGGGGCCGCAGTTTGTTCGGCGGTGGGCAGACTTGCTTATCCATTGCTCTTTCTCTTAGCCGAAACGTAAATGAATTCGACCAACTGGTTTTTGAAGAGCCATAAACGCTTTGTGGCGTCGCCGATCACAAACGGGCGCAACGGCCTGCGCTGTCACCTTCGCGATATGCGGAGGTGTGCTCTCTGATGTGGACGCGCCGCACTGGGTGATGCTGTCATGTGACTCGTCATGTTGAGATGCCTTCAGTTTCGTTTGGAGGAGCCCAGAGGCATGATACTGTCCCGCAACACTAGAATTGCCACTGGGCAACCAGGAGCTCCTGCTCGTGGATGCATTTAGTGGCGTTCCTAACAAAATGCAAAGAGTCGCGAAAGGCCGTTTTTGGTGTGTCCTCGTACTGCGACCTTTCCAGATACTCTACATGCGGATTCACGCACACTACGTTCCGGCGAATTGATGGTAATGGATGACAAGAACACAGCGAGTCGAGGGGCTTGTAGGCACTGTTGCCTCCATTGGCACTAGCCACGTTATCCCTCGTCGTCTGCGGCTGTATCGGTAGTAACACGTGCTGTATCTTTGACACGTGCCGTATCTTTTCCCCCTTCTGTAGGCTAAGCGGACAAAGCAATTGTTTGCTTAGCATTGACCATTTGACCAAGCCACAGTCGCAGAGCTTCTTCCAACCCTCGAAAAAGCATACAGGAGGACGTTTCATTTATTCTCGGAGGCCGCATGCTGCAGCACGCCTGTTAGTTGCTTTCAACCCAAATTTGTCTGTAGTTTCGTCCATTTATGGCTGTGTCCATTACCACGTAAGAAAGTCAACAAAGTACAGGCAAGCTGCGGCTCGCACGCGTGTAGCCTGGGACTGTGTTGATGCGGTTGGTAGGGTTTTGCCCCGGTGTAGAACTGCAACGCAGGGAACAGTATCCAAGTCTGTTCGGTGGATGGCGGCTTCTGGGGATCTCTTGAAGGACGCTGCCGCTCTCTGCCAGGGCTGACCGACCCTTTGTTTTCTGTGATGAGTCACGCTGTTTGTGCGGCCCGTTTCGGCGAATCATGTTTTTTTGTGCAGCCTTCATTTCGCGGTTCGTGTACAAGCCAGTCTGCCCCCCATTTGTTGGTTCTCTGTACCGCCGGGTACGTGCTCCTGCAAGGCTACGTAGTGCACTACGCAGCAGATCTAACGCGTTTGTATTTTGATTCTCTTCCGCTTCAATACAGTAGACAGATCGGAGATACTTATCAAGTGATGCGTAGGAATGGCGTGCCGCTGGGGCTCATGGTCATCAAGCCTAGATGTGGGTGCTGTCCTACGAGATTGTTTTATGATTTGGAAATTGACGGAAATGGTGGCTTTATGCTAGTGACTGGTTGTCACCCTACAGACTAGGCCCCATATTTTACGGACTTGGGCAAGGGAGTTACGGTAAATGGGTATATCCGATTGCAGCAAGTCCGATATGTGACCGCCGGGCCACACTCGTAGGAGGTTTCGTTGCTTGCTGTCTTCTTTCCAGATTCAGACACTGTGCAAGGCCCTGGTGGATCCCCACACTTCACCGCCAGCTGCAGCATCCCAACAGCGCTGCTTCATTCAGTGAAGTTGACGTATCTTCTTGGCCGTTGTCATCCATGACAGGGTTGACAACATTTGCGATACGCAGTTTCTGCACGGAAGCCGATCACATGAAGGATCGAGAACGCTGCAACCGGGGCAAGGAAGCCTTGGTATTGGGTCGAGCGTGCTTGAACACCTGCATGTGCCTATGTGCTCGCACCATCGGCGTAGAAAAAATAAGCTACAGATGTGAGATGTACAGTCAGTTGTGGAGTGATTCCGTATGTTTACTCTTTAATTCGTGGGCGCCAAACAAGACCATCAGGCGTGCGTTGGCTAGTCCCTGTCGACAGTTTTTGCAATGCATAGCGGGAGAGGATGTAAACGGTTTGCCGGCGAGAGAGAGAAAAACAAAAGTTGTGCACGCAAACAGTTGGTGACCTACACGAAACCGTGACACCGCTGGACTCCAGATCCTTTTCGGGTACCACGGATGCATCCGTGTTCAGAGCCTGCCTGACTGCCCTGACCGGCAGGGCGGTAAGAAATAACTCAGCCGCCTTGACTGGAGTGTACTACTGTGGGGACGGACTTGCAAAATGAACCGTTGAGCAGTTCTGCTTCGTACGTTTTACTAAGGCACAAGAACGGTTGGATTTCAGTGTTTTCGGAATCAGACGCGTGGGCACCATATTCTGACACACCTTAGCCAGCTCAACTGATGGGGAAGAGATTTCCAAGAGGAAAGGCTGCGTGTGGAGACATTTTACGCCCTTTTCAGAAACGGCTTGCCTTCTTTACGTTGGCACGTGTCTTCGAAAGACTCCACAGTTCATTCGTATATAATTCGTGACTGGTAGAGCATCGGTATGAAGGTAAATCGTGTTAGCATAGCTCTCATTTACTGAAAAAACGCGTCGTCCTTCCTCTTCTCTCGCGCTCTTCCTTCCTCTCCCCAATTGTTCCCGTGCCTCTCTTGTTTTTCTGTCATGAAAAACTTTCTCTCTTATCTCCTAAATCTTTGCCGCTCTGCCAAAAATGGGTCCTTTCGTTCAGAAAACAAGGGAACACAAGGTAACACCTGCTGCTGGTTACAGAAGTCAGTGCATTGTACACCAGCCGTGCCCGTATCAGGAGTCAATTCGGTTAATAACAGCCCTTCTGTACCGCAGGGGCCGACGTACTTCATGTCCATCTTCCCAGCTCTCAAGTCCGGAGGGTAAATGGGCTTTGTGGAGTGTCAGCTGTTTCTACAGTCGAGCCTTGCGGGATGTTCTTGTTTCACAGACGCGTCAGCGGTTTCCCTGTTTACGGAAACGAGTTAGTGTGGCTTTTGCGTCAGCGAACGTTATTGCAGTACGTCAGAACAGAAAGGATACGTGGAAACGCACTGCGCAATGTACTGCATGTGGCTCATTGCTCAATAGAGCTTGACCCACGAGGCCGTCGCTGTATCACGATAGGATGAGTGCCGCGCACACGGGTTGACTCAAATAAGTGCAAGACAGCAAAAGAGAACCCTTCCTAGTGCTCAGCAAGCAAGCGAAGAGGCGGGCATATATATGGTTTGATTGTTTTTATCGGGTGTGCTTGTGGCAGGGCGACAAACAGGCCCTTTGTGCCGGAGGTCCGTGACTTAGGTGGTCGCGTTTAGGGTATACTTCATCCTGTGCCAAACCATGAAAAAGATACCCTCCCCTAGGTGACCTAACTTCCGCTCGTCTCAGGAAGCGTAGACTGGTTCGTTTTCGAGCTTGTGCCGCAAAACATGAGCCCAACAGAATGGGGAGAAGGGCTCCTGTACATGGGTGAACTGGAGCCGCTGAAAATTTCTCTGAAATTTTTAGATGTTGTCGCCGCCGTGACAGGAGTCGAAAGGAACGGGGATCCTCACTCTCGCGGATATCAACAGTGTATTCACATATAAGAAAGGAGAATGTTCTGTCACTCACCTTTCTCTCTCAGCACATTCGCGGACCGATAGCACCGTTCGTCGCGCGACTGGGAACGAGTGAAAGAACCTGGCTGCCCCCAAGAAAGTCGCTGCGCATTACTTGATGGATGAGCACCTGGTTCAAACGACCAAGATTGCCTCCCCTCGACACTGAAATAACCTCGCCCCGGAGTGGTAACAGCTGCAAATTGGTCTTGAGATCTAGCCGCTGTCGATGCGAGTGGCACCAGCTCAGGAGAGGGCAACTCACACACTGGACTCGGCTGCAATGGACAGCTGATAGACGCTAGAGGATGAGAAACTGTCTGAATCGGAGGATGGCATACGTTTGCAAACGTGACTTGTGTGTCTATTCTGGTGCTGGGAAAAGGTCTTGACAAACGCAGAGTTGACTGATGCACGCCGGTAGTCTCCCGAAGAGGTTCTCGGCACGGCGGTATCGCTGGACGATACACTAGAGATGCCAACGGGATCCGGCTGAGGCGGCCTGGAGCTGTGGTAAAGGGAGCCTCTAGCAGGGTGTTTTGATCTCCTTCTGCAGGACTCGGGGTGCCTTCTTGCGCAAGACGGGGAGAAGACAGGAGGTTTCCTCCCCATTTGTCTGTCCTTTCTGGAACCGTTTCAAATTGACACTTTGGCGATATCTGCCCAGTCCGTCTACTGGTTTGTGTGATGATCGTAGGTGCCAGGGAAGCGGCTGTCCGATCCGCCTTCAGCCCACAATTTGTAGATTGTATGCAACACCACGGACCTGGACAACAGTCGTCGCAAGACTGTGCACATGTAGCGCGCACCAAAGGATCTTGGATAGCAAGGCCACCTTTCGCATCAGACTCATCCCTCGGCTGCCGTGCACAGTGCGACCGACACGTACGAGGGTTCGCCGAATGTGGACATTCTTTCTGGGAAAAATGTGACAGCCCCCATTGAGATGATGAACACGGCGATGAGAGACAATGACAAGACAAGTCGGTTTGGGAAGCAGCTAGATGCTTGTTTCTGCTGCCTGAGTTCGGCGTTTCGCTTTTCGGTTTCGCCGACGCAGAACGGAGGAAGCCGCAATTGGAATCTTTCGACATAAAGCGCCCAGTCGGAAACTTGAGGCCGCTCAGTTCAGTGCCCCCACTGTCACTCTGTGTTCGTAGGTGAGGCGATGGAACAGATATCTGCACGCTTTGTCGTTGCGGTCCTTCACGCGTGTCGCCCACGAGACAGGCGGACAGAAGTTCCTCCCTGAGCCGTTCCCTGGTCGCGGCTGTCGAGCCAGGTTCCGAGCCTTTGTCACCCGATATAGCTGTTTTCGAGTCCCTGGGATACGACAAGGACTCCAGTAGCGGCAGCTTTGACGCCCGAGCGGAGACTTCAGCTTTATTATCCACAGCATCCGTGAACGAGGTTTGCAGGCCACTATGCGCCCGCAACAAAAGTGCCGGAGTCTTGCTAACAGACACCGGCCAGGGTGGTAACCGGAACTTCTGACGCAAGTAGAGATCGTTGTAGATTTGGGAGAGTTTCTGCTGGCTCTTTTCTTCCAGAATGTTTATTCTACACTTGAGCCTTTCTGCAAGCCTAGACGACGAATCAAGGCAATCAAGGAGTTTCAGGTATGTCCTGCGAGAACTGTCGCGCTGACACTCCTTCCGTTTGTTGAGGAGGGAATGACTAGACGCATACGTCTCTGTAGAAAAGCGATTTGCGTACTCTCGCGCCTGCTGGAGACCCGTCCACAGGCGCTGGCTTTCGACCTTGAGTGATCGCAAACCCTTGAAAACGCCATCTAACTGACCAGGCACGGGCACACTTTGATCTCCCGTAGAGCCGTCCTCAACAACCGACACATCGGATTTATGACGCGACCGAGTTTGCTTACGAGTTCGGCTTCTTGAAGTCCTTTGAGTGCTTGTTGTACTCGGAGATGATATGCTGAGTGTGTCGCTCAGAGGCTTCGGATCCAATGCAGGAATGAGAGGGATTGCTGCGGATGTCGCTGGATATGTCATGGTGGGGGGATCGAGGGCCACTCTGTTGTAGAAAAAACAGCGCGGCAAGCGGCTTCCAGTGGAGGTCGCAAGATCCTCCCTTTTTCTCCCTGCATCTTGTTGCGACTGTGGCAGTCCCGCCGTAGATATCTGTCTGTCCACTGCTTCTATTGTGGCCTTGAGGCACTGAATACTTTTGTAACTTTCCCTGTCGATCTTGTCTAGAATACCTCTCAGTCGGTCTGTTTTATTCTGCTGGCCAGCATCCAAATCATCGATTCCTTCTTCCACGGCCACAGAGGAATCTTCTTGTGTCACCATCCATCCATTGAGGTTATACGACTGCAGGTGTTTTTCACTACACGGGTCCATCATCTCGCGTTCGGAAGGGGTACGGCCATACACAGAACTGTCCAGTATTAGCGGTCGAGCTCATGAAGATGGGATTTAACTAACTCAAACGCAGGAGTTCCCCAGAAGCCGTCCCACGGTAGTGGGGTTATGCGACACCCCTTTATGCGTGGAAGGGTGTCGAAAACGTATATATCGTGTTTCAAAAAAACAATGATCTTCAAGCAAGACACTGCCGTTGTACAGACGTTTTCGAACTTCTTGCAACGCGTCACATTCAGAACACCCTTCGTTCCGAGCGAAAATGCCACCTCTTGCTTCAGAATGGACCTTTGGAGTGAAATTGATCGGCAAGCGCTGCACGGTTAGATTCATATATAGATTCATATGATCACGAAGCGGCGTGTGAAAGACAGGCTCGTTCCTTCATCTACCATGTGTATACTACTTTGCAGTGCACACTATTCCCCCTGTGTTCGATGACGCAGCTTCCCCTGTTGATGTGAGAATCAAATTCCAGAAACCAGGTACACGTCGGAGCCTAATAGTCAGATTTCCCATCTCGTGCCTGAGGTGCGGCAAAGCCTCTAAAGCACGGTGCCTTGCAATGTGAGAGATTGTAACCAATCGATTGTTAACAGTTACACCGAGGACTAGTGTTCCCTGGCGTCTGCATGTTGCAAACATTAGAGACTCCGCTAGGCTGTTATGGGGCTGAGCGTTCCCACATTCAATTCTTTGGCGGGCTTGCCAATCTCTTTCACGCCAACATAGAGGAGGCATGCATCAGCGGGCGACTCCCTGCTCGAAATTCTCATCCGAGTAAACCTCTACACCGAAAACAGTCACAAAAAACTTTAAGGGAACATCCTCTGGCGAATTTGCGTTCGCCAGGTTTCTGCAGATATAGCATTAACTACTGGACATGTACCTCTTTCGCTACAGCACAGTCGGAATCGGAGTTCCTTCGACAGTTTTTTCGAATATTTTGTCGTTAGATAGTCTGCCAATTCATTAAAGAAGCTGCGCCCTGCTGAACACTTTTACGTACGAGATTCGACGTGGGCCACCGTGACCTTGTAAACGGCGCGCTGAAAAAATTGGCAGCTCCTGAACGCTCCTTGCCTGGTATGCACATACCTTGCCCGTATACAGTGGCTCTATCATCCGCGTTTTAAACAACAAAATAAGATTCATGCGTGATATTTAACACGAACTTCTGCTGATACGGGGTGTATTCTCTTGTTGAACGCTAACGCTCTTTACACTCCCCTGCATCGGAATAAAAAAGAACCGGAGTCTCTCAGTTGCGTACACGTAAAAACAAATGAGATCTCAAGCATCCTCTTCTTCATGGCCAATTTCGTAGGCCAACAGTAGCGGTTGAACTAGAATCGAGTATTATCCATACATACCTGGCGTAAAACGCGTTCATCCATCTACTAAGCAGGTGCCAGGCCAACTAGAACCCGATCCGTGTATTCCGTACACACTAACATCAGGAAGAAGACTACCAAAGTGAATATCAAGCTCTCAAACTGTACAGCGTGTGTCTATACCGTGCGGGTCCCCCTCGCCGGGAGGTTATGAACTTCGTGAGACTATTTCGGCGGGAGAGACGCGCACGTCTCGAATACTGCCATAGATGAACCATCTCATCTGGCTGCACTCAGGTTTGCCACACATTTTTGATTTTTTAAAAACGTCCCCGTCTACACATAATGCGAAACACTATACAACACAGGCGCGACACACGGATTCGAGCAACGACCACCTGAAACTACATTGTACTCGGGTTGAGAACACGACGTTTCACGCCAGCACTAACGCAACGTAATTCACGCCGCCCTGCTGCGTTGCGGCCACTGCTCCAGCTCCATATACCACGCTTGCGTTGAGCTCTGCCCCTCTGGTGCCACCGAGGAAGGCTTCAAGAGCCCCTCCAAATCTCAATGCCCCCGTGACACTTTCCTTACACGACGCAACCGATTTCCTTCGGCAACTGTCAACCATCGATCCGTTTTCTCCATCGCTAACCCATGCCGTCGATCCAAACCAACTGCAGACATGTGCCAAAACACCCCAGTCGACTTTTGAGGGCGATTGAACATATGGCTACATGACAATCCCTTTGCAAATTAATGTTGCCCTTGAAGAGCTTCTAAATCTCCCGCAAGCTTTTCTGCATCCTCTTCTAGCTTCTCCTGATCTTTAAGAACTTCCATCTCGTCACGAACAAGAGTCGCTACAGCGGCCACCGTTTCCTCCAGGTTTTCAGTCTGCTCGGGAGAAAGACCTTCCGCTGCAGCAACATCCTCGATCGCCTCCTTTACTGTTTCTCCTTTACTTAACGCATCAAGGAAAATTCCCTCGTCCTTCTGCATGCGCGCCACGGTGTCCATCACTTCCGGAATGCTTACAAAGCCGATGTGAGAAGCCTTCCCATCCGCGTCCAGAACGCTGAAAGCACGCGAGACAACACACGCTCGAAAACAAATGTTTGCTTATCACATGATGCAGCTAACACACAGACGACATTCCACAGCGCAAGTACTTTTTTTTCGTTGAACACCAGTAGTCTACTTACGAGATCTCGAGCACATCTGGCGCACCCTCGGATCTGGTCACTCGGTAGCGTCTGCCCATCAGGTCAAGGTCTACTGATTGTCCGACTGACAACCCCCTTCCCGCGCGCCCGCCACCTAGCATTGACAACAAGGTAGGCGCTTGACCTTCGCCTCCCAAGGGTTTTTCCGCTCCCTCGGCCGCGTACACGCCGGAAGAAAGGGAGAGAACCACCGAGGCTGCAACCCCAACAATAGCGCTCACACGCACCATCTTGCTGAATGCCTTAAAAGAGATCACAAACACGTATGAACAATGAAAATGAAATTATTTGAGCCGGAAAAACACGTCCACAAAAGCAAACCCAGCCGAGTTCGTGTTCAGACGTGTACGCCACCCACGGTACAATTTATTCAGGGGAGAGAAAAAGAAGTCGCGGCAAAAACATAAAGCTCTTCGGCAGTTCAACGATGAAACTGCAAATTAATGAAATGATTTAAACTAATCCCAGCGCAGAACGGAGTTGCAATAACCTTCCGACAGAGACGCACCGGAGGACCTGGGAACCGATCCGAAATGAGACGAGGACAGCAACTTGAGACGGCTCATTGCGTCGCAACTGTGTTTGCGTAACCGCTGCGAGCAGTTCCGCCAGCCCATGAGTGGGATGTTCGTGTGCTTGGGATACTAGGCGGTTCACCTGAAAGGCGGTCGTCCCGCTCTTAAGAGCCGCCGCGCAACAGCCGAAGCGCTAGGGACCGTTGGTCTACCATCGCCCCATCGCTCATGAACTCTAGTGGGGAGAGCGTCAGCTCCGCAACAGGTCGTGTATCTGGAGGCTACAGTGAGCGTCGCATTTCACTCGCCAGTACTAGCAGCCTTGGCCTTTGGTAGCGTTGCGATGGCCTATGCCAGTGCGAGCGCGCTAAACTACTGGCAGTAGACACACCATCTGGTGAGCTCTCCCTATGTCTAAAACGTGAAGATGAGCGCGTGTGTGCGGATGACAGAGGTATCAAGACATCTGTCAGGTAGAAATTTTCTTTTAACAGTTGAACAATCGTTTCGTGACTCTCTGGTGGTCTGTCTGTGTACTAGATGTACTCTTTCCCAAGCCGCTCGAGGAACATACGTGAAGCACGGTGGTACTTCCTGTAGCAAAACATAGCAGGTAAAGGTGATGTGGTTCGAAACTGCAGTGTGTACTGTACTTTGGGGGGTGGCGCACGGTTGGGCACGCCCATTTGCTAGGGGTTCGGGGAAGGGAAGGGTGTGTGGTTGACGGTTTATCATCAGAGAAACTGGAGTGGGGACAAGATTATAATACGTCAAGCTGCAAGCCGCTGTAGTTGGAGAAAGCTGTTTTTGAGGGGCATACTTGTTTGCGCGGATGATGTACGTATTTCACCTAAACATGTTGAAATACGCTCGCTGAGAAACGGAGGCAAAATTCAGGAGGAATGGGGAAGGGTACCCGTATGGTGAGCACGCGTTGCAAAAGCACAAGTAGGAGAACACGCGACATAGAACAACTCGGCGGCCATGTGTGTAAACGGCATTAACGGATGTTTCCACCCTTACACACTCTCGATGCGTGGGACAATGGAGTCGATGAAAACGATGCATGGTTTGGTTGCATGACTGTGCGCAGCACAATGGCGTTCGGACGAGGCAAGAGGGGACTGCACGCTGCAGTCATCTTAGGCTTCTTTGTCCTCCTCGCCACATCATCTGTAGGATTGGGCCAAAGGTGAGTCAAAGCATGACGTGTTTTGCTACGTGTAGGAACAGCACGTTGCGGTTCGACCACTTGCTCAGTAGGGTCATGCAACACTTTGTGCTGATTCAACTGGTGTGCAGGGTGCCTCGCTACCCAAGTGTGGAGTCACTCGAAGAAAGAGTTGCCGAGGCTCTAGGGCGCCGTAGCTCCGCAGCGGCCAGTACTCTTCCAGGGAGTGACACGAACATGATATCAGATGGTCGCGCAGGCAGGGATGAACCAACAGCGAGCCCAGAGCATCATTCCGTGGACGCTCCGACCACGTCTGGGGAAGGCGAGGCAGATGCTGGGAAAGTAACGCTGAGGAACGATGAGGGCCTTGAGGGTAATATCTCAGCCGACCATGTTCTACATCCCCCTCCTGACAGTGAACACGAGGGTTTGCAGGAACCGGGCACGACGCATCAGGAGGCGCAAGAACCAGACGCGAGTGAAGCAATGGACTCTTCCGCGCTACCACTTTCCACGTCGGTACCACATCCTAACGAAGTCGGTTCAACACCAGGAACAGCGCTGCCTGCCCCGATTTTTAGCATTCCAGAGCTCTCACCGGAGGAAGTTGTCTACGTTTTACGGGTTCAGGGATCAGGCGATTTCGAAATTAGTTTCCAAGTAGGCCGGGTGGTGAGGCAGTTGGAAGCCATCAAGAGAGCATACAGGGAGGCTCACGGGAAGCTAGAAGCTGAGGAGCTGGAGTCGGAAAGGGGACCGACGGTTTCGACTCGGACGAAACTAGTTGACTTTATCAAAGAAAACCAGAGACGGCTGAGGGCGGCGTTTCAGAAGGTTAAGATTCAGCAAAAGTTGGAGGAGATCGAGGAACTGTTGCAGCTGTCACACGCACTAAAATCTCTAGGTGCCCGCCTGAGACCCTGCCAAAAAAGTAATTCCCCAATGGAGGAAGAGATTTGTCGTAAGACGAAAGCTTTGGGCGAAATGGTTGCCCAGAAAGCGGAGGATCTTCGTCAGCATGCGTCAACTGTCTCGGCTCTGCTAGGTCGCGAAGCTGTTGAGAGACAGTTGCGGCGTGTCGACAGTGAACAACCCTATGAACAAACAGACGCCGGGGTTGCAGCCAGAGCAGAGGAATTTCGGAAGGCACTGGAGAAAGCAGCTTCCGGTGCGAGACAATTCGTGGGGACCACAGCGGACGAAATAGTGGAGGAAGTGAAGGAGGATGCTCAGTACCTGCGTGATGGTGCGAAAGAAGTGTTGACGAAGAGCCAGCGCGCGCTAGTAGACGCGTTTCAGGCGATCCAAAGGGCTCTACTGGAGGCGAAGGCAAAGGAGCTCGTAGATGCCGCATCAAAGGAAGCTGAAGACGCTCGTAAGATCTTAGCGGAACAGCCAGCGTGATTCGCCGAGGACGAAGTTGGTAATGCACGGTGAATGAGGGTTGGTCATCCCAATCCCCAGCTTGATAGCGTCACGTGGGTTTTTCGCCGGGGAAACGATCATTAGGGAGGTGATGTATCGCAGTAAACATGGGCATATCAGCACCAGTTTTTTTACATGTGAGGGATGGGATCCAGTGTAGGTGTAAGGGACAGCTGTCTTTCAAATTTGGGCTTCGGTTGCCGCTCCCGTTCTTTCAGCATATGTACAGGTATGTACAGTGAATAAGTGCGTGGGCCAATGTGCTCTCATCAATCATGTACAGAACATATGTTTTGGTCATATCTATGCAGCGCCTGCATGAGCCCATGCCGCTCGTGTTTTACGAAGCCAGATGCGGTGCCGCCCTGTCCCAGCTACACATGCTGTGCACGGGGAACAACGGCCATGTTGGAAAAGTCACTGTTTTATAAATGATTGACAACTAATGAAAAAGCACTCAAGCGGGAAATGTTTCATGCGGTCCAAAGAGCAGGGGGGAAAGTCACTGTTTTATAAATGATTGTGACAACTATCTAATGAAAAAGCACTCAAGCGGGAAATGTTTCATGCGGTCCAAAGAGTAGGGGGCGGGCGTGGTACTGATGATTACCGCGTAACAATGACCACGCCGGCGCAGATGTCGCAGTGCTGTAGCGTTTGATGTTCTTTTGTATGGCGGAAGGGTGACAAGGCAAACGGCGAGAGTCGACTTACAGACTCACCACCGGGCAACCATCGGTTCCCAGGTCAATAAGCTGGACTATTGTCAGCAGATGCGATGATAACGCGTGCCATACATAAAGAGCGTACCCGTGCTAGTTAAAGATGCGCACGCGGTTCTGTTGGCAGAGGTCGGAGGCTTGCCTCATGGAGCAACCGAGGGGGCGCAGTTCTGTCTTCGTGTCTTCCGTTTGTGTGTTTGAGAACGAACAGATACGGCGTATGTGCTTGCCTTGGTCACAGGGAGCTCACCACAAAGCCCGTGTAGTCGGGGGAGTACTGCTGGACACAGTGGCGAGAATACGCGTGATCAATGCCGGCAATAGAGAAATCGGCATGAAATTGTGTAGCGGATGGCGTTCTGTATGTCGTACAAGCGACCCTGGATCGTGTGTACCCCCCTACGGGCGGGCTGCCCTGTGAAGGCAATATAAAATGTAATCCAATGATTCGTTTTCATGTTACACCAGATATTCTTAGGACGATGGTACTGACCATACTAGCATCTGAGTAGTAGTCTCTCGGTGTTCGGTGGCCAATCTACGACTCTAGCAATGGGTTCCCTCTCTACCCTAGGTTCCGTAGTGTGGGCACATCACATGATGACTGTCGATCCAGAAATTGATACACGTGCATGCTTCTCAGCTATGACAATTATGATTGCTATTCCTACAGCAGCCAACCGGATCCGATTACTTGGGGGAAACTTTTTTTTAAGGGTTTACGAAGTTCTTTATGATTGCTGTACACCACCATCCCAATGGACTACTGAAGACAGCTAAAAGGCTTAGATTTTAGTATCCTACTACATGAAGGTTATTCCATATCAGTTACGTTCTCGTCGTTCTCGTGCCAATGCACAATTTATTTGGAAGTTCATAAGCATTTCAATGGAGGTAACGACTTTGCGTGAAACGCTTGACGCCAGCGGTACTATTACCGTAAAGAGAATCACATTTTTCGCAGCCAGACGCTTGGCGCTTTTCGTCGTCCAAACGCTGTTCTCTACCGCACGGGGACGTCAAGCGGACCTTAAGAGGTGGTAAAACAACAGTGGCGAAAGAAATGCATTCCGCTTTTACATGTGACAACACGTTTCAGTCTAAACATGACGGTGCCGTGCTTCTAATCGGGGGACAGCGTCATCTGCGCCTTTCTGTGTCCCTTTTGTACATGTCACGGATGCTCCGACCGAGGCGAAAACACCGTTACTGGTACTGCCTCCTCATTTGCTCATTTTCAGCCTTTCCGAAACGATATTAAGCTACAGGAGCCGTGCCACGATGGAGTCAGAGTTGCTCGCCAACTCCTTGTTAGAAAGCGAGCCACCATTTTGTTTGGCGACACGCCGGTGGCGTCCCCCGTTTTCCCCATCTACACAACAGCTGGAACGCGGCCTTGCACAGAGCACACCAGAAGATATCACATGGCGGGAGTCTACGCGGATACAGTATTCCTTGTTCCGAACGTAGGAGGGATTTCCAACGTGCGTGGCTCCACAGGGCAGGCGGACTTGTGCCTCAGCAAAGGCAGAGGCTGTCGCTGCGCACGATTTCTTTCTCTCCTATCCCGTTTCGCTTTTGGTTTATCAGTCAAAATGAAGCGCTGCGTAAACTCAACGGAGAAGCGACGTCGGGAGACACCCTGAACCCTCTCGCCGGAGTGTCGCTGCAAACCGTTCGATGTCTTCTTTGACAAGTGTGCATCCCTGTCCTCGCACACGAACTATGCCACCTAGCCAAGTCTGAACAGAAGAACAGTGAAACATTCCACAGTCTAATAGGGATCCTCAGTGAAGGACTGCGGACTGTGGGTACAGAGAGAAAGGCAATGGGGCAGAAGATCCACCGGCACGTACTGCGTAGAAAAACGTGTCCAGTTAAACCTCAAGCTCGCGTCTCCGTTTGACATTTGAAGCGGTCAAAATTAGCACCCACAACAAGCACTGCCCGTTAAGAATACAGGCGACTGACCCTGAGAAGAACGCAGCAGCGGGTTTCGACGGGGCGCCACGCGGGGCTCGAGATGGCCACATTCGTACCTTTACACGTATATATATATATATATATATATATATATCACGCATTTGTGTGTCTCCGATAGCAGCATCCTCGCATAGGGTTCCGAGTCTCTGTCACATTTTGTCTCCCTGTCTATCTACAGAGGTCGGTAGCCGCGCTACATCTATATACAGCAACACAGAGGAGGCATACCAAGAACTGGTCGGCGAAATGACGGTAGCTTGCGGCTGCATTCATTTGCTGCGAACAAACATATGATAAAAAGACAACAACAAAACCGAGCCTCTTCATTTCATCGGCAAGTGCCACTCCTCACCAGCTGCCACACAACTTGTATATGTGAGCTTCCAGATCGTACACCGGCTCGAACGCAAGAGGTGAAATCACCGTTGCCTCTTCGTGACGAAAAGGAACCTGTTGCAACGGATCTTGTTCGTACTCTCACCGACTCCCCATCAGAAAAGGAACAGGAAATTGCTTCCAATAAGTCTACTGTGTCCGCATTCAAAGAACCAAAGAACGATTGAAACGCTCATACCGAAATAAAATGACCCCAATGCGTCTAAAGACTACTTGTGACGAAGACGTATACACACAAATGTCTATACGTGCATACAGAGAAATACTCCTATCTCATAATTATATCTATATATAGTGTGTTATATGCCAGATATGTCACGGGCAATGACGACGCAACCTGAATCTCGTTTACATCGTGTGCGTCGAAAAGAGGCGCTTAAATCAGGACTCTTGGCTTTGTCACTTCCGTTTAGGAAAGGCGAGTTGCGTGCGTGAGTGTGCTGGCGTCTCCGCGCCGTGCATTCCTCAGAGGCGTGATCGTGCCTAGCTTGGGGCTGGAACACTTTTGCAGTGCGTCTTTTGAGCTCGGCGTTTCTGCCGGTTGTTCATTCCAGAAGGACTATGCCCGAGATGTCCACACGTCCCACAGCAAAACAAGGTCGGTGAAGGCTTCCCGGTCGAAGGGACACCGGCTGAGGATAATAGGAATCTCCAGCGTACCGTGAGGAGGGGCAACGACGAGAATTGGGTGTCAAGCACATGGAGCGCGCTCGGCATTTCCGCTGTGCCCTACAGAAAGACGCGACAAGATCTGGAAACCTAATATAAAGGCTGGCTGTAACACTTCCAAGCGACATGGATAAGCCGAGCAGGGGCGCGGAACCACAAAGCATCCGCGCTCACGTGGGTCACGTTTTTTACTGCCCCCACATGTCCCTGCGCCACACGCGTGAACGACGGTTCGCAAACGGCTTCACCCAGCATCAATGCATTTGGATAATGCGCTCTTGTATTCTTGCGCGACATACGCAAGTGTAGATACACGGCGCAGAACTTTACAGAAATGGAAACATCCCTGCCTGCATGTATATTCCTGCGACAGCAACGTTTAGCTGACGCTACGTACAGGCTCCATACATAGGCGTCCATGACAACACACAATAGTAGAGATCGGGCGCAGCATGCATGCTATGTAGCGTGATCTTTACACAGTTCACGTGCCGTGTGTAAGCCCCTGGTCCAGTATGGCCAGCTTCAAACTAAAAATGTCGTTTTCTGGGAAAACGACGATTCCTATGTAGAAGCTCATGCGCCCCCATCTAGATCTCCTCTGCACGATAAGCGAGCAAGCCCGATGTCTCTTGTAGACATTTCCTCACGCAAGACACATACACAGCTCGGGCTGACCTCCTCGTGATCCAAGCGCGCCTGCTCTTGGAGAATTTCGGCGATCGAAAAGGAAGTATCGTCCGAGTCAGAGTCGTAGTCCTCTGGAGAGAAACACATAACTTGTGTCGGCAGATGTCGCTGTTCTTTATGCGGAAGCGCACCTGAGAGCCTCCGTACACAGAACCTCTCAAGGTGTCCCGGACAGAGAGAGCCGAACGCGAAGTGGCGCCGCCATGTGCGGTCCCTCTGGATAGTCGCAAACCCTTCAGAGCGTTCCCCTGTTCGTTCGTTCCCAAGTGTTGATACGCCATCAAACTCCAACCCTCGTGTCCAATCTAAAGGTACACACGATTCTCCCCCGGAACAATCGCCTGCTAATCGGCACACTCATTCCGCAGCTCGCCCAGCGACACTCCTCTGACTGCCTTCTCTCTCAGATACAATCCGCATGTGCTTTTCTCTCCTCGCCAGACTGATTCCATCCCGTTCGATCACGCCGCGAAGCGACACACGTCAACGGCACTGCGGGGAAATGCTGTTCTACTTTTGAGTGTCGCGGCATGTGAATCCGTTTCCGGCGACCCCTGACCTCCCTAGCTCTCCCAAAACTGTTTCTACTGTTCGGTGGAAGCGCGCAGTCGTGCAGCCCCAAGCGACGAGTTCGTTGAGCAGGGCGGTTTGAGAGGCCGCCGTATGCAGTCCTGGCGGGCTGACGCTGTTCCGTGAACAGAAAGAAAATAAACACTACGGCCATCCCCTCCGTCGACTGCTTCCTGTCTCGTCGTCGGTACACGATGTTCTGGTCTGAACTCTCGCGTGCCAATCTCTCTGACGGCTCGCGACTCCCTAGTTCGCCAGGCATGTCCCTGGACTGCTTAAGACAGCTAAAAGTGTTGGATTTTAATATCCTACTACATTAAGGTTATTCCACATCAGTTATGTTCTAGGCGGAATATACGGATTGCTGTTACCACTCGTATGAACAGCGCCATCTCGCGACGCTCCTGTTTCCTCCAGAAACAAACGTTATCAGTATATACACCCGACCCATTCACACAGAGAGATGTATCTGTGTAATATCTATGTCGTGCCAAGAGCGTGGGAAACACGAACTGGGGACGCTTCAGAACAGGACATTCGACTTCTGTGAGTCGAGATGTCTTACCCGGTGGCAGTTCTCCTGGGCGTTTGAAGATGAGAACGGGGGCGCGTGCCTCGGGACAGGTAAGCGCCTCCGTCCCTGTTTCTCGATTCCTCACTTGTCTCCTCTGAGGATCTCTCCGAGCCGCAAGCGTCTCGTCAGTCGCTGGCGCGCCGAGTCCAGGCGTCTCACGAGCGCGTTGCTCCGGCGCCCCCAAGTGAAGCAGGCGACTCGGGCCAATGAAGATGACTTGTGCTGACTCTTCCGGGAAGCCTTCGAAGCGCTCGTAGCGCAGCAGCATGACTCGCCTACCACTTTCGCGTCCGACAGTTCGCGGTCCAGGCAGCATGGCGACTGTCGCTGGCCACCAAACAATTTTGTCCACGCCTCGAGACGCCTCTTCCGCCTGCGCGTCACCTGCGGTCCCGGCCGAAATCGAAGCCGTCTCCCCGGCGCGTTGCCGCCCGTCCGTCGGGGTTTGAAGCGAGGCTTCGTTGTGCTGTTTCTCGCGGCACCCCGCCGTGCACTCGCCTGACGCATCTGTCTCACCGTTTCCTCGGTCGCTCGTCCCGGCAACCGACTCCTCGTCTCCACCGGCGATCCGCCAGCACACTTCAATCCTGTCGCCTACATGCACCCTGCCGACGCGCTCAACGCTTTGCAAGTCTCGTGCGTCAAGAGGCGAGACCGCGCCCTCCTCGGGATTCGGTCTCGTCCCCTCCACGGTGGATCCGCTTCCAGAAAGCAGCATCGATGCCGAGAACGCGTCCCCCAATCGACGCACATTTCCTCGGCTCCCTTCGTCCGAGGAAGCGAGTACACAGCTCGCCGCGCCCAGAGTTGCATCGACGCCCCTGACGCCAGACTGCTTGTCCAGAGAACGAAAGGCAGAAGCGCCAACAGAGAGAGGAGGGGAACAAGACGAGAGTGAGGAAGCACACGACGGATACGAACGGCCAACCGCGAGCGAAGGGGAGACAATGGCGAATGCCGAGGCAGAATCAGAAGAACGGGTTTCCTGCTGCCTGCGTTTCGCGTCGTCTGTACATGCAGGTGGACGCGCGGCGGATGCAGCCTCTGAAGCAGACGCCCCAGAAGAAGCACTCACTGACTCGCGCGCACACAGCCCCGGTCGCGCCGGCGCGTCCGCATCTCCAACACTTTGTTCCTTTGTTTCTGTGGTTCTGTCTGTTTGCCGCTGCGTCGCCCCTGCCTCAGCAGACTCCGCGGCCGTCCCGGTCCCGTCTACCCGCGCTGCGAGTTTCTCTGAATCTCTTTCCGGCACTGCGGTTGGTGTTGCTGAGGGCTGGTCGCCACATCCTGGGAGCGAACGCTTTCCTCCGGCGCCGGGAACGTCAATTTCTCGCCCGTCGCAGAGTTTCCGTGTTCCATCTCTGCCGACCTGTGAACGGACGAGAAATGGCGAGAGCAAAGAAGGAGCGCAAAACTCCCTCGCCGGGCTGCGGGCACGCGCAAGCAGCGGCGGGGGAGGCGCAGCTGCAGGGACACCTGAGGCGGTCGAAACGACACCAGAACCCGCGGGCAAGTCGTCGGTCCAAGAAGCGCAAACCAGCGTGGGCGACGACGGCAGAGACGCTGAGGAAGCAGCCGCGGCGTCGCACGTAACAATTGGCGAGGGCGAGGAAGATGCGAGCGAGGGACGGGAAGAGGAGACAGCGGCAGATGGGGGTGAGGTCGGGGGTGCAGAGGGCGAGGACACTGCCGCGGAGACACACGAAGAATTCGGTGCTTCAGGCTCGAGAGGCAAGAACGACCGAGCTGTCTCCGATGGATTCGGACCCGGCTCCGTTTCTGTAGAGGCCGTCTGCTCTCCGACAGCCTCGATCTCCCAGTCCGGAGGCGGGCACGTCCACACGCGCTTGCTCCTGGTTGCGCTGCAGCTCGGCAAACAGACAGCTGTCTCTGTCTCCCCAGACACCCCGCTCCGGCGGAGGCGACACGGCGTCGGAGAAGCAGACGGAGGCGGCGGAGAAGGCGCCGGCACGAAGAGGGGCGAGTCCTCTTCGGGGGACCGAGCGGGAGTCATGCTCGTCGTCTTTGTCAATCCACGAGCACACAATCGCGGTTTGCTCGGCGTCTGCAGCTCTGCGCATCTGAGCGTCGAGGAAATCCGGCTCGGGTGGAACGCCTGAGCGATGGATGGATTGATGGGTTTTGCGTCGTGCACGCAAGCTGCCGAATCGACCTGTTCCGCGACTGCAGAGCCGTCTCGGCTCGCAAGTCGACGCAGGCGCTTCTCGCCCTCCCGCCCCGCTCGCGAGGGACTGTCTTCAGGGCGAAGCCGACGACGGTTGGAGGGGAGCGTCGCCTGTTCCTGTTCCTTCTCTGAACCACTGGGGGTACTCGCGGTTTCAGGTGTGCGTTGTGGCTTATCGAACGCCTGGAGGCGACCGGTCGCCGCGGCTCTCGCCAAGGGCGGCGCTCCTCCTTCCCCAGCCCTGAGCCGCGTCAAACACGCATCGCCTCCTTCGCTTCCTCCCAGAGCATCTCCACTTTTCTCGCGCGCGTCTCGGTTGCGCTCTCGCTCGTTTGCAGCCGGCGACGGAGAAGAAGTTGGAGCAACCACTAAGGCAGCAACAGAACACCGCGCTGGGCCACCCTCGGGTCCTGGAACAGCCACAGATGTGTCGAGCACTTGTTCTCTGCGCTGGCCGCCTCGTTCACCGGCAGGTGCATGCTCGCTTCCCCCCTCTCTACAGCCATCGATTTGCCTCTCGACACACATGGCGTGCGGAGGCTCGCCGAATGCTGCGCCCTCCGCGCTGGCGGCGACCTGACCGTGCACGGGAGTCTCCTGAGCTGCACGCGCCGTGAACGCCGCGAGGCGTCTAGACAGTCGGCCAGCTGCGCTGCCGTCTTGGTCCTGGACACGGACACACAAAGCACCTTCTTCATTTGGCGGAGTTCCAGCCTGTCCGGGGGGCGAGGCCGGAGACTGAGCAGCGACACCGAGGGTAGATGCTGTCTCAGAGAACACCAACGCGCCACAGGCGCCTTCTCCATGCGTCTCGCGGGTGCGGGGTTTCACTGTGTCGTCTGCGGTCTCCTCGTTTTCGCCTTCCTCTTGCCCTAGTGCGGGGTTCACCGCGGCGACGAGTTCGCATCCTTCTCCGCCTTCTCTTCCGTCGAGGGTGCCGATCGCCTTCACTGCCCCAGCGACGTCTGACGTTATCTGCAATCCACTTATGTCCCCGTCGGCTGCTGCCTGTTCTGCTTCGCGCCTCGAGTGACCGACATCCGCCTCGCTGTTTCCATTCTTTTCTTCCGGGAAGCGCGACACCTGTCGACTCCTTCCCGCAATCGGCTGCGTCGGCTGTACGTCCAGCTCCCCGCCGTCAAGGCACATCCCCTGCTCAGCTGAAAGCCAATTTGTGTCCTGTTCCCGTTCACGCACGGCTGCCTCTCGCGGTGCGTCTGCACTCCCGGCGGTTCCGTCTTCGCTCCGCGTTTCTTCCAAGACGAAGGACAACAGGTGGGACGAACACGTTGCCGAATCCCCGTCTCGATCCAACTCGCAACATGGCTGCTGCGCGCAGTCTGGGAAGCCGTCGCTCGCGCGTGCACCGGTTTCCGTGTGATTTGGAAGTGTCGCGAAAGAGACGCTGTGCACCGTCTGATCGTACATTTCGTCTCCCCCGCTCCCCGGTGTCTTCTTGACTCTCTTCAGAGTCGTCTCCAGACCTGTCACAGTCGTCCGGTCCTCGTTCTGTTCACGAGGCGCTTCCTTCCGATTCTGAAGAACCCGGTTTTTGTCGGCAGGCGCGTCGACGCACGCAACGCTCGCCTTCTCTCTCTCCACTTCGAGGTCAGTCTCGCATCGGTTTTTCAGCCCTGCGCCTGTCTCCGTAGCAACACATCCTCGCGGTAACACACACGTGTCCTGCTCGACGACCGCCCCTCGCACTTCCGGGCCGATTCCGCTTTCGCAGTCTGCTTCGCACTCCGCTGCGTCACCCTCCGGTTGATCAGTCTGTGCTTCCAGACTTCTTCTCGCCCCTCGCGCTGTCGGCCTGTCCTGTGGCGAAGCCTTCGCGGCGTGCGAGGGTGGGTTTCCGGCTCCACCTGATCCTTGCTTCTCCTTCATTTCTGGTTTCGAAAGAACCTCTGGAGGAGGCGGAAACATCAGGGGTTCTGTCTTCTCTGCCAGCAGCTCAGCTGCGGCCAGAAACTCGCAGCGGAGAATTCCCTTCCGCCCAGGGAGATCGCCCCGATACTTATTTTCTACGGTTCCTGCGTAGACGGAGCCGAGGTACGACGCAGAGATGCGCGACGCCTGGCCGCCAGCGGTGCCGCACTCTGGTGGTTGTGGAAGGAAAAAAGGCTGCGCATGCAGGACACGCACATCCTCGGGTTTCGCTTCGTTCTCTGTCGGAACCGGAGAAGAGGAAAGGGAGGGCGAAGCGAACGGGTGGCTGTCTCCCCTCTCTCCGGAGAGGATTTCGAGGCAACCGGTCTCCTGGAAGGGGTTTAGGATGCCCGATTCGTGGTCCAGTTGGGCAGTGCACGAGTTTTCAGACAAAGTCGCTTTTCCCATTGACAAAGAGGACCCAGCGATCTCGCTGGGTTCTCCCTTTTCTGTAGTGGGCGATTCAGACATTCGCGTTTGTAGCGTGGACAGCCGAGCCGGGGCAGAGCTGCCAATAAGACGGCCAGGAAAGAGAGCAGATCGGAAGACAAGGAGGACTTAAGACGCACGGGGAGGTGAGTTAATCTTGCTCGTGCCGGAGAGTCTCAGAGAAGAAAGAAATCACGGAAACAACAACTCTGCTGGCGCCAGTGAACACAACACGCGGGCCTTGTGACAGGTTGTCGTGCCACAGAGCAGCAAAAAGCGACACAAAGAAAAACCCACAAGTTGGCTCTCGAAAAAGGAAGCCGAGATAAGAGCGTCTGGGGGAAAGGGATGTGAGAATGCGAGTTTTCTCTCCCACCAGGAAGCGGGAAACCGAAGTGAGGACAGAGGCTTCTCGTTTTTGTTGGGAGGCGCGAGGGCTTGCAGCCCGTCCAAGTAACGGCGATGCCTCGCCGCAACTCGGAACCGGGAAGGAAAGCCGCGAAAGATAATACGTTGAAAGAAACGAGCAGTTTAGACAAGACTGCAAGCGACAAGTCTTCGGGTCCCGACGAGGAGCCTGCTTAGCACGCCAGAGCTGCTGTCCGTGTCAAGACGAGTCAGTTTCCTGAGAAACGGGGAAAAGGGGAAACCAGAGGGAGACACTGCAAACGCATAGAACCGAGGGCGTCGACCCAAATCAAAGAACGAAGAGAGAGACCGAAATGCCGTCAAAAATCAGCGTCAGATTCTTCCGTGACATACCGGGGCCTTTACGTCGACACACACAAACACACACACACCGCTGGAGGCGAATCCGCCCCAAGACGGTCAAGGCACACAGGTCAAAAGTGTGTCGTTTGCTCACAAGCAAAATGCCAAGAACAACCCTTTTACGTTGAGAGAAGGGGAAGGCAAAAGACAAAAACGCGGCAAAAAGCGCTCTGTTCGCTGAAAAAGCTAGCGACCGTCTCATTGGTCGCCGCGGGCTGTCTCTCTCTCAGCTCGTGAGATGCTGGACACGGACAAGGCTTCCCTTCCTCTTGGGTCCCGAAAAAAATTCGAGACTCGGGAAGACCAGCAAGAGAGGAAACAGAAAAGCAGCTTTCCTGTGGGCCGAAAGAACAGGTTCTTTGCCTATCGCGGGTTCGCTCTCGTGCCTCTCAAAATGCAACGCCCGCGTGACAGAGAGACGGGCGAAAAGATGCGTGCTGTGCTGGAGCCGGATGTCCCCGACTTTTCGCCGTGCCCAGCGAACTCCGGGCAGAGGAAGGTGGCGGCGGCCGGTCTCCAGTGAAAAGAAGATCTGACCAGAAAGAGGCCGTTTCGTTTTTAGCGGTCAGGCGCTGCCGTGGGAAGGTAACCGACCAACTTCGCATCTCTCCTCTTCTTTCCAGGAGAGACGCGCTGCGCGGAGACACACAAGACAGCCGTATTCCAAAGGGGAACCACAGACCTCCCAACTCGCAATTCTTCCAGCCAACAGGGACACAGCAAATGAGCCAGGTGTTACATCATATTTATATCTGTGACGACTTACATCTTCTTTATATCTGTGACGACCTACATCTTCTTTATATCTGTAACGACTTACATATATCTGTTTGATGGCTACAACGTGCAGCTCGACGTGTGAGTGCAGTTACACACAACCATACATGTTTATTGGTATGCAGTTGAGTTTTTGTATACAGCAAAGATGTTTGTTCCTGCATCTGTGGATGTCAAGTTATCCACCTGGCGACTGAAGGTCACCCGAAAGATGTAGTGATCGGTGGAGACGCCTTTTCCCCCCCTCAGGAAGGTTCCTCTGGTGCCGGTCCGCCACGGCCGGTGAATCGGTCCTGAATTCAGAAGCTCGAGTCCGCAGAGCCCTCATGTTGTTCTCTTTCTCTCTCGTTTGCGTTACATCAAAGAGCGCCTTCTTCTCGTTCTCCCTTGTCTCTGCTGGTTTTCCGAGCAGCCGGTAAGGTGCCCGTGCTTGGCGCGCCGCGGCCTTTCGCGCCTCACGCGCGTTGCGCGGCCAGAAGCGTCTTCTCGCAGGCGCGGTTTCCCGCTTCAGAGTTTCCTCAGGCTTCTTCGGGTGCATGTCGCTCCCCAAGGAGGCCGGACACGGGACAGAGTTGCACAAACGAGGGAGAAGCAATATGAAGGCTTCAGGTCCAGCGTTCCGGCCTTTCTGTCCCTGTCGACTTCGCTGACCCGCGTCGGTCCCAGGCTCCCCATGGTCTGCGAAAATCCTCCATCCACAACTCACTTGTCTCCTTTTCCTCCCTTGTCGTTGTTTCCTCATTCTTTTCTTTGTGTCTCTCGTTCTTCAGTGGGGTGCGGTCCCCGTTTGTCCTCTTGCGTCCAGGTGTGTTGTCCCCTCCCCTCGTCTCACGTTTTTGGCGGGCAAAATGCCGGCAGGTGCGCAGTTGGACAAGCCCTTAAAGGCGGGGATTTCTCGGCTTCGGCTTCGCGTGGTGGTCGTTGCCTTCCTTTCCCGATTGTTTTGTCTCTCTCTAACGTGCTTTTGGGCGCATCGTCATCCAGCGTACAACAGCCAGTCTTCTCTTCTTCACCCCACGGCTGTGAAGAGACAAGACTACATTTCCTCGTCTCTTTTGGAGCACCGTCTTTCTTCTCCTCACAGCTCCGCTCTCAGGCATTTTCATCCTTTCCATCTGACAGATTTCGAGCCCCCGAGGTCTCACACCGAAGAAGGAATTGAGAATCCAGAACGTGCGGAATTTGAGAAGGCACAACCCCCGCATGTTGCTCCACAGTCAGAGAAATCCAGAGTTCTTGTTCTGGAGCCTCTCACGGAAGAGGCCATTGCCCCGCTTTTCCCCGAGCAGGGAGCCAGTTCTGGTGTACCTACACGTGACAGCGAGTTGCTTACATTCCGGAACGGTGCCTCTACGTTTCTTCCATCTGAGGTCATCCCTGTGAGTGCCCTACCCCCCTGGGGACGCGACCCGCCTCCTGGCTCATTCGATGGAGCAGAAAGACTGGAACCAGCGGGACTAGGGTCCCGAAAATCAGGCGGAAGTCGCGCATCGTCTGCGGGTCTTTCTGCCACGCGGTTGTCATCCTCCGTCTCGTCTCCAGCTTCCCAGTCCAGTCCGGGAAACTCTAGGTCTTCACCTGCGTCCGCCTCAAGAATCGATGACTTCGTCTGGCGTTTCGTTGTTCCCTTCCTCAGTTGGGACGGCGAATACTTTGTAGTGTTTGCTCTGCAGGAGACAGCGTACTACTTCGAGCTGACTCATGCCTTCTTCCCAGGTCTCTCTCTGGTGTACATACACCTCGGCGGCTTCCTCCGCCGTGTGCTTTCGCAAGCTTGCAGGGTTGCCCAAACAGCCTGGCCTCGGTTTTCCTTCTTTTCTTCCGAAACACCAACGGACAAAAGAGGCGAAGAGTTCCGATCCAACGCATCTTTTGACTCGCCTGATCCTCTTCATGAGCCTGCTTCGTTTCTTCCTGGTTTAGATGACGCCACTGTGTACGGCCTTGCTGCCGTGCTTGTCAGCAATTTGGCCTTCATTTTCGCCGCGTTAGGTGTCTTCGAAGTTGCGCGTCTGCATCTTGCTGCAGAGGCCGAATCGAATGACAGCGCCGACAAAGCCTCACCAAACTGTCTTGCCTCAGCTACCGTACTCTCTAGCGGGAGACAATTGTCGCTAACTGCCCTCGTCCCTAAACCCTCCCAGATCCAGGCACACCCTGGTTCGGAGGCTGTGCAGGCCTCGTGTATAAACGAAAGCGAGAATGACCATGTGGAGAGAGAAGATAAAGGCGACTACATGGTACTGGCCGAAAAGAGGGGAAACGAAGAAGACGAACGAGAACAAGCCTGCAGAATTGCCTTCCTTGCTGCCGGTTGGTTCTCTTTTTCGGCCGCAAGTATCCACATGAGTGCAGCGTACACCGAGAGCCTCTTCGCGGCGTTGAACACTTGGGGCCTGTATCTGCTCCTCGTGGCTGAGCGCACGGCTGGTCTCCGCACGTCTCGCTGCTGTCTAGACACTCGAGGAAATCTGCTTCATTGTGGAGAGAACGAACCGAAGGCTGCTGCTGAGCAGAGAAGACGGGAAGGCGCTAACCGCAAGCAGGGTGTGACGCTGTCTCCGCGTGCCCACGAATCGGGCCGCGTCAATCCTGAACGCGACTTTTCGGTCGCAACGCTGCGCAAATGCCTGCTGCTACTCCCATCTGCCTTTCTTCTCCGATGGGGGGCGACTTTCCTCTTTTGCCTTGCATCGTTTCTCCGGTCCAATGGGTCGGTTGCTCTGGTTCCGCTCTTCTTCCACACACTCCGAACGTGCCCTCTAATTCGGTCGTTGAGAACGGGAGGAGACATGCGCGCACGCTCGCCGCCTAAGAGGCCTCTTCTCCGTGTCTCTCCATCCGCGGCAGGCGACTCGGCGTCCATCAGAGAGACATGCAAATCGCGGGATGGAGACAAATCCGCAGCGAACACACATCGGTGTTCAGGCGATGACGACAAAAGGGAGGCTGGTCCGCGTGCGAGGGAAGATGTGGGCGGCTGTTCCTCTACTACCGAAGACGTCATGAGCTCGGCGCCGTGTTTGGTCTGTCAGAACAAAAGGAAACAAAGAAGGTCGTACGGGAGATTGCTGGTCGCCACAGGCGCTCACTGGATTGTTGCGCTCTTGCAGGCTATCGCAGTCGTCTTGCCCATTTTCCTGGTTCTGGCATACCCATATTACCTATACTGTGCATGCCCTAAGACTTCTGAAGTCGCGGTTCCTGCCTGCAATGTCGCATCCGCGTTTCTCGGACAGGCTGTCCGTACACCGTACAGCCGAGGCGCGGAGGCGGGACACTCGGGCACTCGTCTTCCGTCGTCCTTTGCGGGTTCTAAGGGAACTCGCGGGTCCATCTCATCTTCTCTAGGGAGGCCAGGGGTCGTGCCTGCTCTCTCCCAGAACGAGTCCAAGTTCCCCTCTACGCTTCCCAACAAGTTTAGACACACGTTGACATTCTCTCAATTTGCCTACGATGCCCTTGCTGTGGGGCTGCCTCGATCAATCGGCTTTGTCTTCTCTCTCTTGCGTCGTCTGCGTTCTACCTCTTTGTCTTCTTGGGTGTCTGAAGCTAAGCAAGCTACAGTCGAGTTAGCTCTGAACAGTTCAGTGACACTGGACGTGCATGCAGTTGGGAAAGACCCCGCGACGAATCCAGTCGGAAAGGCACAGGATCGCGGGGTCTTTTCCGAGCCTTTTGACGACTCAGGGGACACACCTTGGGGCGAGGGTTTCACGAACACGTGGCCGGCAGATCAACTAAAAAACTACAAGGAGCAACGCGATCATCAATCGGGTCTAGCCGGCCGCGGTGTCCCTACGGGCAGTGGGAAGAGATCTCTGTCGGACTCCATTTTGCCGGTGCCGCAGTGGTGTCAGGCTCGCATTCCCAACATTTACCCCTGGATCCAACGCGAATACTGGGACGTCTACTTTCTAGGGTTCTTCCGTTTCAAGAAGCTGTACCTCATTCTTCTGGCTCTCCCTTTCTACTTCCTTGCCCTCTCGTGCATCCTTTTTTTTCTCCACCGAGCGTGGCGCGCGAGACTCCGTGCGGGGCGTTTGGACGATGACGAGGACTGCCAAGGCATGGACGAGATAGAGAAGCCGCTGGCGGGAGAGAAGTTGCAGCAGGCGGTTGAGGACAGGCGACCTGTCAAGCATTCGGAGCATCCACGGCGGTTCGGGAAATTCGTTTCTCTCTGTAGACAAGGGAGCCGTGTCCTTGTCGCCGCCTTGCTGGACCCTGCCTTCGGGGAAATCTTTCAGCTGACGTTGCTGATGATGTTCATGTTTCTATGCGGCAACACGAACGTAAGAGGCGCCTCTGGTCCCGATATTCTTCAATCGAGGGAGAGGCCGTTGCCGTTCTGCCGCGTTCGCTGCTTTCTTGAGTGGCCCTTTGAGCGGAGGCGCTTCTGGTGGCCTTCCTTTGCTTCATCTGCGAATGTAAAATCGCATAGCCTTTCGCTCCCCAAAAGTCATGGATGGTGACCGACAAGCGAGTTTATCTGGCAAAGTGCTAGCCGCGTCAGGGACCGTGACGCTTCAGTTTTTGTGATCTCGAGTTGACTGCCTGCAACAGCCCGTGCGCATGCGGTCCAAGCAGCGCCCGCTAATGTGTTTCTCCAAGACGCTCCCGTTGGCTTAAACGATCTGGGTCACTGGTGTTTCGTTCGTGTTTAATGGACTCTATCGGGCATACCCAGTAGCATCCTCGACTTGTGCACGATTCTTTAGGCCACCGTTTGGCATTTCTGTTTCGCCAGAGTTTGCCAGTGGGCACTCTCGGCCAGTCCCGATCAAAAGGGCCAGCCTCCAGAGGGGGAAACGGGGAGGCAGAGGTGTTTTCGGAGCTTCTAACCCGCTTCCGTGTGTTGTCTCTTTGTTACAGGTATTTCTTCGTCTCAGCACGGCCTGTCCCATCCTTTTCCTGAACATGGCTCGTCTACACGACGCATACACTCTGCGGAGAAGGGATAATTTCCCCTGCGCCACAGCCACGTCTTCGCGCTTCTTTTTGTCTTCGTGCTGCCTTTGTGCGCCTGCCTCTCCTACGACAGCGGGCAGCAGCCATGCAAAACGTCAAAGCGGCGTCCCCTTACACACGAAGAATGCCAGGAAACAATCGGATGGTTCGGACCGGGAACAGCATTCCGTTGTGTCAAAGCCTTATGACGTAGGCACGAGCTTCCGTGTAGAGAGTATTATGGGACCGCACGGGACAGCGACCACTGCAAAGGCCCCCCCACCTGTCGGCTGGAGGTGGTGGGGTTTTTTGAGCTTTATGATTCTTTTTTGTCACTTTTTGGGGCCACTGCTTTTTGGTTGTTACATTACATGGACTTAAGGTCGCTTAGCGACAAAGCGCTGCGAAACACCAAATTTGCTGCCTATGGTTCCTACGTGCTTGTCATACAAACGTTTTTAAAGGAGCAAGGGCAGTATAGTGAACTGAGATTGTTGCCGTTTTGGGTATGCTGGCGATCAAACCCCAAGCTGCTGTACTTCGGGCGGCGTGGGGATAATCCCGTCAGACAAGTTGCGTATGCGACTGCCACGTACAGAGAGGCGTGAGGCACTGACACAGTCTAACGTAGTATGACGATGGAGCAGAAAAAAGATGCTATATGCAACAGTGGCAGGAGAACTGCCCCAAACATACACTCTTCTGAAGAATACTGCGTATCGTGAGTAGCTATGTCACATGGTTTCGGAACCGGCGAGCCACACAGCTGAAGTGGACGAAACTACGGACACGCACATATCTGAGCGTTTTCTGGCGTCGGTAAGCTAGCGTGATGACGCTAAGACGCCGAACGCAAGCGGTGCAATGTACGTGTTTGTTCTGCAGTTTTGGCTGGTTCGAGGTTGCTTGCGGTCCCGGCACTGGCCAGGAGCGAAGGAGTTGCAACCACACTGCGCTCGCGCTTGGAGTCATAGAGCAGATATTGACTTAAGGGTAGCCGTTGCATGGGCTATTGACGGCAAACCAGGTCGCCCAGCAGTCGCTTACACCGCAAGACGTCTGGGTTATAGAACCGCCTGAAACGGTGAACGGACTGCTGGAAGGCGCCGGCCCTGATACCCAGTGGTGTGGACTGCAGGAGGGATGTTCAGCGCTAAACACAGAGTTTCTCATGGTTCTCTGGGTGTGTGTTGCTTCTGTGTGCAAGCGGCAGCGCTCATCACCACTGTACAAGCTGGTTCGCCAGCCCGAAGGCCGTGGAAGATGGCTGCGTGCCCACCATTATACCAGTGGTTTTGCGGCATGACTTGCACAGAGAAAAAGGGCACTCCGATCACCAGAAGGAAAGGCTGCCACCGCCACGTATGCCTGAAATCTCGGGGATCTCTACTGCAGTGTGTCTTAACTGCGTATTGAACCACATATTTATCCTGCCATGCGGCACTCCAGGTGTGTGTGAAGCTCCTCCTGGGTGGTACGCTAACTACAAGCAGCCGCCCGCAGCCTTTTACTGGAATGTTTATGTGCCACTGCAGCAAACAATTGCACATGCTGACGGTCTACCGCTCTTCCTTCACAAGTACAGAAACGATATCCAGACGAAGCGACCGTAACGACGCCGGACAGAAAAAGCCCCTTCCCAAATGGTTACGGTATGGAGACGTCACTCGTAAGAGCGCAGAAACCCCCTGCCTTTGTTCCTGCCTCTATGGTGCAAGAAGCACGTTACTTCCTGGTTTTTTTATGTCCTAGCGTGGCCCCGGGTTTACTGGGGCAGATGGCGCCAGCAAATGTTCAGAACACACAGGCATCGGATCAGCGAAGAAGCTATTTGTCGTGTATCGGGGCGAGAGGCCAGTTCCATCAAAGTCTTCCCCGATTTTATGGTTGTCTACGTCCAAACTTCGGCGGACAGCAACAGTCGTTGTGCCTGAAGGATGAAAGTGTGAGACACGGTGTCACACGATGTTCTGCTATCACCAGAGTAACAGAACCCCCCCAAAATTTGTGGGATTTCGGAGCGGTCTCCCAATAACATGTGGCTTCTGTGGGGCGACTGACTCGGAGATACAACTGCTATAAACTGGCTTTTTTGAGAGAGCGTTCACCCTCCATAGAGCAGGGGACGACCGCTGTGTTGATCCTGCTCTTCCTCACAAAACTATGGTCGAGTGATCCCGACTACTGTCAGCTGCGCCTCTGCCTGGCGAGGGGCCCTCAATGCCCCGCATGCAACCCGAAAGCTCCGTCCTGAGAGGTACCAGCAAAAATCGATGGAACTCTGAGCATCGCTTTCTTATGTCCAGCATAGAATGATGGGTTTCCTTACCACACCCTGGATTCACAGACTTGCGGACACCGCAGTTTTCATGAAGCTTCGCTCAAAAGTGCACTACCGCTTCTTGGGAAATCTCAATGGTGGGCCGGACGCCACGTGCAACTCTCTAACCTCTGAATCGATTCTTGTCCGCGAAAATAGAAAGATACGTTAGTTCGCTAGCAACAAGGTGATAGTGGATGCCAGATAACAGTGTGATGCTGCTCTTTCGGGCAAAGCGGCTCACTCTATGCTCGATTGCACAAGACGCTCTGTCCAAGTTACTTTCTTGTGAGTCGTCGTTTATATTTAATAAAAAGTTGGTGTTCGCTTGAATAATCGGACAAACTGGTTTAACTTGGCTCCCATTGTTCCTGATGAACTCCGGACTTTCGAACGCTTTCCACACGCCGTGAACGTAGGTTCAATTCCTGAAGTCCTGATGATAAAGAAGTGATGTGTCCCTCTGCGCAGAGTCCAGTTTACCTGCTTCAGCGACAGTTGGCCTATGACTAAAACCAGTCGACCGTCTGCTGGGGGGCCACCTGTATATTTCGTGTCGTGAACGTTATTATGCACGCAAACCTTTGACTGTATATTGTGTACGAGGTTTTCTCACGTGATACATAACGCTCCGAGTCCAACAGCTATTCGAGAGGGTTTTCTGGCTCGTGATGCATTGCTAGGGAGTTGAAGGGATGCCAGCTTGCAGCATGTTTTCGGCTCGTGCGGATAGCAAACCGTCCAAGCCGTCCGTCGTACCTCCCGCCTCCTGCACTCTTGGCCCCTGTCTGAGGAGCGGCAGCTCAAATACATTGGCTTCTAGCCGTTGCCATCTGGCGTCGCCCGTCGCGCCCTACCGACGCTGCGCTGATACTCGCGAGCGAGCAAAACGACGGACCTCCGTGCCGGCAGGTCTTCTTCATGCTGGTCAGCCCGATGCTGATAACGCTCCTGAGGATGGCTACGCAAGAAAAGCGGGCAACCACGGGATGGGCAGTAAGAAGGCGAATACCTCCAGGGTTCCCGACGAATGGGGGATAACAAATGGGTCTTCTGTCGAGAATCATGGAGAATCTGGCAAAAACGTTGCTGATAGGCGTGTTGTCGTCCGAATTCGGGGCCTCACTCTCAATAGCGGTAGAAAACTGGCACTGTGTGTACATCCCGAGGACAACACCCGAGTGATTTGTCATAGAGGGACTTGCTTACAAGAGTTCCGTTTCAGCAGAGTATTCGCTGACCCTGAAACGAACGATGACGTGTATCGGGAAATAGGCGGCCAGCGCATAGTCGAAGCGATCGGCTTGGGCATCAAAGAAACTATCCTCGCCTACGGGCAAACTGGAAGCGGGAAAACACACAGGTATGCATATGCAGGCTATCTGGCGTTTTGAGTCAACTGGGATTGAGTACATCCGCCCCTCTCCCAGTGTCCGACGCCAGACATACGCACACACACTTCTCCTTGGCTGAGCCGCAGACCTCACCCGCACACACAAATTTGGCCGACGAGCCATTTCCAGAAACCTATTTTGCGTTTACAAAAGCCAACAACCACGGCAGAATGTGACCGTCCCAGCGCCTCGTTCAGCGGAAGCAGAACCCGCTGGATTGTCGAAATTTGCACAGCCTCGTAGCGATGCACACGCGGCCTAAACTATCATGCAGACGGTTCGCTTGGTCAGCATACATCTCTACAAGGGGATATTCAGGTCGTCCGTCCAAATGCTACATAGTGACAGATACACGATGGTGACGCCATCTTGAGGAGGAGCGTTTTGCCTCCGAGTTGATGTGTGCGTCCAAAGCCGGGGCGTTTCGTATGAGATGCCAGCGTCGGTTCTGTCATCTGAAGATGGAGCGAAACCCATAGTTGGGGATAGAGTTGACGCGCAGAAGTCAAGCTTGTAACACGTACACTCGGATGTGGATGGCCTGTGCTTTACTCCAGCTTGTTTGGGACTAGAAAAGAGAAGGGCTTGGTCCAGCATTTCATTCATTCGCTCTTCGAGCACCGGGCCAAGGCGCGATTGCAGCAGACAATTTCCGTGTGCGCAGTCGAAATTTTTGGAGAAGTGCTCTATGATCTTCTGCCGGAGTGCGAAACGGACCGGAGAACTGGCGCCCCCTTGATAGTTCGCCACGAAGAATGCTTCATCAAGACTTCCAAGTTTACTTTCAAGGTCTGCACAGTCAATGACGAGCACAGTGCGCTCGATCTGTTGGAGGAAGCCCGACAGCAACGGCGGGTCGGTGATTCGCATCTCAACTCGAGGTCAGCTCATTTGCGCATAGCCGAGGCTGATCAGCTGCCTAACTGATCGTGGTCGCGCTGCTGTCCTTTGCGCAGAGAGCGATAAGCATGCAAATGAGACCATTGTGCTTGCAGCTTACACAACTGCATGTCTTTCCTGAAGTGGTGTACATTGACGCAGCTCGGGACAGTGCATCGCCACGTCACGTGGAGCGGTATTAGGGAAAAACCAGAACTGCCTTGTTCGTGCTCTGTTCCCTGAACGCAGATCTAGTCGATCACATGCAGTGGTTCAATTCTTCGTGCACACGCGCGTGTCGGAGGAGCGAGCCGTAGAATTTCTGAAGCGCCCAGTGATCCCCGAACGTCCCGTGGGCGCATGCGCCTTCTACGGCGTGCTGACTCTCGTCGATCTCGCCGGATGCGAACGCGAAGCACCATCCTACCTACCACGGCGTCTGTATACAGCAAATGGGTATAAAGACGAGTCGAAGTGGGGATGCTGCAGCCGCTCTCTGAATGCCTCGATTTCAACGCTTAACCGGCTCATACGCAAAATGCAGGTCAGTACGTACATATATGTATAACACGTACGTAAATAAGACCTATCGATTCCGTCTTGCTCAGCCTCCACCTATACCGCTGCAGAGAGATGCTTGCGTGGTTCCGTCTAGCAGCTTCCAGTGAAGCCAATCTGGAAGGCAGGACGTTCGCGCTTTTTATTTAACTCTCGTCCTTGCAGACTAGCACACTTGATGAGTCCGATCGTCGGCAGTCAGCCTTGAACAGGGTTTTGTTCGACTACCTCCAGCCCGAGTGTGGCGTTTGCATGATTTTTTGCCTCAATCCGGAAGCATCAGAACTTCAGGTAAGACCCAATCTGTTTGAAGGAGAAGCAGGGAAGCAACCGACAGTCTATATGCCGGTGTTTCTCCTGCGGGCTTAACTGTCGAGAACAAAGGAATGAAAGCAAAAGGTCGTAACGCCCTGACCAAGGCTAGGCTTGTCCCTTTGTCTGATGGAGGCATCCCGGCTGTCCTAAATATGTCGTTTTGCAGGTGTCACTTTCCACCCTCTCTATTGCGTCGGAATCGCGTCTCATCCCTTGCTGGCGGAGGCAGTATTTCCTTCCTCTGGGTCCGCTTCGAGAGTTCTATAACGAATCGGTTATCTACCAGTCCGCTGACCCAATCACTGACTTGATCAAGGCGCGCCGCCCCATGGTCACCCACGACGCAGTGCCTCTCGCGTCGGCTGACGGCGGTCGTCCTTTCCATGCCGTCAACAATTCTGCGCGAGCTGGGCCGCCTTCGTCTGGTGGCACACGAATGCCACCGGAGAAAAAAAATAAAATAGCGGTGGAAGGCGTAGGAACAAGCGACACGTTTGATGATATTTACCCGCTCGCCGCCCCGGTCGCCGTCAGCGAACCTGCGGATACACTCCGCTTGAAGCATCGCCAAAGAAGGTCATCAGACAGCCTCTGTTGTTCGTCACTCTCGTCGCTTCTAGGCGCAGAAGATTCATTCCAGTCGACCGGGAGTGGGTCGGATGCGTGGTTTTCTAAGCTGCAAAATCAATCGTCATCATCAGTGCAGCTGGCCAGCTGGCCCCTTCGGCAAAGCATCGGAACGCAGACGAATCCATCCGCCGCCTCCCGCTCGTTCTCAGACAGTGGCGCTGGAAGCGACGAATGGGTTTCTGCTGTAGCAAGCGAGGCTGCAGGTGCACGGCCTTGCTCAGGTGTATTACGCGTTTCAGTCTTGGACGCCACGTCACTCGGAGAGATTCTTCGAAATGCCGGAGCCCTTACTCCCGAACGACTTGAAAGAGTTCTGACAAAGAACGGGCAGCAACGTGAACGAGGAGCGCATTCGGAAGGTACAAAGGACGTTGAGGTCTCAAGGGAGACCGGGCAAGCTGCTTGCCGCCTTGGGGAGGCGCAAGCTATACCCGTCCAACTGGGAGACAACGCGACAAGTGTGTTCATCTTGTTTCCTGCGCCAGCAAACGGGATGCTGGCAACTCAAAAGGGAGGAGGGAAACAAGACAGTGACTGCGGGTTAAGTAGAGGACCAACTGACGGCGGTAATGTGGGTGGGAGACGGCCTCCAGATTCCGAACAAGCGGCTCTTCTTCTGACAGCTACTTCGGAAATCGAGAAATCAGGGGAAGACTTGCCATCGTCTTCCCCGACGAGACAAACCCGGGAGAAGCCTGCGTCTGCTGCAACTCCCAATCATACTTCGGTGCAGCGTACGGACTGTCCAGGCTATGGTACGCCGGCGAACGGAGGCAGAGGTGAATCCCGCCTCCCCCCGGAGCTCGTAGGCCATGATGGCGCCTTGGTGGGCGAAAACCTTTTTCCTCGGCAAGGAACCCCGCACAAAGTGTCGACTCAGACTGCAACCGATGGCAGAATTCAGCCGGAACTCTTGGACGAGACGCCGGCTCTCGCAGGCGCCTCCTCTACGCCTCCTCGTTCCTCTCGGCTGGGCTCCCCTCCATCCCACGGCTCTTCGAGGAAACCAGTCTCTGTCTTGACCGGACAGGAAAGCGACAGCGGTGAGCTACGATCAATTAGCAGAACGCTGCATGACACCGCTGCGCAACCATTAAGCCAAGAGAGAAGGAAACGCATTCTAACTTGCCTCACAGGCAGCCGCTACGCTACACAGCAGGTAGAAAGTGGATACGGAAAGTGCACACGTCAACATATACATCCGCATTACAGATAAACGCATAGGTTTGAATACATAGCTATATATACATATATATACCTCCCATGTGTCTCCTCTCTCAAAAGATACAGCAGTCACGCTATCTGTTCCAGATGGCAAGACGCCTCTCGTCTTCTCTCTCTGTACGTGCAGACCCCAGCAACCCTGTTTCGTCGTGTGGCGTCAAAAGCGCTATCAGTTCTGTTGAGTCGTGCTCGTTTGCGCCGCGAAGCGCCCGCCAGTCGTCTCAGTCCTCCTCTATCTCCTCTTCAAATGTTTTCCCCCTCCTCGAAGCGGCTACGCCCGGAACCCCACACTCTCCCCGTCTCCCATGTTCAGTCTTGGGCACCTCCATCAAACACACTGTTCCTTCTCCACCGTTCTTAGCTCTACCAACGGACAGTAAGAAAACTTCCCGGCGCCTTGCTTCAGAGATGAGGGAGTCCTGCGAACACGCCTCATTAGACGGGGTGCCGACGGGCGTGCGTCCAGGTACACAGAGGCAGCAGAGGCAGCAAGAGAGTTTACCAGTGCGGGGCCGCGCGGACCTAACAGGCACACTCGTGAAATCGCCTCGCAGTAACGCCGACTCGGTGCCTTTTTCGTTCTCTCGGAATGCATCAATCGGGGACTCAGCCGAACGAACGTCCTGGAGCGGCCAGGCAGGTCGGTGCGCGAACTCTCGCGCATATCTCTTCGCTGGTTCAAACCGTTGGGAGCCAAGAGAACAGAACTCCGAGCCGCCTGCAAATGGAGACTCAAAGACAGGTGCTCCGCTGCTGCGATCTTTCTCAACGAGCCGTGTTACGTCACAACTGCGCGACGTTTCTGCCCCTACCGCCACGGCTCCGGGCTGCTGCTGTGCGCAGTGCGTTCAACCCACTTGTGCCGACCCCTTCGCCGGGGCGTCTGGGGAACCGGCTGCGTTAGTGCCTTCGCGCGAGGACTGCACGCCCCATTTCCAGTGTTGCTGTGTGGGGCAACAAAGGGACTTGTGGCGTGGCCTCGAGTTGCGGAAGGAGCAACAGCGGCGGGAGGAGAGGCGCATTCAGGCGCAGATCGAACGGATTGAGAAACAGTTGCAGTCGCTCGTTCACCAACAGACTCCTCCCTGGTCAGCGGTTCCGCACTTGCAAAGGCGTGAGAGCAGCCTTGAATCTCTGAACGAATCAAGTGCCGCCAATCCTCGTGTTGTCGATGCACTTCTTCTAGCTCGCCGCCTCTTGCTGACTTCTTTTCGTTGCCCCGCCACGTCAACAAGCCCTGCTGGCGCCTCCCATGAAGCTCAAAGCCGCGGTCCAGCGCTGCCGAACAGACGCACTTTCTCCTCAAAAAGCGGTGCCGCCTCTGACGCAACAAAGCATCGCCCATCGGGGTGGTTTTCCGAGCAACAGCGAGCTCTGTCAAAGAGAGCGAAACAGGCTGCAGGTGGAGAAGATGCACGCCAAGAGCCAGCAGAAGACGACGCACGCCTTACTGCCAACTTGGACGCCATCGAAGGAAGTCACGGAGTACAGCACGTTTCTTGTGTGCAGCACTCCCTGACAATTTCTGAACAGGACGTCCACACTCAGCGGCCTGAGGCACACCCGGTGGCAAGAGGAGGCCTAGCGGAGCTTCACGCCGCTACTGACGGCCAGGATTCCGCCCCCGCTGGCGGCGGGGGCATGGAGGCGCACATCTACAAACGGCCTTCTGATGTGTTCGTAGGCGGAACCTGTGAAGGGGATTTGCCGTTCTCTCCGAATCCCCCAGGCGCTTTTCGTTCCCCTCGCGAGGCTGCAACCTTAGAGGAAGAAGGAAACGCATACAAGAGAGAGTGCCAGGAGCCTTTAGACATGCAGCATTCCGAAAATGGTCACGAGGTGGGGATGGGGCGTTGCAGCCGGAAACGAAGCGTCACAGAGCCCCCGATCACCAGAAAATTCGAAGAAGGTTGTAGCAGACCCTGAAGTTTTGAAGGTGGAACAAAACCGGAACACCCCCCTGGCGTTGCGCAGAAGTGTCTTGAACACATCATCTAACGGCGTAGCCGCTCGAGCCTCAGCCGCGTTTCTGGAAATTGAGGCATCTTTTTCTGCCTGGAAAAGAGTTGCCTTCCGGCTTTTTAGCTGTGGATGGGCCTCGTAACCCTCCTCATTCACAGCAAAACGTCCTATTCCACCATCCGATACGGAGACACGTGTGGGGGGCAAGAAATGAGAGCTCGGAGAGGGCACCTGACGTGACTGCAGTCGCTTGCAGCGCTCTGCTAGTCCGCAAAAGTCCAACAGTGGCGACTGGGGTGTCCGCTGTCAGAATCAATCGAAGGGCGTGCGTTCACATGTACCTCACACTCCTCCAACAAACCAAGGGGAAAGGAAACGCGAACAAGTGGCAGCGAAAGATGAATGTGTTGGAACACAGTGATGCCCCATCATTTCCACAGGCTAAACTGGCCAAAATGACCGGAAGATCTTGATGTACCCGGTGGTGTCGGCAGAAGCTCGAGGAAGCCACCAACATGAAGGCTGCTCGCGGCGTCTGAAAGAGGGGAGACGCCAAGTTTTTAATAGCATAAGAGAACGGCCAGAGGTGTTTTTATGTCACACAACTGATGCCGTTAATCTGTATCTTAATTCAAGGGTGTGGGACGCCGTAATAACGACAGACGAGTTAACACGCATGCTGCATTTGGGAGCAAGGCAATGACCCGAATCTAGCCGATACTGATCTTGCCTGCCATAGTGGCGGCGTTTTCATATCGGACTCTGGGTGCACTGCACAGAGCCTCAGTAGTCCGGGACCAAACAACGTAGCCAGTGGCGTCCACGCCTTCCGTGGAAGCAATAGCCTATCCCTGAAGCCTGACCAGTTACGACGGAGAGGCCAACGTGCCCAGCGAAGAAAAGTTTAAGCTGTGCACATGCTTCTCTCTCTGAGTTATCGCGAAGAGGTCCTCGACGTTCTTTGGAATAGCTGTGCCTGCCAGGTAGAGGGTACTTGATTCCATTTCACTTCAACCTGGAGTTAAGCTCTTGGGTTGTGTGATATGGGCAGTATCGCGGTTTTCAGAGGATGCTGGTCTATGACCACGAGCATTCTGACGCCCTCTCCCAGTTCGGGACGAAAGGCCCACCGTTTTCCCGGTATTGCATGTGACGCACTACTCGCGAGCGCCACTCATCGGTTACTCCGGCATCCTAGATATGGTCGTGTCAAATAGCAGCATGATTTGCCAACAGACATGGGAATTGCGGAGAGATGGACAGAAGACAGCCCAGCTTTTTCGCTTGTCTGAAAACCTCCCCAACGGACAGCCGTTTCCTGTAAACAGCATGTTGCTGTTTGTTCACATGGGGCTCCTAATTTCAACGTGTATAGTGTGAAAGGCGTTGACAGTGGAGATTTTCTTTTCTCGAAACCAATGAGTCACGCTCCTACAGACTCTGTTGATATCGAGTGTTCGTCCAACGACATGGAAGACATCGCCCAGTTTCCTGAGTGGTGAGCGACGCAAGACGCTGCACATGCGACGTAGCTGGAGCCAACAAAAGGAAAGTCACTGGTGCTGAATGTGAAAGCAAGCTCAGTGCCGCTGGAACAATGGTGTGAATCTTGGGCTAGATATTATCCTCGAGACATTCAAGCACTTGGTACGTACTGTTGAAACGGTTGAGCACTGGAGTACGCCGAGAAAAATCAACACTTTCCCGCTTCAAACTGGACCCAAGAAAACCTGTCGGGAAGAGCACACGTCTGACGTGGTTCCTCAACATTTGGCCCGTTAGTCCGTACCATGGCCCAGATGTTCGCTTTGGACAAATGAGGCTAACGTTGGCTTCAGATGCCTTCCACGAGGCCTTCGTTCTCTCAACGACATCGGGCGCGCTCCTCATTGACCCAATATCAGAAGGGATTTGATACCCGAGTAAACGCTGCCGGCTGGAATGTTGTTTGCACATGGCACAATACGGCTGAAACAAAATATGCAGGTCACGGCGCTTCCCTAACAAGCAAAAGCCATTGAATTCCCGGTCAGAGACGTAAAAATTCGCGATTACGCTGCCACGGACTCCCTTATGTTCTGCACCTGTCACGCAAACTCCGGAAAATATGTTGTCCACTTGAAGGCACAACTTTGGGTCGCACCGCGATAATTGCGAGCATCAGGAAGAGTGGACTGAGCCGGCTCATTTTTCGCTTCCCTAAAAGTTCCTCCCCTCGTCAGTATAGGGCTTTACTTTACCTTAGACTTCGAGTCGTACTCTTTTCTGCAAATGAATGGTGCTTGTATGCCGCCATCAGCGACCATTGAAGCGGCCGAAACCCTGTACAAAACTCTAATTCCCGATCATCGCCTATCGGCATCGCGCTTCCATAATTCTCATGGTCAGCATCTGCACTGTTTTCTACGCTTTCCCCAAATAAGCTGCGCATCTGCTCCACTCTGACGGAAAATCGCAGCGACTGAATGTCGCTCTAGCGCAAGGGGAAGACCGGTAGCTGCAATTATCATGCGCTTTCCCTCGAACTGGTCGCAAGGAGTGCAGCGGAAACAGAGGAGAGGAACAACGCCGACAAAGGCGCAAAGAAGAAGCAAAGCGGTCAGCGCCCCGCTTTGAAGTCGGAGAACGGTGAAGAGGACGTTTTGGAAAAGAGGAGCGAGTAGGCCTACGGACGCGAGAAGCACGACTTGGATACTCAGCAGTTGCTGAAAATACCGCGGGCCGTAGGTGTCTGAAGCACAGACAATCAGAACAAACACATGCGCTACACATGTCACATTCCTTGAAGAGGGGAGCGACGCGACCTAATGAATCTACCTCAGGCGCTTTCACAAAACCTGTAAAACTTTTCTCTTTGTGCGAGATCGTAAACAAACACGAAAATTGCTAGACACAAAACGGATTCTTTACATATCCACCACGAATCAGCAGAAAGAGATACACCGTTGAAACGTAACACGCGGGCCCAGAATTCAAACCATAGTGGGGGCGTTGTCAGCGCATGCCGACTCAAAGTCAAGGTGATCGAAACCTAATATTTTTAGACCTTGAAACAGCGATGCAGGACACCTGTTTCGCGGAGTCAGCGGCATGCTAGGAGCCAAGATTTCATTACCCCGGAAGTGTTCAGGCCAGGTATCTTTTTCGTTCAATGTGCGTTTTACCAGTCTTGCACGGAAACGCGATTCTCCCCTGAGTCTTCCAGGTACCAATGTACGTTGATTTATCGCGGTAGCGCGTTGAGGACCGACGTTCCCCCACTTTCCTTTTCTTCGTTCACATCGTCGCTCTATTTCCTAGGTCCCGCGCCTCGCGTGTGGCTCGGGTGTTACTTCACGCAGAGATACAGTGTGGACAGAAAAGATGCTTCAGTGGAGGTCCTAGCCATAACGCAGGCTGGAAGTACACTTCAGTCGAACACGTGGGATCCGCCAACAGCAGAAAACGAGGTCTGCTCAGACGCAAGAGGACATGGCTTTCGCAGCAATCTACACCTCGACGCGCTGCATTTTTCCCGCGCATGTTTGGGGCTGCTCAGAACGTACTTGCCAGAATCAGGAACATGCTGGTCGGCGCCAAAGCTTGGAGAATACAGTTGAAGGCCATGGCAATCGAACATGGCACAACGGAACCGGACTGAAGAAGAAGTCCGATAACTGCGAGAAGCCCACTGGATGTCAATCCCAAGGCTCTTGGTGAGATTCGGGGGATTACGAAAAGCCTCTCACGACACCATACGCACATTCGTTTGAAGATCCCTTTCTCTCCCTCTTGGAGTCCCCAGTGTTCCACATGCCCCGGTGCCCTGGAGGGTCCGAGGCCAGCCGTCGAATTGTTTCCTTCTGCATCCGTGTCAAACGCTTCCTCTAGACGACGTAGTTCCTCGAGCCTTTCTCGGTGGCTCTGCTCGCCTTTCCAGTGCAACCAGTAAACCGCGGGAAGGACTAGACAACTGAAACACGCCGCCCAACTGGAAACTTGCTCGACAACCACAGCTGCATGGGCGCCCGCGTCCGAATGTGTGTTGAGGGCCCGCCGATAGTAGAGCCGAAGCGTTTCTGTCCCGATGGACGAAGCTAGCCACCAAAGAGACAGCCCGTAGATGTGTAGGGAGCAAAGCTGTTGTCCCAGTGAGAGACCCCAAAGCTGAGGTGGAAACGTGCCGGGCGAGTCAGCAATGGAACTGTCGGATGCGGGAACCGACAGTGTCCGCGCTGGCCGCTCCAGGTCTGTCCCCCCTTCGAGGTCAGCGCCCCCGTCTCGCTTCGCCGCAGCGCCTTGGAGAAAAGGACGTTTCTCTTCGTCTTCAGACGCAGACGCCTCGAGCTCCTCAGGTTTAGAGAACGGCGAAGCAGGCAGCAGTATCACGAGGAGGAGGAGGACTGGGTAAATCGTCCCCACATACACGGAGAGGGCAAATCGCGTGTTCCATTTGAAGAACTCGACGGCACAGCGGAAGAGCTGGAGCGGAATGACCCCCGTGAAATCTCCCGCGCATACAAGGGAATAGACGAGCGCCGCATTTTCGGGGAAAAGGGACACGACAGGAAGCAACGCATTTGTCATCGCACAGGTCAGTCCGAGAAGCACAATGGGGACCATCATCGCAGCTGTCGAATCGGCAAAGGCCGAAAGCAGTAGACCGGTCCCGGAGGCGACGACGCACAGGACGCCCAGGATCTTGGGCGAGCAGCGACGGGTGACAACGTTGGCAAGGAACAGACCAATCAGCAGACCAATGCCCGAGCTTAGTGCAAAGCTGTTTTGAAGAACGATGTGGACATCTGCAAAGTGGAGACCCTCTTTCTCTAGAAAGTGCGGAGATGAGGACATCAGCGCCTGCAGGGGTTCCACGCAGCGGTACAAGGAGGACGTGAAAGTCACGATGACGAGACAGAGCGTAAGGACCAGGTTCCTCGAGACCTTTTGAGAACTCCAAGACGAACCCCAGTCACTGGCGTATCTGGACGCTGCCATGGCGTCCTTTCCGTCCCCCGTCCTTGGCGTTGTACAGGATGCAGACACGCCACTCCGGTCCGGATCAAAGGCTGCGCGGTGGACTGCCCACGTGCAGTGAAACGCTGAAGGAGAAGGAAGGAGCTCTTCATCTTTGTCTGACACGGAGGGCGCAAGAGAAGCCAGAAACGCGGCAGAGAGAGTGGAGGATTCCCGCGAATAGTGACCCGGATCCATTTTGACGAAAAGACCGACGAGACACAGGCGCCGGAGAGAGAGAGAGCTCTAAGAAAGGAAACGTCCAGGGAGTCGATGAGACAGGCGCGGCGGGAGGCGCCCGGCCGATTGGAAGCGGAGCTCCTGGGTGCACACGGGGTTTGCCACGAGTAAGTGACCTATCCATAAAAAAGGCGCCACGCCGCGGAAATACCCTGCCGGAAAAAAAGAGGCAACCTGCACGCGTGCTTCTTTGTCTCCGAAAAGGCTCTCTGACTGACGGCAATGCCCGGCTCGAAGTTCCTCGCCATGATTCACCCGGTCCCGCGGCGGCGCGCTCAAAAAGGGACGAAGGCGCGCCCGCAGGTGCTGTTTCGAGGGATATTTGGAAAAATAAAGAGTTCGTACGGCTTCAAAAACTCAAAGTCGTGGACCAAGCGGGGATTCCGGCTTTGTGGGGAGTCGACGAATACTATGGATCTACGCCGTTGGGGTCTCTAACGCTCTGACCTGCTGGCGTATGTAGCCGGTGCCGTGTCCAGTTTGCCATCCATGAGATTTCATGACCGAGGGAGGAAAAAAGCAAATGAAGTGAGACCCCAGTTGTGGAGAGGAAGTCAAAGCGATGTCAAAGCGACGAGAACTAAAAGGTTCCGGCGAAGTGGGGCAAAAAGTTTACAAGACCAACTGCGCTACGGTCAAAGGTCAAGGCAGCTATGGCTGACGAGCTTACACTTGAGGAAATTGTTTTTCATTGAACTGCGAAATGAAGCTGCGTTTTCCACGAGATTTTTGCACACTACGAAATAAAACATGTGTCTTGTCAGCACGGGAAGGAATGTTTAGAGAGAAATCGTCCCTAGTCGTTTCCCCTGCGCTGTCCCGTGCTTTGAGACCGTCCGACCTGCGCGCGTTTGTCCTGTTGAGTGGAACCAGTCGATTCAGGCGCCGCGCGGATATGTCTCTGTGTCCCCGAAGAAGCCCCGTTTTGCCGAGTTCCTTTCTTCTCGAGTTGCCGTCTGCTGAGTTTTTGCGGCAGGTGGTGAAGCGCCTTTCTTGTGTGGCCTCTAGGCGTTCCCTTTCGCGGCGGGGAGCACCGTTTTTCTCCAAACCGGCTGCCTCCTGTCTTCAAAAGTGCGAATGCCCGAGAGAAGGCGGCGAGACTAGCCGAGCTGCTGAGCGCTGGAGCGCTATCTCGTCTGGGCTTCCTGACAGGGCTCGTGCTAGACGACCCAGCAGATGCCTTTTGCCGGAGGCATGAGTTGTGCATGTGTTTGACAGGAGGCGGGCGTGGACCGGTCCCTTTTTTCGAGGAGTTAGAGGACCGTCCAAAAAGACAAGCGAGGCAAAAACCATGGGGAAAAGCCGCAGGGGAGATCAGATTCCGGACTGCAGTTCCCTCGGAAACGCGTGCGTTTCACGGCACATCGCCCTTCCTTCGCGTTCACGGAACGTGCAGAGTACGCGTTGTTTTTCGGAAGAAAGGCCACACAACCCTGGAGCGAGTGTGCGATGGACGACGTGTAGAAGGTCAGTAGAGGGTTTCCGACGTGTGTGTGTTGCTCCTCGTGGACCGTGGGGAAGGAAAAGTGGGAACTTGGTGTGCACTGCAGGCAGAGGACGAGTGTGTCCGCCGGAACGACAGAGAGAGCCAACTCCTGGCGCTTCGTCGCTTGTCACGCCTCACGCCTCCGTTAGTTTTTCGCCGCTTGCCGCAAACGGAGCGAGATCCCTCGAGCAAAAAACTCTCGAGCCGAGAGATTGTTCTCCTGCTCGCCGCGCCCCGGTTTAGCGCCAGGTCAAAAGCATCGACGCTGAATGGCCCTTCTGCGCGGGGTCGCAGGTCTTGTCTCGCGGGGAGCTCTCACCGACCTCGAAAACCAGGGACGCGGTTCGGGTGCTTACAGTCGCGCTGTGTATCCTTTCTAAGTCTCTCAGTCTTCCTCTGCCTCGTTTTTTCGTTGTGGTGACGCAGCTCTTCCTCGCCTGGCCGTCATCCCCCCTGCACACCGCAATCTGCCTCTTCTTTCCGCTCCTCCCCGAGCGAAACCTTCATTTTTGCGCTCTCTTCCTTGCTCCCTTGTTGCCGCAGTGATCTGCGTCGAGTCCCTCTGTGTACCCTCTCCCGGTGTGTGAACGTCCCGATCTCAGGTGGCGTCTCCGCGCGGTCCTCCGTCACTCCTTCGCGCGGTTTCCCGCTGCCTTCTCTCCTCTATGCACTGATCCTCGTCTCGCTTCTCTGTGTCGCGCACAATGCTCTCGTCGGCATGGAACATTGTGTCTTCCTGCTGTTTTCGCCGGGACTGGTCCCAGCGCTGGCGTCAGGAAGGGAAACCCGAGCTGGGGGCCGAATTCGAGCACACGGACGACGGAGAACCGACTTCCCCGGTCGAGGCGCTTCTGTCTCTGCTGCCTCCGTTCCTTCCCTTGGCTCTGTGTAAGCCGTCCCTTCCGCTCCCTGTGGAAGTTGTCGTGTCACGGCGGCTCTTCCCGTTGGCGCGTTCGCAGCCGTCCCCTCTCTCCGGATCGGACGCCGTTTTTCAGCTTCTCTGCGACTCCTCAGCCCCTCCGCTCCTTACCGCTCTCCACTTCATGTTTGTGGCGGCAGCCGCAGGCGGAAGGGTGAGATCCGCTTACTACGACCGATCAGGGACGGAGCTCTTCCTTCTTCCTTTCTTCGAGGATGAGGGAGAAGAGCCGGTTTACCTTTGCGTGTGCGATGGCTGGGGGACGTTGGGGGCCGGGAGTCTCTTGTCTTGTGGCGAGGACGGGAGTGCGCCAGCAGAGCGCGACTTGGGGCGGCATCTGCAGCGCCGCACTCGCAGTTGCCTCTTCGGGGCGTCTGACGGCAACGCCAGCGGAGAAAACTTGGTTTTAAAAGGGACACCAAAACCCGACACTCAGAGGAATCACGTGTCGACAACGTCTTCTCACGACGATGCTGTGGAGAACGGGACGGAGGCTTCGGGAGACAGCGCCGAAGGCCACGGTTTGGCGCCTGAGGCGCCCGGAGCTTGGCCGCCGATCAGAGAGCGTCGAACCTGGGTCGGCCATGAAACTGGGCTCGCGTTTGAAAAGGAAAAAGGCCAGCAGAACCCCCTGTCCCCTCAGGCTTCAGCGTACCCTGAGTTGTCGCCGGTTTTCCGCTCCGGCGCCGCTCCCTTTTTCGGTCCGCCGTGTCCGACCTGCGGAGGTCTCAGCCTCCGGAGAGAGGCCTGGGAACAGATCCTCGCAGCTGCGGCCCACCACGTGGGCTTCCCGCCTCAGACGGCAACGCGCCTCTTTGAGCATGTCGCGGAAGACATGAGAAACCAATTTCCAAGCTTGTCTTTCTCGCGTTCCACCTCTTCGTCTTTCCGCAGGTCCGTGAAGAAAGAGCAACACCAGCTGGCGCTTCGGCTCCTCTCGGTCCTTGCTTCGGCCGCCCGGGCTGCAGGCGCGGAAGTTGCGGCGGCTGCAGCGCAAGCCGCGGCGTCTTCCCCCGCGAACTTTTGCGTCATCGGCGCGTTTTCCGACAAGTGGCTACCCAGGTCTTTCCAGGTGAAGGAAGTTGTGATTCTCCCACCCTCTGCCTCCCTCAGCATCGTCCAAACGCGCCGCAGCGCAGGACTCTTTGGCATCACGGGAGACGCTTTTGGGCTTCGAAACGAAACCACGACGACGGTCCGCTCAGCCGCCGACGCGCTCGCCGCTGACCTGGCCCTCGCAGACGGTGGACCTGCCCGCGGGCCTTCTCCCGGACTCCCCGCGGGGTTTTCTCCCCTTACAGACTTTCCCAGCGTTCAAAGAAGCTTAGCGACGATGCAACGAGCTCTCGACGAGCTCCAGGGGATGCTGCCGTGTCAGTTCGTGAACCAGGAGCAGGCCTTTGTCTGCCGCGCGCGGGGCGTGGCGCTTGGAGGTCTCGTCGCTGGCGTGGGCCCCGAGGCACAAAAAGCGAGCGATGTCGTTGCTCTCCAGATCCTGCAAGTGAGGCAAAACGCTGGAGCGCATCCGGGGCAGATACACGGGAAAAAACGCGGGGAAGGGTCGACAGAGGTCCAGGAACCTGCTCGCGGATGTGAACGGGAGGCAAAAGGAAGAAGGAGGGAGCGACAATCTGACGGCAGCTAATCTACCCAATGAGGGCGAAGCGGGGTGCGGGGTGTCGAGAAAGCCAACCCGTACAGTGGGAGACAACGAGTGAGGGCAAAGGACAGAGCGAAAGAGGAGAAATTCATCCAAGAGGGAAACAAGAACGAAAGCGGCAGCAGCGCAATGCAGATGTGCGAGATCCGCCAAAAGGGTTACAGGAGAGAAAACAAAGGGAGCGTTGATTGCTGTGCTCTGCAGTCGGAACGGTTCGCAAAGATGCCTCGCTGCGGTCTCGAGGATCTGCAAACTCTCTAGGGTCTGTTTTTGCCATGAATAGCTGGTGCACGGCCCTATCTGCAGGCATGCCCGGCGCGCGCAGGACGTACGAGGAGTCACGCGTTAAAGCACTCACACTCCACGTTGCCTTTCCAGCTATTCTTTTGTGGGTTGCCACAGCCGCAGCTCATCTGCTGCGGTTTCGGCTCTCGTCTCGCATCCCTATCGGACGCGCGTGTGCCTCCGATTTTTTTGTTCCTGACCTCTCAGGATCTGCTGGTTCGGCTACACGTGGCACCGCCTCACGGCCTCCTGACCCCGAGCAAACCTTCTATCCTTAGGCAGTTAACCCCTGACCGGCTTCAGCAGATTCTGCTCGACTGCATGCGAGGTAGGAGACAGGCCCGCAGAACAGACCGCGGACGCACTTCGACAGCGTCTGGACAGTCGCCCTGAGTGTAGCAGCGTAACCTCGCCCCTCTGCCGGTCGTCGCTGTCTCTCGTGCTTTGCTTCATCCCGTTTTTCAGTTTTCCCCGTCACCCATCCTTCTGCTACACGGGCGCCTTTTCTGTCGGTTCTCGCGCTCCTTACCCTTTTCGAGCCTCGAAACGTTCTTGTCGAGGTTTGCGTGAAGCTCGCGGGACGCACGGCCCTAAAGGCTGTGGACATGGCGTCTTCGCCTTCCTGTCTTATTCAGCAGAACTGACCTGGGCACTTGGGTGACTTGCAGCAGGCGCTTGACAGTTCGGCTGGGCCACAGGCTTCCCCCTTCTCCACGGTTTCTACGTTCTCCGCATCCTTCACGACGTTGGAATCTGTTCTGTCTCAGGCGTGGCCGCAGGCCTAGAACGCCCGCGGGCCTTTGCATGTCCCCCGCCCGCTGCGTCCTCTCTCGCTCCCGGTCTCCTCCCCCTTGTCTCGGTACCCTTCTCGAAAGCGTTGTCTTGGACGGCTCTGGCAGCGCCAACGGCCGACGTTTCGGGGCCCATCTTGCCTTCGGCGATGGCCAAGCCGGCGCGCGGAGAGATGCCAGGGCGGGGCAGCCTAAACACCGCCGGGGCGGCGTTCAACAGCTCAACGAGTGGATGCGCCGCGTGCGTCTGCGTCGTCCACGAAGCGTCCAGGCGGCTCCTCGTCTGCCAAGTGGGCGATGTGACGGCAGTCCTGGCGCGCCCCACTTTTGTGAAGACGCAGGCACTGCAGGAGATTCACCGGGGGGAAGGGAAGGAGCAGGACGGAGACAGAGCGACGGCCTCGAGTGAGCGCCCGCGCCGAAAGGACCGGAAAGGCCGGTCCACAGATGAGGACCGGTTCAGCCCACCGGAGGGGACGCCCAGGCAGAGAGGAGCGTCGGGGCAAACACATGGAGGCAAGTCGAGCGGCGACGAAGGCGCAAGAGGAGAAGACGCCGCGAAAATGTCCCGCTCGCGCGGCCGGTCCACAGGGAAAACGAACCGGCCATCTGCAGTTTCGTTCGTGGAAAACGGAACCAGCAGATGCCGGAGCAAGTCGCCGCTGCGCTCTCCAGCGGGAGCAGAGTCTGATTTCTTCGGGCTTCCTGGGTATTGCTCCGCGATGGACAGAGAAACCATCACCACAGGATTCTCATTCGAAGCCGTTGTCCTGACGCGCGAACACACACTCAGGGAAGCAAAGGAATGTAAACGCGTGATCAACGCAGGTAGGCCCAAATACGCCCATGGCGAGCCACGAGGAAGATTGGCACACCCGGACGTGAGCATGCGTGCAGTCATCCCTTTCTCCCTCTGCATGTAGACATTCCCGTGGAGACGCACTGCTTGCAAACATCACTTCTACAGTCCGAGACCAGACTCCGCGTGCAGACGATGGGGCGCGCAGGCGCAGACGAGGCACCGAGCGAGTTCTCGCTTGCCAGCTGTGCGTCGCAGGCGCCCGTGGCCTTCCGGTACCGTACATGGTTTTTCGCGTTCCGTATGTCTCGCATGGCAACCTTGTTGTGTGCGCCTACCGGGAGGTTGTAGGTATGGCGTTTAGAACGGAACTCTGAGGCGCGCAGGCACGCACGTGCGTGCCATGGCGCCAAGGCGTCGCTACATCGTGTGTACCAGTCAGGCTAGCATTCACTTGGTGCGACCTACGCGTTTTTCCAAGTCTTTTCGTTCGCCTGGTGTTCCAAAACACTTCCCTTTACGCGAGGCTCCCTCTCTGTTTGCGTCGCGGACACGACGGTTTCCGCGTGCATGTCGACTCGCTCAGCGGCAACGTACACGAAAGCCATCGCTGCGGTCTGCGACTCGGCGCCCCTATCTGCATGGTTGTGTCCACCGCGGTCCCGCCGGCACGTCCGCTTCACACGCGTACTCTGTCGACACTCTGGCCTGTGCGTGTTGGATGCTCTGTGTGCTCCTCTGGCGTGGGTATTGGCACATCTGTTCGCGGGCCTTTCCTGGTATTGTGTGCGTTTCTGTGGGTGTCTAGGCGCCGTCCCACTGGGCCACGTCGAGGGTGCATCCCCGTCTGTCCCCCGCGGAGCGGAGAATGGAGCTAGGCTAGATCCCCCCGGTGCGTCCGCCCTCGTGCCGGATTCGACTCTCGAAGGTTCGGAAGAAGAGGCAGATGCAGGGGGACGGAACCCTCCGTCTCCACTGGCGACGCGTGAATGGTCGGGAGGCCGGGACCGCCGCACGAGTCGGGGGGGAACGCAAAATGCGGGGAATCCGAGCTTAGAATCGAAGACTCGGCAGCTCCAGCACCAACTGCCTCATCGACGCTTCCTTTCTGAAGGCCCCGCAGCTCTCTTCCTCTGCCCCGACACCGCGTGTCCCCCGCTTCGGTGTACACGTCTGCTCGGCATGATGGCCGCCCAGCAATATGGCGTTTGCAGCACACCCGATGTCACCTCGGTCAACATAAGTGAGGCATCCCAGAGGGAGAGACGACGCGAGACAACAACCGTCGAGAGAGGAAACATACGGGAGTGGAGAAATCCGTTTACAGGGTTCGCCGGTAGCTCTCCCGTGACGAACGTTTTTTTGTTTTGGTGCACCCTTCCGTGACTGACTCTCTGCCTCTCCTGGAGGGACAGTCTGCGCCGTTTTTGGGTCGGCGTCCGAGTCCGGTCTGATCCCCAGTGCGTTCCCGTGTTCCGACAGAGAATAACAGAAGCAAGATGCCGGGACACTTCGAGGCACGTGCCCCAAAACAGTTCCGTTTGCTTTCCAGTTACGTGGCAGGCGAGATATCGAGACCACGCGGCGCCGTCGTGCTCTCTCTCCGTGTCTCTGCCTCCCCGCCTGATTGTCACCGGGGCGTGGTTTTCCTCTGCATTCCTTCCATCGCTGGGCACCCGACTCTGCGCTTTTCTCCGCTGCGTCCAGGCAAAGTTTCGTCCTTCGGCTTCGTACTGATTGCCTCGTCAGTCATATGGGATCTTTTGGAGCCGCAGGAAGCGGTCGATTTGGTGGGTCACGAACTGCGAAGACAGCACGTCGAGGCGCTCCGTAGTGCGCACGAGCGGCGCCGTCGCATCCGCCGCCAGCAGCACATTTTTCTTCGTTTGGCACGTCGAAACCTCCATTTCTCCCAGGAGGCGTCCCTGCGTTTGCTGGATGAAAGGGAGGAAACGAAAGACAAATCGCGTTGGGGATCTTCCACTTCCCTGTCGCGAGGCGCACTCCGCCGCGCCCTCAGTTCTTCAGTTGCAGAGCTCTCGGCGGGGGGACTTTATCGCTCCCTCAACAGCCAACGAGCCGCGCCTGCAGTGCCTTCTCGACAAGTCAGCGAAAGTGGAGAGTTTTCTTCGGTTCCTCCTAGACAAGTGGACGAGGACGGAAGGCGAGCACGGGACAGAAGTGACAACGAGGGGGGGGAGCGTGCGCTGCCACAGCCGCAGCTCGAATCCCAGCGATCCGGCGAGCGCTTCAGTTCTGGGGGTCCGACTTCAGGGCAAAACACCTTCCTCTCGGAGGAAGCAGCACGAGGCGCGAGTTCTCGCGCCAGTGGCACAGACGGAGGGAAAGGGGACGAAGCAGCGCGTGAATATCTGGCGGATTCTCCCGAGCTGTCGTTCGCGCACTCGTCCCTTCGCGGCTCTTTCGCCTCAGGACGGACGGGTACGCTAAGACGGTGTCTCACTCGGGAAGATTCAGTACTGCGGGAAGTTCGCGGGCGCGTCGACGCCGCAGCGGAGGCGTCCAGGCGCACCGCAGGCGCCGCTCGTGTCACTGCGGGTCTTTTTCGCGAGGAAGGCGAGGTGGACGAATCGCGAGCGGAGACGTTTCCTATCGGACTGGATTTCCAGGCCGCTGCGACTCTCGTCGTTCAGCAGTTTATGGAAGCGTGGCAAGTGCGCCGCGAGGGACTCAGCATGCCGGACGCCACCGTCCTCGTGATTCCTTTTCAGGGTCCGTCAAGGGGGTCAGCCGCTCGCACGTGGCAAGAAACCGACTCCGGCCGTAACCGAGGAGAGGCACAGGGAACAAAGAAACGCACGGCGAAAAGCCCTCGGAGAAAAGGCCTGGAGGTCCGGTGACGGCTCATGGAAGCGAAAACGTTTTGAAAGGTCTCCAAACGCCATTCACGTTCGAAAGGTGCCTACACAAATGCCGTCCGAGGAGCGAGCGGCGCGTCACAGCGTGAGAGTCACCCCTCGGTGTCGTGCCTCAACTTGCCTTGGTGAATGTCGAACCGGCTAGTATCTGCATTTCTTCAATACGGCAGAAAGTAGGGGAATGCGACGGCCAGAAGCCACGAATCTGCCGTGTTCCCTCACCTGCCGTGTGCAGGTGGCGTCGCTCGTGTGCGAAAGCAGCAGTCAGCTGCGGCTGTGCAGGCAAACTCCCAATTCGGAGCAAACAGGCAGCGGCACATGTCCCGTGGCCAGACGATACAGAACAGGACGGTCACGTGCGCTGTGGCACAAAAGACCGGGTCGGTGACAACCGGGAAGCGACCGGGTAGACTGCTTCCTGTGTGTGGCATGACCCTGGGAGTGGGGAGGCTAACCGCCGTTTACTGTTTAGTTGAAGCAAGTCCTTCTGATTGCTTCCCCACATCCGCTTGGCTTCAAGTGAGCGTCATTATTCCGCTTTTTAAAAGTTTCTGAGCTGCCGTTGACCGGGACCCCGTGCGATTTGAGCGCGGCCCTTTGAAATCTGTACAGTTCATCCGTCGCTAGATCGGGCGTCGGGCTGCACAATAGCCCTCTGCGGTTGCCAGATTTGTCACGTTGACGATCGCCTGTGCAAATGCCTTCGACGCATACGCAAGCGAGCGTGATGCGGTTCATTGCTAGCGGTGTACGGACGCCTACAGATGTGAAGCTTTGCTCGAGGCTCCAGCAGGAGCTGCAACGACGTTGTGGCCCCAAGTGCATGGTCCCGTGATCCAGCGAGACTGCCCATGCTGCGGCATCACCGTGTCTTTACAGGCCGTTTGGTCAATCCCATATCTGGGAAGAGTCGGATAGGTCAAGGATGTCTCGCAACACGCTGGAACTTGAGGAAGCCGACAGTACCCGTCTGCAGTGAACCATCAGTAAAACTGCAGTAGAAACGTCTCACGCAGTAGGTAGTGGAAATACCGACATGTGAGGTTTCGCTGCAAGCACATATCAGCAAGGATATAGCTTACCTAGGGTCTTCCCCACAGTTCAGACTCACACGAGCGGCCTACTAAGGCTGCTTAGTCTAGGGGTATGATTCTCGCTTCGGGTGCGAGAGGTCCCGGGTTCGAATCCCGGAGCAGCCCTACTGGTTTGATTTCTGGAACCAAAAACAGCGGGTGGAAGGCAAACCGTTTTTTGTTTTATTTGTGTCTTCTTAAACAGCATTAACTCTCATCAACGGCTCGAGAGCTGGTCGCAGAAAAGGTCGAATCTCAGCCAATAATTTGAAAGTGCTCGCTCCGTGCTGCAGTGGTCAAATAAACTGTGTCGATGCATGCATGCATTTAACGGACCGCCTCTTCCAACTAACAAGACATCACTATTTCTTTGTTCCCCTCCAACACTTCATGTATTGGCCTATCGCTTCCATTTTCCCTTTTTTCCCACTCTTTGACAATGTATTTCGCTCCGTATCCTCTCTGTTCATTCGTCAAAAAAATAGAGCCAAGCGGATTTTTCGGCGACATGAATACAGGGCTATGATACGAGCCTCCGATCGCTGTGGTTCGTGCGTCCTTTACTTCCTCAAAGCGGCGATTCAAACTATCTGCACTTCTCTCTGAACGCTTTCAGGAGTGAGATGTGTTTCTTTCGATGGCTGTGTATCCGGTCCCCGTATACGCTCTCTTTATGCTTCTTAGTTGGAAAAAATCACTACGGTGACTTCGGGTGTTGCGCCCTGATGTCTCAGCGGTGGCCCGGTGGCAAGTAACAAGGCCGAAGATATTGTGCAGTTTTATCCTAGTGCCTGCATGTCTCTCTGAATTGAAGATGATGCATGAGAAAAAGGATCTGCGTGTGGACTGGTACCAATGTCGACAGTACCCGCCTACGGCACTGACCATCCTTAGAATATTTGCTGAACGAAAACACCGAGGTGTGCAGCCCATAATCATTCAGAAAAAAATGTCAGCGACTTCGAAAATAGCAATAGTCGTAACTTAGTCCTCGGTACCACATTAAGCTTCTTCTGTATTTTCCATAACGCGTCGAACTGGTCGGTTTCGTGCACCGGTATCCAGGGCTAGTGTCGTTAAGCAGAAATCAAAAAGTGCCCCTATCTCAGTTCTCCTCCAAACGCGGCCGTTAACCCTCACCAGGCGAAAGTTTATTCTTCTTAATTTACTTAAGGTGATTTTCTGTCGTACCACATTTTACCGCAGACACCAGCTCATCGCCGGTAGTGTCGAGCCATCTGTCGGCATCTGCACAATTTCGCTACTGGGAAATTCTGTGCTGGTAGATAAAATTAATATCTATGCTGTAAACTACCTGTGTTTATTATGCGAGGCTCACACATAATAGGCGAACCTGTTCACCCAAAAGCAGGAAAGATTTACTCATCTCTTGTAGCTGTGGCAGCTTTGGGGCTGACAATGGTGAGCGTAGCCCTCGACAAAAGGGAATCGTTTGTTGTTTGAAAAGTGACACTTAGCGCTATCTGCCGACATCCAAAAACCTGATTTCCTAACCCCCAAAATGTTACGTCAGAAGAAAGCCCGAACGCGCCTTTGGTTGCGGAAAAGAGTCGAATTTCGGGGGGCGTATGTTAATGCTACGAGTGTCGTGCAGGGCTGAAAAAGAAACATGCGTTCTGGAGGGCAGAAGACCAAAAAAGCACTGGCCTCAAATGCGCGTACGCAGCTGGCCGCAAGTCTCAATGGAGATCAGTCACGCTTTGAGAAAACCCACGTTAGCTACCGGCTGTTTTCTCTGCGTAGGGTTGGAATGTTGGCAAATGCATACGAGCGGTTCCACTGCCCACTTTCCCCCGCAAAAATCAGTGATCAGTACTTCCCCTGAGCACCACACCACCACTATCTTGGTGGCGGTATCCGTCTCTGTTAACTGGTGAGCGCGCGCGTATCCGAGTCTTGCTCTCGGTTGCTCGCCGTTGCCATCTCGCTGCTGCATAGATCCCAGTCACTCCTGGGAACAGGCTTTTTGACCCCCTTTGGCATTTTGGGAATGTTGAAAAAACAAAGAAGGCGGTCACTTTCGCAGTAACAGAGACTTACGCAGTGGGATAAGACAAATGAACAGCCGTCTCTGCCAGCCAGTAGGGCATGCGCGCGTGGTCGCATCTAGCTTCCGGCGACACTTGGCCGGAGTTTTGTAGTTGTTCAGTGTGTTATAATCCTCGGAAAAGGTGTGGAGGAGCTACTTTGAGGAGAGGCTAGATACGATTGCGCGATACAGATCCCATGTTTTTTCTCGTGCGAGGCAGGAGTCCCTCTGGCCGGTCGCCGCTGGTTTCAAGGATCAGCTCACGAGATCCCTCGTCACACCAGTAGTATACGGAATGCAATGCGCTTGCAGTCGCTTCGTGCTGCTCCGCCCCCGCAGTTTGTTGTTTGGTGCTCCCATTGTCAGGTTTTGCCACACGTGTATCTTTTCTTTCCTTTCTAACAGAGAGGAACGCTTTGCCCTCGCTGCGGGCGCGTCTCGTCCACTCGCCGCTTGTTCCACATTTCTTTTTGTTACGAGTCCACTCCCCGCCCTACCCACCCCTTTCCTCTAGACGGTCCTCCTTCCTTGTCTTGGCCCTCTGCAGGCGCCGTTTGTCTTACGGTCATACCTGCTGTGCCGCGTTTCTCGGTATCGTTTGCCTTTTTGAACCTGTGTCCTCTACCTGGCAACAAGATGCCGCACAGTCTGACGGTCCTCACTGCCGCGATGACAGGTGGGGTCGTAGGAGGGCCTGCGACTGCAGCCAGCGGGGGGTGCTGTGGATGGTGCCCGTGGTGCCCCTGCTGTCCCGCTGCAGCAGCCGCACCAGCGGCGCACGCTGGCATGACTTTCGGAGGCGGAGCGGTTCCTGGAGCCGTCGCAACTCCAGCAGGCGCAGCGCTGGCTCCAGGCGCCGTTCCGGGCGGTTGGGGCGCTGGAACTGCAGCTGGGGGCTACGGAGCCACAGTGGCTCCAGGCGCAGCTGGAACCGCTGGTTACGGCACAGGTGGCTATTACGGCGCTGCGGCGCAGCCCGCATTAACAGCGGTGATGGCGTGGTTCACTGGGGTCAATGACGAGGCTGGGAGGCTTCTGAGAGAACTCAGAGAAAAAAGGAATCGTCAACAAGGAGATGAAGGAAGCAAGGAAGGTTTCGATGGAGAGCTCAGTGAAGCCAGCACGTCTACTTCTTCAGGGTCGTGCCATTTCCGTCGCCGGAGGGAATCCCATGCTAGGTCAGGGAGACGAGTGAGGCTGTCTCCAGCCAGCACTCGCAGTGTGAGTGGACACAGTACATTCTCCTTGGATTTTATTTAGCGAGGGGGAAGACGAACGGAAGGCAAAAAGGGAGGACGCATTAGTTGTACGGCTGCTGGCTGTCGTCGTTTTCCTTCTGTGTTAGAGGAGTGGCCACGCGATGGGGAGTTTCGACATGCGGAAGCTGTCGGCTGCAACAGAATACATACAGATCTTGCGTGAAAACCTTTAGTATGGAGAAACGACTACTCAGTTACGTTGTCATTCCTCCACTCGCGAGGGCGCGCCTGTGGAAATCACGACTGCACACCGTGGGATTTTTGCGTGCCGATATACATGGAGGTTGTCAGCAAGATTAGAGATACGTCAGAAGAGGAACTGCTCTTAACGTCGGACGCGAAACAGAGTCTGCACAGGAGCACAGTTGTTTCTCCTCCTCCTGCTTGGTGTTGTCGCGCAATACCCCTGGCGCTGCTGATCACGACGAGAGTTGCTTTGATGGATCAGTATAAGATACGCTGTTTCTGTATGATGAGCGTTCTTTCGTTGTCAAAATGCAAGTAGGGGTCTCGCAGTGTGCCTCCTGTACATAGACGCCGCCCTCTTACATTATGCCGAGAATATCTGTTACCAAAATGTAACGAAGTATGGAATAGGCTACCTCGGAAGAAAACTAGTTGTTCACCGTGTGCTGTTGTTGTTTGCCACATGTGGGATATTGTTAGACTGGCCTACTTCTAAAAGTTGTTTGGCAATCCTGATTCCTGAAACACACAACGCGGCCGGTTGCGCTGCAGTGATGTGTCTGTGGATAGTAGCCGGTTCGGTGTAAATGTGAAGCCACGTTACATTCGGTCGTCAAGGCAATGATACACACGACCGATCATTAAAGTGGCCTTCCGGTATTAGTGACGTTGTTTTCGTTTTCTCTGTTCTGACCAATATTTGGAACAAACCAACTCTGCTTGTATTGTTAATTCAAACGATAACACAGGTAAATCAAGTGGTGGAATCGATTCTGAGCAGTCTGTAAAGTGAGGCAGTGTGCGCCAGGTGCTTCAAGCACGTAAGGCGGCACGTTTCCTGACCGGGCCTTTGTTCATAAGCGATAGATGGCATGCAGCTGACTCAAGAGGGAAAGGGAAAGGTGATGTGCCGAAGGGAATTGTGTTTCGGGTCACAGAAAACCGGATCTATGACATCACAGACGTAGCTGGGGGGAGGGGGGGGGGATCATAAAGGAGCAGAGAAAGTCGGCAAGACAAACTAGTTGAGCATCGACAGTTACGACCGCCGATAGCGCGTTCTCGGCACCGCCCGGCCCTGCCTCTAGACGCAAGCACGGCTGAAGCAGGCCGGCATTTCGTCCGACGAATCTAAGGAGGACTGTTGTTTGCTGGCTTCGTGGAAATGTGGCCAAAACCCACGCGGACCACACTGGCAATGTGGAAAATTCTGTGCATGTCTGGAAAGGCAGCTACGCCGTGTCGTACGCCACGCTCCACACAGTGCCGTGACACCACCTTTTGACACTGTGCACAGGTACCTCACAAATCTTCTGCGCATCCGCTGTGGCGTGCTGCTTTTTCTCTTTTGCTGAACGTGCTCGTTTCTGAAATGAGACGAAATACCAAGGATTCGTCTGTCCCTGTGGCCTTTGCAGGCGTTAGACCGTTGCCAGGTTTGGATTTACAATCCTCGCTCAGTCAAAGATGTCGCTTTGTCCACATGGGGTAAGGGGGAGTGTCCTGTGTTTTGGGATAGTCCGTACTTCAGCAAGCGTCTCCATCTGCGACTCGATTCGCGGGATTAAATCAGTCGCGAACTTAATCCACCGAAACCAGTACAGCGCGTCTCATTTTCGTTTCCTGACTCGTAACTGACGATCCCAGAAGCGAAAGAAGACACAGCGATGCATTTCACGCATAAAGGTGTTCGATGTGTGTACAATCGCGGTCACCTCGGAAAACCGTTCCTTCCAGTGTGTAAAATTCTTGCTTTCATCCGCGATTACCCATCTCAATGCGTCACGGTGATTGGCCAGGAAGTCCCAGGCACGCGAAGCTTAACACACGTGCAGAAGATTGTCGAACTCGCGATGCCCACTTAACACGCATTCGTAAAAACAGTTGAATCCTGGGGCGCCTTGGGTAGGCAAGGCGGACTGGTCTTTTGAAAAACGATGTTTTGGTTTCCAAACGTTACAAGTAAAGGTCAGGAGGGCGGGAAGCGAAGAATGACAGTGAATAGCGGACAGGACGATGAAAAGCACGCCGTCCCTTGAAGAGTTTCAGCTTACATCAGAAACGGTAGCCTAGTGAATGGATAGCCTTCGCGTAACTGCTGAGAAGGATTTGGTTCCATCCGCACGAGGAGAGAAGTTTCGACATCGACATGTGCTGCTCGTACACCACAGAATGCGGCACGAAGCTCCAGTTCGCCCCCGCGACAGAACGGAAATAAAATCCTGCTCTGTCTCTCGCGAGCCTCAAAGAATCGAAACAGGCATAGGCGGTCACCGTGCCGGCCAACACCCCCAGCAAAGCAAACCGTGTCGACATCGTAGAGAGCAGAAGGGACACAGAGGAACTCGGTTTCCGAGGGTCTGCGAAGTCAGCAGCAAACTGGAACTGAAATCGTGGGATGACAAGGAACCACAAACAGGAAAAATCAGAGTTTCATCCCAGTCGCCGGAAGGCAAATCAATGGAGAGAAAGGGCCACGGGTGAACACAGCAAGCGCACCGAACCCCTGTGAACGAGATACGCAGCGCAACAACCGCCACACAACCGGCGGAAAAACACGACGCAAACACGATTTCCGGTGTCTGTGGCAATCTGGAAAACCGGTGAGGAAGACAGGCAAAAACGATAGGGCGCTTGGTCGGCTGGGCTGCAATCGACGCAGAAGGCGAAGTGAGACCGGGAACCAACCGTCGGGGTTCACCAGGAAGCCTGCGTTGCAGATAGGGAACTGAAGCTGAACAGTGCCACACTTGGGGAACAGCAGAGAGGCGCCTCACCCACAGACAGCGGCAAGTGCGAAGGCAACAAAAGACACGGCCGAAAGACCAGGCGTTATTCGGACGATTTGTTGCTTCTCGCTTGTTCCGGAAGTCCCTGAACACGCCGGAGGATTACGTAGACGTGAAGTGAGAGTGCCATCAAGAAGCGAAGCTGTGCCTCAAGTCTCTCAAAACGCCGAGCTCTCAAGACAGCAACTCAGAAAAACAGATCGAAGGGGGCAAAACCCCCAGTGTGTCGGTTTCGAAGAATCTCCCGTTCCAGCGCTCAGCTGACAGCCACGATGTCGAGAGACGGCCGACAGAAGGACCACACACGCGCCAGGCATCTCCACGTTTTTCACTCTTTTGTTTCTTTGTGCCTTTCTTTTCATCGGCGCCCCAACTGCCAGCTGCGCTGTTGCGAATCGCGAAAAAACCCGCATGCATGCGTATATCTGGGCGATCTGGGAAGACGACGCCTCTTCCCGCCCGCGACTCTCGGTGCGAGTTCCGTCGACGCCGAGTGTGCTTCCACTGGGATACAAACGAGCGGCAGATCCAACCAGAGATCTTTTCTGTTGTCTTTGACCCTTCCGCACTCAAAAAAGACTGAGAGCCTCTTTCCCTCCACCTGGAGAAAACACTTAAGCGTCGAGGGCGACACACAGGCCGCCGCGCTGCCTTTTTGGTAGGCTGCGCGACAGTCTCGAAACTCGAGATATATCCCGCGACGCTTTTGAGAAAGCCTTTTCTATACACTAAGGATCCTCGTTGAAGCTGCTGGACTCTGAGCGTTGCCAGGACACAGAAGAGTGCCTGAGACAAGAAGTTTTCTCTTCTGGGAAACCAGCAGACACTCGAAAAGGCTTCAGGCAGTCTGGTCCCCTCGTCGTGTCTTGGCACGCGTGTCTCTGTCTCCACGGGCGGCGCGAGGGGGTGAAGTAAGGCTTACCCACGTTTTCTCTTGTTGGAGGAGACAGGTCGTCCTCGAAGCGAGAAAAGAAGAAATCCACAAATCCCGAGCTCGACTGCGTTTTCTCCAGAGGGGAGAGCAGCGGCCGTTCGGGGAATTTCGAGATGGTCACATGTGCGGGGCCCGCGGCGTGTCGAGGGGAGCGGCGACAGGAGAGAAGTTGCCTTGTCACTTGACACACTTTCAGCGAAATGACCGGATATCACGTGACTCCCACGGACCGTTCTTCATTTCGTCTGTTTTGCTCTCTTAGCTTCCTCGATCTGAACAATCCACAGAATTTCGTGCAGGTTGTTCCTTTCCACGTTTTGCCACCCGAAATCGCACGCTGCGCGGCTCGCGGGCGTTTGAATTTCTTTTCAAATTCGATGTCCAGTGACTTACTGTTACCCGCCTTTTCTGGTTCCTCTTGACATCTCCTTTCGCTCATCTCCAGCATTTTGTCTCCGTTTTTTGCTCCTTCCTTCTCCCTTGCGTTGTCCTCGGTCTCTGCGTTTTCCGCGTCTTCTGCTGCCTCGCTGCTTTTCTACCTATGCATCTGCGTGTTTCTTCGTTGTGCGCATCGTCCCCCTGATTCCACTTTTTTCCCCTGGAATAACTCCAGTGATGCCTCGTGGAATTCCCCTTTGCTAATCATGGGAGGGCGTGGGACTCTCGCCGTCACGACGTGCTCGTTTCTCGCGGCGATGCACGCGGCTTACAGAGATTGGCAGAGAGAAAACGTCTCCAAGAGTGAACGCGAAGAATCCCAGTAAACCGCGAAGATCGGCCTCTCCCCCCTTTCCGCCATTCAGTCGCACACACGTTCTGCGCTCCTTCCAGTATGTGTGCCTCGGGTCCTGTAAAGAGCTGCCAGGATGAGGAACCCGAAACTCCAGGAGGACGAGCATCACGGGAACGAGAATGGACGCAGAGGTTCGCAGGAAGTGCTCGCCGAATCGCCTGAAAAGTCTGAAGACGACGCTCTCACCGTGCCCAGATGGCACGCCTGACAGCTTGCTCGGCGTCTGTGCAATGGGCTGTACACGCACCCCAGCGCCGCAAACGCATGCGCAAAAACAGTCTCCTTCTCCCAGTTTTCCTTCTCTACTGTAACGCCTTTGTCACGGCCCGCTGCTTCACGGCTGTGACGAAAACACAGCCGCGATTTCTCGGCTGCTCGCCCACCCAAAGCCTGTTTCCAAACCCTGGCCGCCTCCCAGGGCCCTCTTCTCCCCTCGTTTTCCAGTCTTCTCCCGCCCTCCTTTCCGCCTCTTCATTGTCCGTTCGCCCGCCTCGGGCGTCGCTCGTCCCCGCTTGTCCCGGTGCCTCGTCCTGCGCGGCTAGACTGCGTGCGCGCGCGACTGCCTTCGTTGGCCTCGCCGCTGAGGCGAGGGGCCCATCCACGCTTCCTTCGCCTCTCCGTAGAGCTTCCAAAGTGGAACGCCGACAGGCAGGTTATTCTCCATCGCGGTTTCCTATGCACGGCTGCCGCGCAACTTTGCGAGACGTTTTGAGAGTGTGTGCACGCAACGCCTTTGCTTCGGACCTCGCAGTCAGACGCGCCTTTTCCATTGGGGAAGTAAGGCCCGATCGAGACTCTCAGAAGTGTCTAGGAGCTCCACCGAGCCGCCGCGACTGGGCCAGGTCGACGCCTCGGACAGAAAACGAACGCACGGCTACGGGCCGCGCCCCGCGCCAAAGCAATCGGTATCAGACGATCTCGTCCAGCGCCTTAGCGCTCTCCGAGACTTCGCCCGCTTCCTCGCCTTCGTGTAAGTGGCCGAAATCGACTTCCGTGCAAGCGGAAGCCGAACCGCCGACTGCCGAGGCGGGCTGCGTCCCGGTGTCGCGCGTAGCAGTTTCCAGGACACTGACGGTTTCGTCTCTGTTCACGCACCGGCCGCGGACGCCGCGTGTGAGCTCGGCTGAGCGAGGGGGGGTATGTCACAGCGCACGTGGAGGAAGGAGCACACATAAACCTCCGAGACGCACGCGCGAGAGAAGTGGTGAACTTTGGCATTTCTCTATGAACAAAACGCGGGAGAGGGGAAACCCACAGATTCACTTGCCCTTGAGGTCCAGGCCGAAACCACCGATCCCCCCTGCCACATGCAAACGTCTCGACACCCAAACAGGCTCTTCCTGGTCACCTCCCCACGCGACTACGAATGTATCCACTTTTATATATCTATCGATAGCTATATGCATCCGTGCACAACATATATATATATATATATATATATATGCATACGTACGTGCATATCCAATACTATTTCTAGATGTAGAATGGAGGGCGTGTTGGAAAGGTGTCTTCTGACGCTTCACGTGTGCGCGGACACCCGGGAACGCGTTCAGAAAGCGTTGCGGCTTGGTGGTGTTCTCTCTGATGACCAGGCGAGAAGGGAGAGGAAAAGCGACTTGGCAGGAGCCTTACAGAGAGAGGCTGTGCAGGTTTCAACGCGAATCGAGAAGAGACAGGAACGCCTGCGGGGCGAGAAGGTCGCCGGCGGTCGCTACGTGAGCTCCGACATGGTAAGCGAAACCGGTTTGCGGAGGCACGGCCCGGTTGAGAGAAGTTCCAACGTTTCTCGACAAAAACGACGTGTGTGCCGGCTTTGTACGGAGAATATGGCAACTTCTTTGTACCGATCTATGTTGGGGGTTCGCGAGAGCCGTTTTCCCAAGAACTAACGCGATCTACTGTTTGAACTCGGAAGCACAACGTGGCACACGTCGACCTGTCACCGCAATCCACACAAGTACGACGCCGTAGGCGGGTTTCACGATCCCCTTTACAAATGCATTCGCATTTGTATATGTGTCTATATACATCACTAGGCACACACATATTTCACGAGTACATATTTGTATGTAGGCATATATACAAACGCGTACGCGTGTGGGTATAAACCTTCATACCGTTGTTTCTCTCACTCAGGTGCTTCTGAGTGGCTGCGCGTGCCTACGCTTCTCTCGCTCTTTCCTGCCAGGATGTCGGCGCGTGCATGGCGAGACCTGACCTCGTTCTCCATGCGCCTGCGCGTTTTCTTTCCGTCTTTCTCCATGCTTTTCCAGGCACGTCGTACACTGGCTTGGTCTCGCAGATTCTGCCGCCGCCTCTGAGTGCGGGGCGCCATCTGTGGCCGCTCGCTTTGGTGGATTTTGGCTGCATGCGCAGCGGCACGTTGGAGCTTCGGCCGCACTGGGACATTCGCGCCGGGGACCTGGTCAGTGCCTGCACAAGCAGCGAGGGCCTCACAACGGGAACCCAGGGAGAGGCCGAAGCGCGCGGTCCCCTCCCGCACAGCTAGGCTTACGCTGAGAGTCTGCGCCAGGTGCTCAGAGAGCGAAATGCGGGTGTGGTTTTTGTCCTCGTGCCGTTTCCGGCGTTTCAGGTTTCTGTGAAGGTGGTCAGCGTCGACTTTGCTCGCCACCGCGTCGTCCTTCACCTGGACACTTCTGCCAAAGAGCGGTTTTTCCGGAAATTCCGTGGAGCCGACACCTGGCTAAAGGGTGAGACGCACGAGGCGCGTTCTTGTCTTTGTCGACATCTTCAAAACGTTTCGCCTCGGCGGGACTGTATGTGCGGTCGCCGTCGTCTCTCTGTTTCCGCGCCACGTTCTGCTGCCGCTTGTCCTAAATGTGGACTCGCTGGTTCCCACTCACATTGGCAGCGCTGCGCTTTTCGCCCTCGTCGCGGTCTCACAGGAGTTTCGCCAGGCTGTGGATGCGGCTGCTCGACTCGGTTTCCTCATTTCGCGAGATGCGTTTGTCGACTCTGGTTGCGTCTCAGGCACGGTCGCGCAGATTTTGCCCTTTGGCGCGGTTCTCAATCTAGCCCCAGGCATTGACGGCTTGTTGCATATCTCCCGATTCCCGCCTCTCTTGGTGAGTGGTTCTCGCCCGCGCCCCGAAAGCTTGTCTCTCTGTCATTTCGCGTAAAAACCGCGCCGTCGGGGCTCGCATTCTCTCTCTCTCTACACCTGATTGCCGCGGCCATCTGTTCCCACAGCTGCTGAAGCCTCGCGTTTCCGTTTTGTTCCTCGCCCGCTCCTCCGGCCGACCCGTGCACCTTCCCGTCGAGTTCTGCATTCTCACTCGAGCTCTCCCGCTTTTCCTTCTCTCTTGCGGTTGTGCCGTCTCACCCCGCGTTCCGGGTTCGGCGCCTGTCTCCCTAGTTCCCACCCTATTTCTGGGGACCGCGATATATCCCTCCTTCTCGCCCGCCTCTCGCGTTGACTGCGTCTGGGCTTCTTACCCCTTCGCGTCTCTCTCTCAGAGAGAGAGAGCGACAGGGAGAACGGCCAACATATGCTCAGACAAGAGAAGTCCATCCTGAAGCGACAGCTCGCGACTCTCTTAGGCGGTCGTCGTTTGCCATTCAGGAGGCCTTTCAACTCGCGTTTTGTCTCGGGGTTTAGGGCTGTACGGCTCTCTCACGTGACTGTTGTGAACACTTTCCCATGCTGCCTTTCGCGGTTTCGCAGGAACCTTCCACGAGTCGAGAAACGAAGCACCTATCTCGGCCTTCCGTCAAGAGCCGCGTGCGTGTGGGCGACGAGATGCTCGTTCGCCTGGTCATGTTTGATCGGGATAGGCTCGTGCTCACCGCACTAAGTTCTCCACCCGCGCCGCCCTCTCGTGGCGGTCCCGCCTCGTCTAATCTCACAGCGTCGCGCTCCTTGACCGCTGCTCCTGCCTCGCCCGTTCCTGCGTCGCCTCACCATTGACGTGATCGGCTCAGACTGAAGAGCGCGCTGGGGATCCAACAGGGCTATGCAGATTCTCCATATGTGCTGACATCTAAAACGCAGAGCAGACGATGTGAAACGACCCGCGCTGCGACAAAGCCACCCTTGCTCCACACAAACAGCCTATATTTATCAGGAGAGGGAGAACGCACTGCAGTGTTTACATATACATATATATACATACATACATACATACATACATACATACATACATACATACATACATACATACATACATACATTTATACATATATATATATGCATAGTTCATGGAGCATGCACCACATGAGCGCATGGATCGTGGGGGGAGGCAAAGAGCTTTGGGGGCACAGAAAGTGTGTCTTGCGACCGCGAGGCGGATCGCCGATATGGAGGGATTTCCACCTTGGCACAAAAGCAGTTCGCAGTTTAGGTTCTGAACTGAACCGGCTGCTCCAGTTTCGACCGGCGTTTCGCAGCTGATCTCGTTGCTTCTATGCTTGACACGTTGACGAGTTGAACGTTTCTATAAAACCGATAAGCTGGCCAAAAGGAGATATAAAAATCTTCGTTTCACGAGCTTCGACATGCGACAGCTGAAACGGTGGGGAAAAGCGAGAGGCAGTCGGTCACCGACTGTCGCGTCACCTTCGTGAGGGATCGAAAGTTTCGAAGTGTGCTGATCTGAGCCGCCCTTGCGTTTCCCCTATTTAAACTTTTTCGACAAGCTGGACAGATGCAAAACATGCCACGAGACGCGTCCAGGCATGCGAGTGCGTGTGGCAGGGCGCTCAGGCGCCATCGGTGTCGAAGCATTTTTGATTCTTCTCCGTGGCGCTTGGAGCCGAGGAGAAATCCACGAGAAGCGTCCAAGAGAACGGACGGCCACACACATCTTTGAAGCTGCGGGAGAAATCGGGTGTCACGGCGGGCCTCTACTCTTTTTCACGAAATGACACGATACTGCCGAGCGAAAAAAACGCAACACTCTGACGACACACACGCATTGACCTATGCCGAAGAAGACAAAAAACTTACGCATATCCACATACAAACAGGTATATTTGCCTGTATCTCTGTCTCGATGTGTACACGCGTAGAGTGACACAGTTGTGTAGCGTCGCACAAGACGCACAGATCCCCTCCTACAGTGCTCATGTGGAGAGGTGAAAACAACAAAAACAACACGAAAGAGACCGGCAAGAAGACAGCCACGCATGCACGCGCCCACGGCTCCAGACTGTATATACAGCCCGCGCGCGGGTTTGCCAACTAGGTCCGCAAAGTGGAGAAACGGAGGGAAAGAAGGAAACAAACGAAAGAGAGAACCCGGTGGCCAGTCGCGCCGACTGGCTGTTTACTTGCGCAATCCAGTTTTGTTGCGAGCTGCGGGAGCGACATGTTTTGCGTGTGAAGCATGCAACATGCGGTGAGACACACAGCCGGTTTCTTCTCTCTCGTTTTCTCTACGCGCTGCGCTTTTCCCCTCGTCACTGCTTCGCTTTCGGCCGCCAGTTGCCTTCCTGTTTTCACCGTCTTGTCTTTCTGCCGTCGTGCTTGAATGCTTCTTTTCGTTCACTGTCCTTTCGCCGGCGTATTCTTCTCCCTGGATGCTTGGTTTGGGGAATCGACCTCCTTCATCTCCACGGCTCCTTGATCATGCACCGCGCCTACGAGAGATTCGTTAGATTTCGAAGAAACTTGTCTCTCTCCAAGTCGGTGCGAAGTTGGCGCCACTGCAGACAGCGAAAGACACATGCCCGATGGAGGCCTCAAAGCAGAAAGGCTTCATAGCGCTCGCCGTTGCTTTAAAGCCTTGCCCCCCCCCCCCCCCCCCCGTGAGGGGACAGCGGCGTTCTCAGCCTCCCGAAGACGGTCCCGCCAGCCGCCGTGCCCAGGTCCAGGCCCTCGACGAAAGCGGCAGGTCGACGCGCCTCTCTCAGCGAATGCGCACGCGCCGCTCCAAGTGGCTGCGCATCTCCTCGGGGCCTTTCGGTGCTCTCTCTCGACCTCTCCTCTTATACACGAGACCCGTCCTTACACACAGCGGAAGGCACACCTGCTTGTCCAGGGAACTCTGCAAATACCTACAGATACGTATCCATATATAGCGAGAGAAATACATAGATCTACATTATCTATCTATCTATCTATCTATCTATCTATCTATCTATATGTGCAAAGGGAGGCCTTTGCATGCGGTGCGTGGGTCCAGAGGTTGCTGGCGTTTGTTTGTTCACTTGTGATTTGCGTCTCACCTGCGTGATGAAGAGAGGAAGGACCACCCAACCCGCTTTTTTCAGATGCGCGATGCGTCTTCGACTTTCTCCAAAGGCGACCAGGGGCCTGGCGTTCGAGGACGCGCTGCCGTGGACCCAACGCTCGCCGTTTTCTTCCTCGCCACGCCAGCCTTCGTTTGCCACGAGGCCTTCTTCCCCTCGCGTGATCAGTCGCCCGCCGTCGCCTCTGTCCAGCAGCGTCTCGTCGGCCGCGCCTTCCTCGACAGTCCAGGAGGCGAGTGTCTCTTCCTCAGGCACACACACGAGGGCGACGCCCGTGGGGCCCCGCGAAGCCGCGTCTGAGGAGAACATGCATGCAACCCCTGGAGAGTCACGACGCAGAAAAGCGAAGAAGAGGCCGGGGAGGCGCCTACGGGGTACGGTGCATTTCGCGTGGTGTGGGAGACGCGAAGAAACAAACCGCGAGAACACTGCAAGCGACCGGAGCAGGGGAACGACGAATTTGCTGGCTACAGACAGTGAACGTTTGGGGCTAGAGACCAAGCGCGAGAAGGCGGCCTTTTTATAGGCGCGCACTGGAGAGACATACACACACACACTCGACCGTGTTGTCCCTTCCTCGGTCGCGGGTAAAGGCTGCGGCGGTGCGATTTACCACGAGAGGCCGAAACGGAGGCAAAGTGACAGAAACAAATTCCCGTAATCACGGGCTTCATCGCGTCCAGTCCCCGTCGTCGCAAGGCCGCGCTCAGCTGTCGACTCTCCTCAGTCAGGCGAAAACTCGCAGATCGAGATCGTTCACGCTCCAACCTGAAAAAAACAGACATGCCAAAACGACGGTGGCGTATCCATCGCCATCTAGACAGTGGGCCGGGCAAACATAAATCATTTATAAAGACAGCGAGGTAAATAGATATATACATATATATGTATATAGGTACATACGTTTCCGTCTCTCTATCTCGCTGTCACTGTTCTATCCCTCTTTTACTCTCCTTATCTCTGTCTACCCCGTTCTCTCTATTGCTTTCCCTGAGCCTTTCGGTCTCGCTCCCTCTCTCTTTCTCTCCGAGCGTGAAGCGCAGGATTCGCTTAGAAGACACTCCTGGCCGTTTCGCAGCCACTGCGACGTTTTCGTCTTTGCAGCGTTCTGTGGGCTGTTGCGGTGTACCACTTGAGTCTTGGGAGATCTTTGAGGAGAAAGTTGATCAGTTTGCTGTCGTGAGCATCTGTCTCTTGCAGGTGTAAGTGCGACGGGGCCCGAAGAAGGAGACAGAGGTAGATTTCGTATAAACTGATCAGTTCCTCGTCCCGGACTGGGATTTCTTCCTTCCCTTGTCTCGCTGTTTCGACACCTGAAGCACAGACAAAACGCGCGACGTGAAAATCGGAAAAAACATCGGCCGCCTCGCACGAAACAGAAAAGAGCCAGGACAGAGGCGAAAGAGTCAGGTTGTCCCTCTGCTCTGGAGAGAGGGGCCTGAACCGCCTTTCCACCTTCGTCTTTGTGCCACATTTCAAAATCGCCTCTTGCTGGCACCGCCGCCGATCAATCACCAAGGAAAGCGCTGCGTGAAGTACGTTCTCAGACCTCTCTCACCACATCTGGCAACCATAGAGACACCTGGACATCCCACTCCTCACATACAGATATATACATATATCTATATATACATATATATACATATATATACTCAGGTAGATTGATATAAATGTGTGCATGAATACACTTTGATGATTGATATGAAGGATTCGGTGTGTTGCCTGAAAGCCTGATACTTTTGATCAACACATTCAGATCTGTGGAATCTTCTGCATGCATATGCGGTTCACTCTTAGGGCCACCCAAAGCCCTCGAATAAAGCGCCTTAAGTGCGTTTTCGAGGCGACCGTTTGAGCATGAATACGTTGGAGACAGACACGCGTGGCCCAGCTCGGGGTAGCGTTGTTTTTTATTGGAGGCTTCAGAATGGCTGTTTGCGTATCTCACAACTAAAACCAGATTCTGTATTCTAGGTACTAAACTGTCTCTGCTTTCTCGAACGCCCAACACAAGACGCGCCCAGGTGGACTTACGGTTTGCCACGAGGTCCACGCAGAATCGAAAATGGTCCACGAGGCTGCCGAAAACAGAAAGAGAAAAAGACGGACAGACGAAAATTCAGATCCCAAAGAGATCATCGTGGAGATATGGAACGACAACCAAGAATGCAATACGGATGCTGTAACAAATCCTCGAAAAGCCGTACGAAATATACGCAAATAAATATGCATATATATTTGGATAGAAGAAGTACGAATCAAGTGGTACCCGTTTGTGTGAGCAAGGGACGTGGAAGACTCCCTGACTCGTGCTGCGGCAAAGGGGAGTTCTACACATAACACTCTAGCGCCTAAAGAATATTTTCTGAAAGAGTGCGGCGCCTGTATCTCAGGGGCCAACCTAAGCGCTTTCAACGAGCACGCGTTTTGTCTCGGACCTCCTCGGCGGCGCGTCGCCTACCGTTTTGTCAGCGGCGTCGTGGGGGCGAGGCCGAGAAGAATTCGAATTTGCACGCGAAGTGCCTCGGAGGGAATGATTTCGTGATGCACGTGGCATTCTGCAGGCTCGGCTGCCTCGCCGTGAGGCCAAGACGAGTCGTCACGCCCAAACAATCGGCTGTATCCGGCGATTTCGGTTTGCGCGGATGCCGGCGCCGGAGACAGCGACGCCTGGAGAGCGCCCTGGAGCACCCCGAGCCGCGCCAATGCTGCGCTTTGAAATGCGGAGTGCGGGAAATCCAGCGCGGCGGCACAGAGTGCAATCTCGGCGAGGAGACAGTCCATCAGACACGGAGCGGGAGAAGAGACTCGGAGCAGCCGGTCTGAGAACCTGAACGGCGCGGGACGGCAGAGCAAACACCAGGGAGGTTGAGAGGCTCTCAGAGAACGCAAACCGTCTTGGGCTTGACGGAGCTCGGAACACCGCAACGCACGAGACACTGTGGGGAAGACGAACAAGACGCAGAGAGACATGCGAACCTTCGACGTCCTCGGAGGAAAGACACAACCGTGTGGAGACGCGATACAACATGTATGAAATACATGCACGGATATGTACACGGAGCTGAGCAAATACACACAACCGTACTCACGCACAAAGACTTCACGCACACTATACAAATCACACTGCACAAAGCGAGATGCGCTAAGCTTCCCATCTGAGCCTACAGCTATGTTTATATAGATACATCAATACATATATATATATATATATATATGTATATAGAGAGTTATGTACAGGGAGAGAGATGAACAGAGAGGTGGAAGCGTGGTCGTTTGTCGACAGCCTTTTCACTCCGATTTCCTTTTTCTTTCCGTCAGACGCTGAGGCCAGAACTGACCAGGAGAGAAGGCGCTGGAGGACGGGTCCGAGTCGCGTCCTCGCTGCGACGAAAGCCTCCATCAAGTCGAGCAGGCGCTGCGCAAAAAAAAAAACGCATACAGAGACGAGAAAAAGCACAGCGAACATGAATAAGAGATGCGTTCCCGAGCACATCCACCTCGGCTACGAAAGTGACCGGAAACAGACACGCACCCCACGTAAATAAATAAATATATATACATATATATATATATATATGCGCATAGAAAAACGTATATAAACAAGAGCGGCTATATTCAAGTCCTGGAGATGCACCATAAAAGTAAACCCATATATTATATATATATATATATATGTTGAGTATTTATATCTCCATCGTGGAGCGTACATGCTGGGTGAGAAGGGAGAGGTCAGCAACGAGGAGGACGTTCAGAAGGCGCTGAAGATGTCGTGGATCTGCATCCATTTCGAGGAGTCTCAGCATGCGCAGGAGCGTGGGGATGTGCCTGCATGCACGAGGAATACATGGACAGAAGCGGTAGTGAGAACGCCCCTCAGATTCCACGACAGAGTCCTGTGATTCAGGCGCGCGCTCGGACGGCACAGGTACTGGAGCCTCCTGCGGCATCCGCCGCATTTTAGTTTGGAACATGTAAAAGCGAACGCCGAGATTCCCTTTCCTAAGACAGCGAGGCGGAAACGGACAAAACGTGAATTCGGATCCTCAGGTAAACAAGAGTTAGGTTCACCCTGAGAAGCAAAAAGCTATTTAAAGCAACTAAAAAGAAGAGAAGTGCCACAAGGAAACGTTTTACAGATATGCGTTTGTGCGAAAAGCACGGTGAAAACATTTGGCAAAAACCAGGAGAACCAGGCTGGCCCGCAACACGCAAACGCCTGGCAAACAAGGGTCGCGTCGTTCTCCTCGCCGCCTCCTCCCTCGTGCGCGGGGCGTCCTGTCGACGCCTCCATTCTCCGCTTCTCGCGTCTGTTGATGTGTTCAATTGCTCCACCTTTCTCCCCGTTCCAAAGTCGGATTTCTCTTTCCTCCGTGTGCATCGCACGCACGCCTCTGAAGGATCTCTCTCTCTTTGCATCCTCTCTCTCCCTTTTTTTCGCTCTCTCCTTTTCTCCCCGCTTTCCGTTCGCCTCTGCGCACTCCTCGTCTCCCGTTTCTCTTTCTTTTCTTTTCCGCTCTTACCCCAGAGCGAGATCGACGGCAATGCCTTCGAGAGCCGCTGAGTCTCCGGAGCGGACTCGGTGCCCCGCGCCAGTGCCGCCTCTGGGGCCGTCGCCGCCCGTCCGCGCCGCCTCGCCTTCTCTTGCGGCCGTCGGTGAGTTGGAGCGGGCGAGGAAAACCATCTGATTTGCATGCGCATGCAGAATGGCGTGACCAGTCGCCACCCTGAGGAGCGCGAGAGGCGTGTACGGGACCGCCTGGCGAGCCGCGCGGCAGAGTCGGCGCACGAGCGCCACGTTCCCGGAGAAACGCTGACTTGCAGCCTCCGCGACGGAGAGAGAGGCGAGAGCGGGAGACGCGGTTTGTTGTCGGTCTCGGCGGTGCTGCTCGCCCCTCAGCTGTTCGTCGTGGGAGCGGAGTGAGGCGCCGAGATTCGTCGCGGAAGAAGGCGCGGGTGTCGTGCCGGCAGAGGCGGGGAGCGCAGGCGAGAGAGGCGACGCAGGTGTCTCGAGGAAGCGAACAAAGGAAGGAAGAGAAGAGAGGGTCGGAAAGTGGGAAGCGTAGCAGGAGATGGGCGCCTCCGTGGTGCACAAGGGGGCGAGGAGCATGGCGAGGTCCATGGCAGAGAGGAACGGAGAGAGGAGCTCGGGAATCAAGGTCCGGAGAAAGGACGAAAGAGGCGAGAGAAACGTGATGTTGCTCGGGGACGAGGCAGTCGCCTGGGGCGCGGACGCCGAGAAGGCTCTCGGCAGCAGCGAGGAAGAGGCCGTGAGGGAACTTGGACGCGAAAAAAGATACACGAAAAGGAGAGGCAGAAGAGAGAGGGGAAGTTTCGGAGACGTCGCAGGCGCGGCCGTCATCGGAGACTCCGCCTCAACAGAGTACGCGACGTCCGACTCCCCCACGGCTGCCGTCAGACCCGCGACGCGATTGTCGATGTGCTGCGCACAAGAAACTAAAAAGAAGTAAAAAGACGTAAACAAGGAGCGAGAAAGAAGGAAACAGAGGAAGAAGGAGTAGAGAAGGAAGACAGAGAAGGAAGCAGAGAACGGAGAGAACGCTGCGGAAAAAGGAGAAAAAGAAAGGAAACCCAAAGAGAAGAAGGACGGGAAGGAACGCGAGGCGAACGAAGAAGAAGACAGAAAGGAAGAAACAGAGGATATACGGAAGGGATATTCGGAAAGCAGAAAAGAGGGAAAGGTGGAGATATCTGGCTACCGTCCTTGTGGCCACATTCCCAGGAACAGAAGACTACGCGACAGGAGCGTGTGGAGCTTCCCAGCAAAAAAAAGGTTGTTCACCTTTCTCAGATCGAAGAGCGCTGCGACTCCAAGGGTCGGCTGCCGCTCCAGGGCGATCACCAGAGCCATCAGAGCAGCCAAGTCTGCGAAAAAAACGAATCACCCGACAAAGGCACGCCAAAGCACGTCCCGTCTTGCGCCCAAGACCTCAACGTCAAGACGAATGGGCGCGATGTATAGAGGACAACAAAGCTTCGACAGTCGATACAGAGGCATGCGCAGAGAGAGGCGCGCCTCGCCGGTTACGTGCTGTGCATGCACATGAATCGAAACCGACGCAACAGCGGACCTAAATACTTCCATTAACGTAAGACTGCAGACACAAGCAGCGCAAGCACATATGCACACACTATGCATATGCACATGCATATTTTGCTTACATGCGGTTCTACACACCCGTATCCGTCTACCTATCTTGATATCTTTATATATATCTTTATATATATATATATATCTTTATATCTTTATATCTTTATATGTGTATAAAAACTGAATGAGCGAGTGTTGGCACGTGGAAGGTGGAACGTCAGCGCGTAGACAGGCCGCCTTCGGTTGCGTGGGATTGCATGCACGTGGCTGCGAGGCCCGTGCGGCTGACCTTCCGTTTCCACGTGCAGCCGCCGGAGCTGGCGTTCGAGGATGCGCCGCATGGGATTCCCGAGGACGAAGTCCTGAACACCGAGAGAGGCGCGCAGGCGTCGCATGCACGTGGAAGAGACCGAGACAGAGCCGCGGCGAAAAAACCGGGTGATCTGAGAGGAAGAGCGACTTCCCTTCTCCACACCGGGGAGGGTGACACACCGGAAGACGAGGACGAGAAAAGAGACCAGAACCGGAAGCAACCCACCCGTCGGCAAGGACGAGGAGAGCAAACGTTGCATGCATGCAGGGAGGTAGAACAAGACAGAGAGAAGGCCCGAAAGAAAGGTCGCGTGCCGGAGACAAACGGGTTTCTAGGCGAGACAAGAGAGGGTCGGACAGGCAGACGTACTTCAGAGGCAACGAGAAGCCTGCAGATATCTTCCGGGCGAAGAGTCCAATTCTCGTCTTCTATTCGACGAACCGCTTCGGTCAGCGCCAAGCGCTGGAGCGGCCGGTGCACGTAGCCATCTGACCAAACACACACAAACCAAACATTTCCGCCACAAAACCATACAAACATATATATATATATATACATGTATGCATTTGAACGCATGAGTATTTGGATGTTTGAACACGGAGCAACGTATGTCTCTCCCCGTACACATTATATTCATATCCAATATAAATGCTTTATATATATATATATATATATATATTGCATGGCTCTGCTTGTGCCATCCTGTCTAGATACAACTGGATACACTTCCAGCTCTCTAATTTCTCATGGCATATCTAGACATATATATATATATGTACATAGTTGAGTAGGTATTCTTGCCGGGATGGGTGACTGGTAGACAACTCGCGAGGCGCGCGTGGCAGGTTGCAGGTGAAAACGCAGAGGGGGTTTTTTGGCGCCGAGGAGTGCATGCAGAGAGCGGCTTACAAGTTCTCATCCCCACGAGGAAGTCGATCAATTCGTGGAGGGAAAGGGTGGCAAGGTGGCGTCGAAAGATGGCCAAGTTTTCTCGGACTCCAGCGGGCAGCGAAGCGCCGTTGGCATCTACATGCACGCCTGGACTTTCCAGAGAGCCGAGCAATTTATCTTCAAAGTCTGGTGGCCCAAAAGAGAGACACAAGAGACGGTGCACGCGTCCGACGAGGGGAGACGGCGGTGCAAGCGTCCGAGAAAACGGCGCGCAAAGCGCCTCGTTCCGCAGCTGGTGTAGAGACACCAGAGGCTCCAGCTGAAGACATGCGCACATGCATGCAAAACAGATGAGGCCACGGGGAAAACTCACCTGGCCCCTCCTCCCACCTGGAAATCTCAACTTCATAAACATACAAGTATCCAGGTTGCATATATAAATATATATATATATATATATATATGGAGATTGTGATCGAAATCGACAAACCTGCACGCGCACACAACCGTAGAAAAGACATAAAGTCGCTGTGCTACAGAGTACCGCAGCGTAGCCCGTCGGGTTGGGATGTATGGTGCCCTAGACCCACAAGCAGATATATATATATATATATATATATATATTAGAATGCGGAGAGAAGGACTGCAATGATGTTCTTATCCGCATACGCATGCGAGCGCATGCATATATATATATATATATATATATACATACATTGATACGGAATTGGAGAGTTGAGAGTGCTTACCATCTTGAGAAATCGCACCCAGGTTTGCAGCGGCCAGGCCGCGCGGCGGGCGACGAAGGCGTCCAAGAGCTGCTGCCACGCGTCGCCGTTCTGATCAAAAAAAGCGGAGCCTGAGGGAGTGGGAGCGGAAGAAAACGCCAGAGACGCAAAGACAGGAGGAATCATACAGGAGACCACATTTTTCGCTTGTATGCTGTCTCGTTTAGATATCTCAAGAAACCTGGATGTGCGCTGTCTCATGCCACCCTCGTCTGCTTGCCTGCGATCCCGCACGTTCGTGCTTCGCCTGTGGCTACAGCGGCACGCATGCATGGCGCTCATATCTTCGTCTTAGCCGTTTCTTCTCCCGAGTCTCTCGCTGCTGCTTCCTTCCCATCTTTCTCTATTTCTGCTCCTCTTTTCTCTTTTTTGTTCTCGGAGCCTACAGGCCTCTTGGCGCCGACACTCGACGGCGAGGCGGCGATAGCTCAGCGTCTTGAGACGATGCGCGCCGCTGGCAGATAGCGCAGCGACGAACACCTCGTGGGCGAAAACTTCACAAGCCTGAAAGCACGGAAGAGAGAAACCATGCGGCAATCAAGCAGCAGCCAGGGACGCACAGAGCCACAAAGGTCGAAAGAGGCATGAGAATGACTGAACCGCAAACCTTAAATATCGACATATTTAGGGAGTAGGGCATACACACCGCCGCTTGGATCACATCAAATCGTACACACATATGAATGCGCCGATGTACATAGACATATACAGACACATACACAGACACATGTCGACAGAGAGGCACACGGACAGATATATAGACAGATATAGATGTCTCGACACCTGAAAACTCGAGACATGCGAGGCTTGTGGCCATATGCTTCAAGACGAACGTGTGAGGTCGACGTCGAAGAGGACCTCAGGAGACTCTTTACCCTAGGACCGCATTGTCTATATGCGTGCATGCATGCAAACATGGACAGGCACATCCATGTTTCTCTACCGATTTCGACATAGAGCAGGAGCAGAGACAGTCGCAGGCTCATGGCCCTTGTGATATAACCCAGAGAGACAAAGCGACATGCATCTGAACGTATGAACAAGCCTGCGTTGAAATATATCTTTATCTCTGTTTTTTCATGGATGCAGACACCTCTGCATGTATAGTCCGCGAGGAAGCGTTCGGGGCCAACTGTTCTGGTTTTGCTTACAAAGGCGAGTTCCTCGACGGAGAAGAGAGGAAGAAAACGACGTGCATGCGGCCACATCAGCGCCAGGCAGGCGGCACTGCTACAGACAATCTCGCGTTGCTCCTGGGGGGCCACGTGCTGCAGCAGAGCCCAGAAAAGCCAAACGCAGCACTCCGCATTTGACACTCCAGTCTGGTTCACGTCACCCAGCAATTGGCAATCCTACAGACCACGCCTCCTCGTACCCATGCATGTGCATATCCATGTGCATACATATGCATGTAGACATACTATAGGTAAACACATATGTCTAGATAGCTTCCTACCACCGTTTGCGTATGCATACATATGGAAAAACGGATATCGATATTCATATCGAGGTCCGGAAAGGCAGATGTGAGAGCAAGAGCTTGAGGCGCGATGGCCTTCGCACGCATTTGGTTTTCTTTTGTCCACACCTTTTCGATGCTTTAAACAATTACAGCGTTCAGGCACTGTGCCAGTCGGCACAGATTCAAAACAACGCTATAGAGCACACATGCAGATATATAAATATATATATATATATATATATATGCCTTTGTATTTATATGTATGCGTATATATATATATATATATATATATAGTTTTATCTTCACTTTTGTGTATGTGAATGTGAAAGACGGGATGGCGACCAAATCGTAGAGTCGATCGCTCTGCGCAGAGCGTAGGCGTCGGCGAGAAGACGTCTGCGTCTTTTGAAAAGAACGCTCGGGAGCACGGGGTAGATGTGGCCGATCCAGTTTTGTCTCACCTGGAGATGTTGGATGCCAGTGAGTAAATTGAAAACGTCTGACGTTTGGAGCAAGCCGAGCCGGGAGGAGATCGCGGCGAAGGCTTTCTGCATGGCGAGACCACTGAGGCCCTGGAGCAGGAGAAATGCAAACCACGAGACAAAAACTGCAGAGGCAGAGCGGACGAAGGCCGAGCGTAAGCAAACACCGTTCTGAGAGATGATGGACCGCCCGGCTCCGGCGCTCGTCTCTTCCCTCGACGTCAGCGACACTGCATCGGGGGAAAATGGGAACGACGAGAAAGATGAAAGAAGCCGCATTTCCTCCTCTCCGTCTGCCTTTCAGTGACTCTCTCCACTGCGTCTCTGTCTCTATCCGCATGACCCTATCATCTATCAATCTACCAATTTCATCTCCGTACCCTTCGCTCTCGAGGCGTCCTCTGCCTTTTTTTCTCGCCTTCGAACTCCCTTTCTTCGTGCTCTCTTGGATCGTCTTCTCCCTCATCTACGTGTCTTCCTGCCTCCCTCTGTCTCTTTCCTCCTATCTCCCTCTCTGTCTCTTCTTCCTATCTCACTCTTTCCTCGCTCCCTCTCTTTCTGGTTGTCGAGGATTGTTCCCTTTGTCTCCTCTCGAGACGCTTCCGCTGCTTCCAAGAACGGGCTCTTCGCCCTGTCCACCGTTGGCTGCCGGTGTCTCCTTTCGTTATCTTTCCACTGCTCCATACCACCGTCCCGCTCTTCTTCCACCCTCTCCACCTGGTTGTTTTTGCTGTCCTTTCCCCTCCCGCGTTTCTCTCCTTTTTCGACTCCTGCCCCTTCGTTTAGTGCCATTCCCCCTTGTTTTTCGACGCTTTTTCCTTGCCTTTCGAACTGCTTTTCGCTCTCTTACCAGATGCCGGGAATCGAACGCCTCCCGGAAGAAGCGGCAAGCTGCGCTCACAGATAACCTCGACCAGTTAACTTTCCTGCGAAGAAAAAAAACGCGGAAACGAATCTCAAGCATGACAAACGCTCTCGCCACCAGTGTGTGTCGCCTTTCTTCAGCCCAGCTGTCGATCCGCGTTCCTCCGTTCCCTGCCTCTCGTCCTCTTTTGCCCGTTTTTCTCCCTTCTCCTTCTCTTTCTTCCGCTTTTCTTCTGGCGCCTACCAGAGGAGCTCCTCGATCACATCCAGTTGGTTCAGCAACACGACGGCTCCAACTTGATCAACAACTTCCCACTGCGCGACGCCTGCTGCCGAGGAAATTTCTTCTTCTCGCGGCCTGCCAAACTCCCACCCGCGGTGCGTCTGCGGTCCTTGCCTCGCAGTCGGCGGAGAGGCAGTTGCAAGAGAAGACGCGCCTTGCAGAGAAGAAGGGGGAGGAGAAGGGAGAAGGGGGAGGCGGACGTGAGCCGCATGCAAGGCTGCTGCGAGGCGAATGGGAAGTTGAGGGAAAAAACGGAGGGTTTGGGGAGTGAGAGAGAGGACAGTGTGTTGCAGCCAAAGAGCAATTTCCGTTCGTATCGCAGGAGAAGCTGCCGGGGCGGAAGGCGACCGAGGCGGAGCCTGAGGCAGGTGCCGTAGCGCGCGAGGTCCGAGAGGAAGAGAAGGAAGAGAGGAAAGAGGAGACGCCGGAGGCAGAAGAAGAAGAGACGCTTGCGTGAAATGGAGGACGAGACGAGAAATCAAGTCGCGATCAACGCCAGGCCGCTGCGGGTGATACGCAGCAAGGAGCAGTGGCAAGGCCTCTCGGAGGTCGAGTTTCAGAAGACCGCCTTCGTTAGGTATTTGAGTATTTTCGCCGATTTCGTCAGCTTCCGAGCTTTCGGTTCCTGGTCGGGGTGCGTCCCGGCTGGCCTCAACGTGACGGGCGAACGGCTTATAGTCGGAGACGGGCGGTTGCGCCAAGCTCACGTGGGGCAGCAGCGCAAGCAGCAAGAGGAGGTCGAGAGAGGCGGGCGCCGACGCCCGCAGGAGGCCTTCGACGTGCGCCTCCTTTATGCCAAACTGCGCAAGGTAACGGGCATACAGAGAGGCAGAAGGGGAGTGAGAAACCGGCCGGGAACTGTGAGGAGAGACGGCGGAGGAGAAAGGGAAGGAAGGGACGGGGAAGACAAGGCGGCACGAACGGATAGCGGGAGAAGCGAGGACATGACGCCATATGTCAGGAAGCGCATGCAGAGAAAGCAGCAGGTTCGTTAAGAATCTCGGATCAGTCGAGTTCTCAAGGAGAGGAAGCACCGCACGCAGCTGCTTGTCCTGCGACGCCCCGTAAGCAAAAAACGTTGGCGTCTCCTCGCAGGGAGACACGAGAGACACCGAAGCACAGACCGTCTGCGAAGCAGCGGCAGAAGACGACCGAGAGGAGGAAGCAGCTGAAGATGAAGAGTGAGAGGAAGAAGAGAGAGAAGAGGAAGAAGATGGAGAGGCAGATGGAGAAGTCGAGGAGGCAGATGGAGAAGAGGAGGGAGGGAAGGACGGCGAAGAGGAAGGTGCGGGCGAGCGAGATGCATGTAGCGTTTGCGTCGAGAGCGGAGCACACGAAGAGGCCTGGACACTCTCACTCAAGAATTTTTCTAGAAAAAGAGGAGACGGGGATGCATGCGGTGCCGAGGAGAAGGAACGCGAAAGAGCCAGCGCCGAAGCAACCCCGGAAGGAAAGGATCTTCCGGCATCGCGTCGGGAATCGTTTTGCCCGACAGCGAAGAACGCGTCCGAGAGCCTGTGGGGAGGCAGCCAGGATTGAGGAGACACACGAGCCTCTCCGCGCTTCCTGGAAGGGACACCCTGCCGGAGTAGCCGCCGTCGGCCTTTCGGAGACGCCATGCGCGGGGCTGACGTGTCTCCTTCCAGCCACCGAGACAGCACCCATTTCGCGCGGGGTGCGGAGCCACCAGAGCGCCGCCTGGAGGCGTGCAGGCGTGTCTCCTGTGGGGGCGTAACGCCTGCAGCGTCAGGTGGGAGAGGAAAGGCAAGAGAGAAAGGAGACAGCGAGGACAAAGTGGAGAATAAAGCAGCGGCAGGCAGGAAAGAAGAGAAAGAGGCGGAAGACGAATTAGGGAACTTCGGTGCAGAAGGTGAGAAAGCAAGAGCAGACGGAGAAGACAAAGAAGTGGAGGATAGAGAAACCGAGAAGGAAGACTGTCGCGCGGCGACGGAGACTCGCGGGCCGCGCATCCCCTGACGGCGCCAGAGGGGCGAGAAGGCCATCTTGTCTTCCCCTGGAAAACTGCATGCACTTAATAATCGTCCTCCGCTCGACCGCCGAAAAAGGATCTACGCTTGAAAAGGGAAGAAGGCAGGAAAAGAAGGCATGTTCAGAGACAGGCAGAAGCCTCGCCCTGTCGAGACGGGAAAGGAAGCCGAATGCCTCACCTTACCACCGCGTTTTAAGGATACATACTCATTTATACATATTTATATACACAGAAGTATGTCGATCTAGAGAGAGGTTTATATATCTATGTATAATTATCGTTTTGTCCATTCATGGGTGCACGGAGACATTGATACGCGCATATGTCGCCAGGTAAAGGTGTCTCTGTGTGTCTGGGCTGGAGATCGTTCACTGTCGGCGGCTCTGCGTAGGTAGGGAAGGAAGAGAGTGGCGGCTTGAGCTGGAGAGTTTGTCTCTCAAGTTTACACGCTGGCTAGACAAGAATTTGCCTCTCCGATGCGGAATGTGTACCACCCCCGAAGACCCGAGAGAGAAGCGTAGTCTCAGAAGAAGTTGCAGAAGGCTGTGAATGAGACGGAGAGGAAGAACGAGGGACAGAATGTGAAAAACTCCCACAAGCACTGAGTTTGAAGCCGTCGGAGACACTGGCGCTCCACAGCCGCAGACAGAACAGAGGCCGAGTCGACGAGCGCGACCAAGACACACCGGAGGCACACGAGATGAAAAAGAGAGGAGCAAAACAGAAAGAGGAAAAGCAGGAATTGCGAAGGAAGCAACAGCTCTGGACGAAGACGGTGAAACGCGTACATGAGGGACATCTTGTCCTTTTTAGGAAGAAGCCTGGGCGGCGGTGCATGCGCGTTTCTGCGCGAGAGAAAAGCCGGTTTGCTCATTGGAGCCGCATGCAGAGACGGTTTGTGTGCAGGAAAGAGAGGTTTTCACCGCTCTCCGCTCCGATCCTTCTCTCTTCGCTGCAGTTCCGTTCTTTTCCCGAGATCTTTTAGACGGAAATCCTGTCGCCTTCGGCGTGAAAGTGGCGACGTCCGGTGTACATACACCCGACACACTGCGTCGCCAAAGCGTCGGCTTTCTTCCTGCGCGTGAGAAATCTTCGAAAACGGAAACTCAGCCACTTCTATCGGCCACAAAAGGCGAGGACCCCTTCTTTGTAAGCAGCAGAGGACAACGCACGGGCATGGCCTCACTGCCTTCTTCCCAAGTCGTGCCTCGTCGCATAGTTTCTACTCTTCTTGTCCGGTCGGAGGGCTGTATACTGGCCATGCCTACGAAGCTCAGGTTAAACCCGCAACTCACGGGAAGAACATCTCCACTCTCTCTTTGATTCTGGCGCTTGCTTTCTCACCCTCTTTGCTCTCTCTCACGGAAAAAAAGGAATGTAAAAAACAGCCTCGACGGGCGCCTGTGAAACACGTGCCTCCAAAGCGTGGCTCTTCTTCGGCTGTCTCGCTGGTTCAGTATCGAACCCTTTCGAAGGCGCTTTTAAAGCGGCAGAAGAAGCGGCTCTGCTGAAGAAGCTTTGCCACCGACTGCTTTCAGGGATACGCCTCTGGCGAGGTCTCTCTCGGCTGCTTCCTTCCTGCCGTTCCGTGAAAATGCAAACGGTAGAAGCACGTGCTGGACGCCGAGGCGGCAGCTTCTTTTTTCTTTGTGCAAAGCAATCGAGGGAGAAGCTTTTTTTCCGTGGCAACGAACAGCCCCCACTCGCTTCCTGAGTTGAACACCGCGTTGAAAAGCAAACTGAAGGCGAACCGCCAAGCTGTCGCACTTTCTTCGGTGGTTCTCTCTAACTCGAGAGAAACTGGAAAGACAAGAGAGGCGAGAGGCCAGTGGACGGTTTACCCTTCAGGAAGCGGTATTAGAATTCCCCTAGTGTCCGACGCGTTTAGAGGAACGAAGCAGCCACAAAGGGTTCTTCTAGTATCGGTAAACGGTGTGCGACACACATCTTCGAAGCCTCGCGAGGGACGAGGCCTGCGTCCAGGAGACCCATGCGATTGTGCTGGCGATGCCCCGTCCCATCCCTCTTCGTTCCTAGAAAGTACACCACAAAAACACTATCGCACGTCGAGGAGAGAGCGTCGCTTCCCACACGAAAAACGGTTTCCCGCTTGTGTCGAGAGCGAAGGATTCCAGGTTTGAACTTGTTCTCTCCCTTTCAGTTCTGTCTTCTGTCGCTCCTGTTTGGATCCTCTCTCAACCTCTATAGGCGAAGCACGTCTGGGTTCTCGCTCGTCGGCTGCGGCCATGCGTCTATCTCTCCGTTGTCTTCTCATATCTCTGTTCCAGATCTTCGCTCACGTGACTTCTCTTTTCGTTCTCTATTGCACGCGGGTGTCGCGGCCATTTGCGCTCTCGATGCTTTTTCACGTCGGCTGCTCTCGCGTCTGCGTTTTTTTATGTGTTCTTCTCTCTCACTTTTCCAAGCCTCGGTGGTCCTTCTGCGTAAGGCTATCCCTCAACGCCTTGTCTCTCCCATCTCACTTGACTCGCCTCACGCCGCCCGCTCCCTCTCTGTCTTTGGACGCTACTCGCCCTCGCGACGTGTCCCACTGCGTTCGTCGCTTCGTCGCCTTTTCCTGCGGCGAGCGGCTCCTTTCCCTCTCCAGCAGAAACCGCGCCGAAGGCGCAAACGGGTTCTGAACGTCTCCCTCACCTCCATTCATCTTTCTGGGCGGACTCTGAGCGTCACCGCTCTCGGCGGTTTCTCTCATCCGAAAAAAGCAGAAGAAAGAGAGCGACAGCGAGAGGCGGCGAAGCGGAGAGGAAGAGAAGAGAGCGAACCAACAAGGAAAAGAAGTTAATGAAAAAGTCCAGATAAAAAGAATGCTTGTCAAATTTTTAGCACGGCTTTTTCACGAGCAAGACGTGCACGGACCGAAAAAACTGTGCAAAAGCACAAGATCGAGACACCCTCTCGACACAGGGTGCATCGCCACACATAACGCAAAAAGAATCACCAGAAAAACAGGGTCTCTGCGTCATTCCCGAAAGAGGGACACTGAGAAAAGGGCGGACGCAGCGAGACTATGTCGCACAATCCGAGAACAAACCTGATTGAAGAAACACAAGCTTCCTCCTGATTCCCTCCTTCCGACTCCATCGAAGCCAAGTGGTCGGCGCCGAGTGTCTCCGCTCCCCGTGGACTCGAGCTGTCTTCGTCGCAGTGCGTGGGCGAGAAGCAAACGAAAAACGTCGACAAAGAAGACTTCTCTAATAGCGATACTTTGTCGAGTAATCCTTCGGTGATATCACCAAACCTCTGCCTGCGGCCACACGTGCACGCAAGACAAACACCAGACTCTGGAGAGACAGTAGAACCAGGCGCATCCTCCAGTGATATCTCTGGTGAACAAGGCAATATATACATCTTGAGGTATACATAGTGCGTGATACAAAAAGCGAAATAGACACGTACAGGTACATATATATATGTGCAGCGATACAGATCAGTCGTAAAGTATGTGAACACACAAACACGGACATACAGTAAATACATCCTACATATAGTCGCGTGTACAGATAATGTTATACACAAACAGAGCGGTAAACATAAACATATATAAATATATATACGTATATTGGAAGTATAGAGGTTTGAGTGCGCAGGGACGCCGTCTCCCATGCAGTTGCATCTTTTGATTTGTGTTCGGTTTTCACTCTGTTTTCTCCAGCTTATTCGGAAAATAGGTTTTAGCTCCCTCACCCGATAAAATTACCATTTCTCCTCCATTGAATCTACATAGTGTCTGCGACTTTCGTCTCCCCTCTTCTTCGTCCCTTTCCCCTTTTCGAGTTTCCGCCCATTTCCGGGAATCTCCGAGTGTCTTCCCCTTTCCTCTACCCTCCCTGCGCCACCCCAGGCCTCGCGGTTCGCGCTCTCGCCATTCCGCGACAGCGGCTCCGCGTCGGCTCTTTTCGTCCTTCCGATTTTGGCTACACATGGACTGTTCTGTTCCACCGTCAGTAGATAGTGCCTCTGTACCAGTGATCCGCGATGTAGAACTGTACGGCTCACGTCGAATAAAAACAGAGACGTTTACGCCTGTCCTTGCGATTGAGTGCCTGAATTCCCCCTTCCCTCTCGCGTCGCGCGAGTGCTTTTGAGCCTGCGCGGTTTCACGTCGTTCTGCAGACCCACCTTTGCGGGCTCCTCTGTAGATACACTCGATGATGTCGATTAGCTCCTGTTTGTTGTTCAACGCCCAGTTGATTTTGTTGTTGTTTCCGGTCCCCAAGTCAATCATCATGTGCTTGTTTCTGATCACAGCAGAGAAAAGGGAGAAACAGCGGCGCATAGCAGAAAAGAGGAACACGGACCGAACGCCGTGCGCTGCGTGCGGGGGCGAAGATGTGGGGAGCGAACTGCAGCCTCAGCTTCGCGTCAGCCGCCCGTCGGCTTCTCGCTCTCGGACTCACCTGTAGAAGAACATTACCGTGACCGGATCGTACAACTCGTACATAGTCGTGAAGTCAGGCACTTCTGTGGTGTCTACCTGGCCGCAATTCACGAAACACCCAGACAGTCACGCGTGCTGGGGTGAAGTGTATCGAGAGCCCGGAGAGAATGAGGTGCACAACGCGCGAAGCACGAGGACAGACGAGGGGGGAAAGAGCAGAACGGCGGAAACAAGTGAAACAGTAGAAAAAGCGAGGAAAAAAGAGGCAAAGTGCGGAGACGAGAGGGAAGTGCAGAACAGATAGACTGGACGGCGAAGAAGAATGCGGAACAAACGATCGTACACGCGGCCTGGGGGCCGCTAGGGTTCCAGTCGCGCTGGGCTGTATGAGGAAAGGTTTGTTGGCGCGGCGGCGACGAAAACGTGTTGAGAGCTCTCCAGCGTTGACGACGAGCAAGAAGCGAGCGGGACGGATTCAAAGACGAGAACGAAAGGCTTACCAGATAAATCACACAAAAGTTCTTCACATCTTCGGCAACTTTGAAGAGCTGTTCGTCCATCTTCATACACTCGGGGTCGTAGTCGTGCCCGAAGCGAATGCACTGGGCAAACAGGCCGCGACAAAGAAACCAGAGACATACCAAGCGGAGACCGTTTCGTCGGACGCGAGAGGCAGCGCAAACCGGAGAGACACGAGGGCCAACAGAGCACGCGGGGACGGGAAAGTCACCAGAGAGACATGAACAGAGAAAGAAACAGAGAGCTAACATTGAGACACATCTAGACGTGAGATGCATATGCAATTCTACGTATATATATATATATATATATATATATGTTAATATGTATATGTGTGACTCCAAGTATCTATATGCCTATGCATGTTTAGAGATTAAGTGAGACGGATACATATTGCTGGATGTGTGGAGGAGACTGCGGTTAGAGCGAGAGCGAGTGTTACAGCTGCGCAGAGAATCGCTTTGTGCAGGGGCACGGGATGACTGGAAGAACCATTCAGTCTCTCCGTCGATCCTAGACAAACCTCAGAAAAAACAGATCAAAGCTCTACTCACGTCCTCCTCAAAACAGATACAAATTGGCCTATAAGAAAGCGTAGATCTAGGAACGGGAAACACGAACGATGTGAAGGAAACGCTTGGGTCGATCAGCTGCAAATGCGCTCGAATCTTAAGCAAGACGATGGCGAGACACAACTACAGCGCGACACACAGGCAGAAGGAATTGTTTGTTGCTGGCAGGCAGATCGACTGCGGGGACGGAGACGCATTAGCAGAAACCAACCGCAAAGAAAAACGTTCAACCCTTACCACCAAGCGCTCTTCCTCGGTTAGGATGGCCTGGTCCTGGGAGCAATTCACACGAACGTGCATGCACACAAGGTCGAGCGGAAAAGTAATGAAAAAGAAGCAAAAAGGAAAGCCGTGCCTACAGTTGGCTTCCCCAAAATGGTGCTTGCAGTGCCTACCCATATATGCACAAAGATAGAGAAACAAATATGTTGGTGTATGCTCAAATACATTTAGTACGCCATAACATCTATGTAGAAATAGGAATGTCTTTGCAGGGATTCCTTGTTTCCAGCCTTCGTGCACTTGTTGCGATGTTAGAACACAATTCCTGTTCTGTCGTCTGTACTTTTGTGTTTGCCAAGCAGCTGCCTCGGTCACTTTCACACTCCCGTGCGGAGACAGAGTTGCAGAGAGAAAGAGTGAACAGTCGCCCGCCAGCAGAGACAGAAAAGTGAGGAAGCATGCACGGAGTTCCCCTTCACGGGGAACGGTGAAAACAAAAATGTCTGCCGTCTGATTTGCTCATTAGATGAATGTCAGGAGGCCCGAAATCCCCCAGCTTTTTTTTGGAGGCGCGTTTGGGCGGAGAGCCTCACCACCTGCCATCCGGAGTGAAGATGCTGCAGCATGTACGACATCTTGTCTGTGGATGCTTTTCTCCTTTTTTTCCAGACCAGAAAGTCTCCCAGTAAAATTGTCCTAGCCGAAAGAAAGAGGCGTCCCGTCGTGCCTGTAAAACGCGTATAAGTGTGCGTCGAGGAAAGAGGATCAGGTAAAGGATTCTACTATGAAGCTGTGCTTCCAGCAAACCGGCGAAAATCCAAAGGGACGGAGAGAGTGAAGGGGGCGAGGGACGACGCGGACCAAGACAGAGGAGAAAAGAGAGCGAAGAAGAGAAACGGGATGAAGACAGCGAAGAAAAGATGACGGTGTGCAGAGGTTGCGCCTCTCAGCTGTCGTTGACCCCTTCTTCGCGAGGAAGAACGCGCGGATGAGGACACGGTGAGAACGGCACAGAACAGGAGAGCTGTGAGACGCGGGGACGAAGACAGGATAAACTGAGGAAGGATACGGTCGTGGAAATCAGACAAGTTGAATCGAGGAGCGATTTTAAGCTTTTTCCAAAACCAACACGGAACGCTTCTCTACGCTGCTGTCTCTGCCTCGGGGATCGCGGAGAAAGGTCTGCTGCCTCAAAAGCAAGGAAAGCCAACGTCTTTCAGATTCGTCACGTGTCTTCTCTTCCGAGGAAATACATCGCGTCGCTGCCAGGGGACTTTCCAGAGGAAGATGCTCATGAAAGGGAAGATGAAATCGCGCCGTTGGTCTTCTGCATGCATTTATGAGCGGCCGTTTTGCTGCATGCCGCTGGCACGGTCACGCTTTTCGTTCGCGAGCGTGTGTCGTCGACGCCGAACGGCAGTTTTGGTCGCATTTTCTGTTCCCCGGGAAAGGAATCCAGATGTCGGGCCTTATGCAGGCTACTCCACATAAAAGCAGAAAGAGTCCTGCAAGGGGAGGGTTCTGTTTCAGAGGGGAAAAGCACCTGGGAAAGCAGGGGGTCTAAGACAGCTGTCCACGACAGGCAGGCCTCCCGATTGAGTCTGCTCTGGGCGCACTTCGCGTGTGCGTGTTTCGGGCGCAGCGAGGCGCTCAGGCGTCTCATGAAGAACCCTGAGTTGACGAGAAAAATCCAGGCCTGAGGGGATTCCCTGGTTAATTTTCGTGGCGTTCAACCTGTTTCACGCTTTCCTCGAGCTCCGAGTCTCTTAGGTGTAGGTACACCTCAACCACAGCGGCGAGTGTGACGTGCGACGGGTTTTCGTGGAGAGCGATTCGTCCCTTTTCGTTACCGACCTCCAGGAAACCATCTGTAAGACGAAGTTGGCGCGCTCTCTGTTCCAATTCGTGGAGAAATTGCTCGGAATCCTCCACAACTTTGCTGCCTTTCGCTGCTCTCTCGTGAGTCTCGCGGGTCGTGCCGTGCCGCCTTTCTCATTCCCGGTAAAGCGGCGAATCTAGCTTTTCGCCGCGAATGAAACACATACTCATCCAGAGAGCAAGGCTTTGGAGTTACTCACGTTTGCCTCACCTCTTTCAGTTTCCCCTCGCTTTCTTCTTTTGTTTTTCCACACCGGTGGTGTCCGATGTATCGTGTGCTTCTGTCGCGCTTCTTTGGAATTCCCTTATAGGGCACCAGCACGAAACCATGGCGACGCTCCGGCGCAGCGTGACCTCTCTGTTGGCGACTCGTTCGCCTGTTTTCCCCTCTTCCGCGGTTTCTTTCTCTTCTTGCTCTTCCACTTCTCCGTCGTTCATCGCGTTGAGGCCACGATTCTCTCCAGGGGCAACTGGCGCACTGCACCCTCAGGCCGCGTCCGCAGAAACCGGGAACCGCTTATGCGGAGGCTTTCTGCAAGTTCGCACGGTCGTCAATGTACGTTTAATGGATTTGTTCGTCTAAGCTTACGCACACATGAAGGCGAGACGCTTCTACCCAGAAATTCGAAGAGAAACAACCTCGCGCTTCTTCTCTGCCTTCGTCGATCTAGCTTTACAAGCAGTCACATGCCACGGAGCATCACGGTCCGAGATGCATTGGCACGCAAGGGCAATCGTACGTATATATACATGTCCACATGTATAAAGATAAAGATTTATAGTCCGGTGACATCGATATATCCTTTTTTACCAAAGGAGAGTTGGGGATGGGGAACATGCTGACGCGGTGTCTTTGGGACTGTTTTCAGCGAGTGAAGAAGGTGGAGGATTTCCAGAAAGTGACAGATTCTCACGAAGACACTGCGGTGAAGGTCGTACAGTTCTCCGCGTCCTGGTGCGGGCCTTGCCGCCAGGTGACTCCAACTGTAAGGCTTTTACGTCGTCATGCATGCGCAAATCAATTCGCAGAAAGTTTCAAGTGCCTGAATTACCTCGCTTCCCATCTTTGCTCTGCCTATGGGCGTGTGCGCTTGCGGGATCGCCTGCACATCGAGCGAAAACGCTTGTAGCGCCTCCCTAGGTGTCTACGCCGCTGCGATAGCTTGTCTGTGGACTGTGCACCGTCGCAGGAAAACCAAATCCGTACGTCGGAACTCGCGCATCCTAGATGCATGCGCCCCCACACACAGCGAGACGCACGAGCGTTCAGACACTTAAATATACACCGACGTAGTCTTTTGGTATGATCGTTACTTGCAAAAACTGATGTCTGGCATCGCCGGGACGGTTGCTGGCCGTTTGCGAGTCGTCGCTCTGTGTACCACTTCAAGGCGCTTGAGAAGACCCGCGACAGCGGCATCGGTAAATGTCTCTACTTGTACACACCTTTGTATATACTTGGGAAGCGGTTCTGGTGGCAGTCTGTCACGAGATCGGTCATGTAACAGAAGCGTGTGATTATGCATCCATTCGGAAACCAGTATCAGTACACATACCTATATATATATATATGTAGATGGGGGTATTTGTGTGTTGAAGGATGTGTTTGCTGCTTTTGGCCTTTGCAGATTGAGGGATGGAGCGAGAAAATGCCGTCAAACGAGGTTCAGTTCTTTCACGTGGATATCGACGAGTGTCCAGGTGCGAAGGCGAGTTGAGGAAGAAGGGAGAAAACTTGCAGATTTGACAGAAAACGGGAGGCGATCAGGAGGCGAGAGAAACGTCACAGACTCCGGGCGAAGGGAGGGAACCCCGAGAAGGTGGCGGTTGCAGAGAAAGAAAAACGTCGAGGATAAAGCGGAAGAGGGGGTGATGAACAAGGATAGCCGCAGTCACTCACAGTGGAGAACAAGAGGATGGGCCGAGACTGAAGAAGGAAGTCAGAGGTGGACCACACAGGTATCAGATGCGAGATTCAGGAACTCGACGGGAGAGAAAGGGAAACCGGGGAAATCGAGAGAGGCACTTCGGGTGAAGCGCCTCCCCGCCATATGCAGCTTTGAAAGATCAGGGAGAAACGCGAGACGGCGAAACCCCAGATGAAAAAGAAAGAATGCAAAATGATGAGAGGAAAAGGTACCGAGACCTCAGCGCAAACATGTACCTTTTCGTTCTGTCCCAGCCCCGTTGCCACGCCTCAGTCTGTGGTGTGGTTTTGGGCGCGTCGTCCTCATTTTTGACTCTTTCTGTCTTTGTTCTCTCTCTTTTCTGTTATTGTTACCGTGGCCACGCTCTACTCCGCTGTCCTTTCTCGCTTATGTTTCGCCTCCCGTCGTCGCCTCCTCCCTCCTCCTGTTCGTCGATTTCTGTATTTGAACGCGCTGCCCCGTTTCGTCGCCTCCCTGGCCTTCGATCGCTTTTTACCCACCGGCCTCCGCGCCTGTTCGCGCAGAACTCGCCGAGGAATACGATATCTCCAGCGTGCCCACGTTTCTCTTCTTCAAAAACGGGAAGAAAGTCAGCACAGTCCTGGGTAAGATCTCCTGGCATGTCCACAAACGAGTGCGACTTGCGATCGAAACAGAGCTAAAGGCTGTGTGCTCTTGTGTGCGGTGAAATCCGTTGTCTGAAAACTGGTGCATCTGGAACGATTTAACTTAATGGGCGTTCCACACACAACTCACCGGACCCAGGGTTTTCCTCGTTCTCGGTGTGCTCGAAACCGTGGCGAGAGCTCTAAATCCGCGTACGGGCTGCACTGTCGCGAGTGTCATCGCGTACACGAGGGAGTTTCTGTTAGGGAAACAAGAAATAACCGAGAGACCCAGACGGGACTGTTTCTCGGCCTTGCTTTTTTTCGTTTGACACACTTCTTTCTCGTTGAGGATCCACGGATCCTCGTGTTTTTCCGAGGCGGCTCGGGCGTTGCTTCGCCCTTCGCACTCTCCCTCTTTCCCCGATCTAGCGTGGTCTTTTCGTTCGTTGCCTGCAGGCGGGAACACGGCGAAACTCGAGGAAGCAATCAAGGCATCTACGAACTGAAGAGTTCAACGTTCTCGAACTGAGAGCCTTCGGCTATAGGATGGCAGTTCACACACAGAACGGACACACTCCCGCCGAGTGCAAGTGCATCCCTTTAGGAATAAAACCATTGGAAGCGGTGTGCGTGGCAAGTCCGGGGTGCCTTGTTCGCAACTTCAAAGCAGAGACGCGAGCGGGGAGAGCGGAAATCGGTTTCTCCCGTGTAAAACAGAAACCGGTGTGGGGTTCATGGACACAAAAGGCGTGGTCGTGGAGTTGTGTGTGGCAACGCGAACTCGAAAGAAACGCGGGAAGGGTTGCCCAGCGGCCGAGGCGCGGCGAGGCTGGTGTTGAATGTTGAACTCCGTGGCAGGTGTTTTTCTCGGACGATTCTGGTTTCCGCAAATCCCGGCGAAACGCGGGACACGGCGGCACAGTTCGTGCTGGTTCGTGTCTGGGACCGCTCACCTTAATTTTGTCGATCCCTTGTTTCCTTTCGGAACAGAAAAGCGCGAAGTTAATAATCTCGGAGGTGCGCTGGGCAGACCCCAGGACGGCGCTAGCGTCCGACGAGAAACAGGCACTGGACGGATTTTCTCAGACGAGTAGAGTCACTGTGATAGAGAAAATCGAACCGCCCTTCCGGTGCGCGTCGCTTCGTCGAGCGTTGGGGCAAGTTTTCCTCTCAAGCCAGTTTGACAAACCTCAGAACACCACGGTCGAGAGCTTGGTCACACGAAGAGCCGAACGATGTTGTGTCTTTGACGATTCGGATATACGGCCAGCGCCTTTCCCAGTTCTCTTGAACACGCCGCCGCAAGACAGACCACATAATCCCGGGGTAGTACTGGCCGTCTTTCCGTCGCGGGTCTGAAAGTGTGTGCTGCCGGACTCCCTGTTGAAGACGTATTTCAACCTAGACAAGGGGCCGAGTTTCTGTGTAGAGTCGCATTTCGGGGAGGCACTGCGTGAAGACCCAAAAGCGACGAATCGACCTGGTTCAGGCCTGGGTCCGCCTGTTACGTTTCCTCAAGAAAAAGCTGTCAACGAAGCACTCTCGAGCAACATTGGCGACTAGCCCAGGTTGATTCAAACGCTCAGTCCTCAGTTCGCGACGCTCATCCCACCTTTCTGGCTGTCTGTATACATGCGTACATCCCTCTCGGCGTGTCCACATGCCTGCAATTCTGAAGCAACGGCGATTTTCCGTGTGTAAGAGAAGTGGTTTTCATTCCGCGGAAGCACAAGGCCAGTGAGTCATTTTGCGTGCGAAATCTGGCCTGCGCAGCGCCCGCTTCCCGACTCGATACGTTAACGAGTGGAAAAAGCGATGAGCTTTCGCTCCCAAATGTCGTCAAACGGCGTCTTTGCCGAGAAGAGATTGCTTCTCAGAAGCAAACAGCCTCTCCTTGCACGGGAAAAGCGGCTGCTTCCTTAAAAGAAAGAGGGATTCGCGCAGATATACGCATTGCACGAAGTGGGATTTGAACCCACGCGGACTACTGTCCACCAGAACTTGAGTCTGGCGCCTTAGACCACTCGGCCATCCGTGCGTCCTTCCGGTTGTTTTCCCGCGCCGCGACTGGGTCGGGTTTTCGTCCATCGAGCTCCTACTTTCCTCGGGCCGTTTCTTCGCACGCCACACCGAAAATATTTGCTTTCTTTTAGGCGAAGAAGGCGAAGCGACTGACGCCAGGAAAAAAGCCACTCTGGCGCATGTTCTGTAGTTCCCCGCCGACAACGAAGCTGCCTGTCGATTCTGTCAGCACACACAGGATAGCGCATGCAGGACACATGCGGCACAATCGCCTCGCTTCTTGGGGAACTTCCCAAAGAGAAATTGTTCGTCTTTCTTCCTCGTCTATCGAGAACCTTCCTGCGACTGCCGAGGCCAACCTTGCGCTTGGGGAGTGCGCCTTTCGCCTGTCGCCTCCGGAGAAAGCTTCCTCGTTTCTCTCCGGGCACACCTGTGACCTTGGCAGGACAGGCGCGAAAAGTTGGAAGCGTCTAGGGAGAGAGCCGGCCGAGGAGAAATGCTTTTAGGCCGTTCCGTCGCTTGCTGTCACCGGCGTTTAGCTGTCTCGAAGCTCTCCATTTCCCTTTGGACCCGAAAGGCGCCAACAGTGACAGTCGCCAAGAAAAGTACACACTGCCTGCTCACGCCGAGGTCACGCTTCGGGTGTAGAGACACCCCAGGAAGAAAAGGAGGACGGGTGAGCTCCCTTTCTTCGGTTCTTCTTGTTTCGATCGTTGGTTTCACACTCATGGAACAAACAGGACGAGAGAGAGGTTCTTCCTGCCGCCGTGAGCTCTGCATGGCGATGGTTCAGCACACCGCACAGGGGCCCAAAACGACAGAGAGACAATAAGAGCACAGTGGAGAGACAGAGACGAGACCGAGACGTCTTGCGCGAGGGCAAGGGAAGAAGAAGAGCCCCAGGGCTCTCTTCTTCTCTTTTTTCCCCTGAGATCGCCCTGATTCTCTCTGCCCAAGAGAAGCGACGACTCCACCACCTCGCACTGTCTTTCTCCTCGATGTCCAGATTTTTCCTGTCCTTTCTTCACTCCTTTTTCTTCCTTGCATCTCCCCCTTTTTCTCGTGTCTCGGTCTTTGGTGCCCGCTGTCGCTGCGCCTGTTTGTCTGTTTTCTCGTCTCCGTCTCCATCTTTTCTCTGTTTTTCTGCGCAATGAATGGCGACTCAGAAGCCTCCTGGCGGACTGGCTGTTTCGGAAGTGGAGCCGTTGCTGCTCTCTCGAGCGCGCCAGAAGGAGAGAAAATTGTAAAGGAGGAAACTGCGTTCCTCCGCCTTGACAGGACACCCGAAACAGGCCTACAGCTCCGCACGCATCTGCAGGCGGCATGCGTGCCTCGCCTTGGCGCTGTAGACAGACGCAGAAGCAAAACCGTTTCTCGCTGCTCCTTCCTCTTCTTCCTCTTCATCGCTTGTCTCTCTCTCTTCGCACCGCGCAGTGCCATGCGGCCCCGGGGACCCAGGGCACGCATGCAGCTTCCGAGTTCCGCACCTCCCTCCAGTTCCCTCTCGTGCTCTCGTACAGCTGCCTTCCCAGCTAGACTCTCGGGGCTCTCGCTCCATTCAGATTTCAATGTCGCGGACTCCTTCTCTTCGCCTCTCCCGTCTTCTTCCTTTCCGGCTCCTGTCCGCTCTTCTCCCTGCTTAGCCGTCCTACACAACCTGATCGTCACACGGCCTTCGGAGGAGGCACTAGAGGGCGAGGAAGAGGAGGAAGGATGCCGAGCAAGGGCGTCTGGGGCGAAGAAACTCGAAGGTCAGCCGGAAGCCGAAGACCAAAATCTCTCTTTCGTGTCTTTCTGGCTTCGACGCCTGTCTCGGATCCTTCGCCCATTTGCCTTCTCGCTGGGGGCTTCTCTTCTCTCTCGCCTCGCTAATCTCCCTTTCGACTTTAGCCGCTTTTCTCTCTCCGCATTGTCGCGAGAGCGCAAGCCATGCACTCGACCAGGAGACGAACCTCTGGCGGGCGACAGAAGCGTCCTCGACCGTCTCGCTTTCCCCACCTTTCTCCTGCGCGTTTCCGCGCTCGCCGTCCCCGCCGCGGTCTCCCAATCCCCCTCCGCTGTGACCCCGCTGTCGCCGGTCGGTCCAGTGGGGAAGGGTTCTGCGATCTCTGCGAAGCCGCATGTGTTCAGGACACAACCGTCTGCCTCGAGGCCGTCTCGAGCAGCGCTCTCTCAGCCTCTTCCTGCTTGCCGAGCGTCGTCTTGCTCCACGTTTTTGCGCTCTTCTTCCCGCTGTCCACCGCCTTCTGCGTCGTCGTTTCCGTCGTCTTCGCCGCCGCCTTCCCCGTTTGCTTCGGGATTACCTGCATCTTTGCCTTTCTCGCTCGCCCGTCTTTCTTCTCTCTCTTCGTCGCGGGCTGCCGCCGTTTCCCGAGGGGCGCGAAGCGACGGCCGTCGAGCATGCGGTCGCGTGGCCGGTTTGCTGTTTCCCGGTCGCATTCGCCGACGTGTCAACGGCGAAGCCTGGAAACAAAGCCTACATTCTCGGATCTTTCGTTCGGAGTTCCAGGGCGCGAGACGCCTTCCACTCTGTCTCCTCGCAAGAGCGCGACCGACCCAAAATCGCCCGTGGCTTCGCGGTCGGACGAAGCAACTCGGCGCCGACACAAAACCGCGCGATCGGTCGTCTATGTTTCTGCGGTGCTCGGCGCGCCCTTTTTTCGTTTTTTCCGCGCCTGCCGTGTCGCGGTCGTCTTTTCGACTCTGTCGATACACCTCAGCGTCCTCGGCGCGGCCGCAGCTGCCGTCTCGCCTCGCTCCGAGTTCCTGTGCATTTCCCTCTTTCTCGTCGGCGTCCGGGAAGCTGCGGGATGGCCCGAGTGGCTCGGCGGAATCCTTCCAGCGAACCGAGGGAAGCATCGAAGCACACCCGCAGAGCGGCGGAAACTCGACCTCAAACGGGGGCAGTGAAAAACCAGCAACTCCGCGAGCACGCGCAGGAGCGCAAAACGCGAAACACGGTGAGGAACGCCCAGAGAGAGCAAGGAGAGGAGGAGGAGAAGAGCCAGAAGGAGTGAACGCGAGTGACGGATCTTCGTCAGTGTCTGTGGGGTCGAGACGTCCTCCCGAGTGTGCAGAGAAGAGAGGAGAGGACGCGAGCATAGCAGATAGCAAGGAAGGCGCATCTGTCTCTGCGGTGTCTCCGGGGCCTTTGCGGCGTCAAACGCCATCGCCGGAGGAGCGACAGGAGACAGGGAAGGACGACAAAGAGACGAAGCGACAGCCGCTGCCGCCGTCACTTCGCATGTCAGCCAGAGAAATTGGAAGACGCTTTCGAAGAGCTGCGCTCCAGGAACAACACCGGGCGCATATCGCGAAAGCCTGCTTCCCAGTCGAAGCCGTTTTCCAACATCCCGACTTGCTGAACGGTCAGCGAAAGTTCCAGAATCCACAAACACGCAGGCACCGCACTTCCCCGACAAACTCCTCATATACATCTTTTCATCATCCTTTCACCTCACTGGTGTTATATATATATATGTATGTATATATATATATATATATATATATGTTTATGCAGGTATGTATTTGTATATGTAGAGACAGAGAGGTATAGGGAATGGCGTGTTCAATACATCGAGGTCTCAGAGTGTGCCTCTGTTCCTGCGCACATTTATGTATATGCAAGGGATTTAAATCCGTTGTGTATTCGCGGGCCTCGAACTAGGTTTGCGTGGACTGATATGGTCCTCCGCTTTTGCACAACCCTGACAGTTCATTTATATCTTTTACGTGGTTCACCCTGTGCAGTTTTTAGATGCCGTTTGAGGTTCGGCATGTGTCGCGTGGGCGGCAGCGACAGCTGCGTCCTTTCGATCCCAGGCGGAGGACGTTCGATCTCCTCCCCCCAGAGTCCGTCAGACGCGTCACAACTCTCTTGCGCGCGTGCGAGGACGCATGCAAGGTCCGTTTCTCGTTTTTTGTCTGTCCCGGAGCAGGCCTTCCGTTCCGGCGTCTCGGTGGCCCGCCGCCGCCTCGGCCGGTTGGCGCCTCCGCGCCTGCCGCGCGTGGATGCGCTCGGCAGTTTGGGAAAGATTCGCAAAGCGCCGAAAGCGGGAAAGGCTCTGCCGATGCTGGAGTGAAGTCGGCAGAGCGGATACTAGGAGGCGAGGCCTGTCAGGGCGCGAAAGGCCTGCTTGTCAGCGGGTTGTGTTTGGGGACCAGCATGATGGGATCCCCGGCGATGATCGACGACGCCGACGCCATAGAACTGCTTCATTGTGCGTACGGCGAGTACGGCATCAATTTCTTTGTGAGTATTTGTCAACGCGTCAAACCGCCTGTGACGCGTGTCGCAGTGTGAAGCTCTCAAAAAACTCGAGAGACTGGTCGTCTAGCCTGCTCGGTCGTTCTTTCAATGTATATGCAGGTGCACGTCACTGCAGCCGGCGGGTTTGGGGAAGATCTCTGCCTGTCCGTGTCTCTCGAGCTCGCTCTGTGTCTCCCTTCCTGCGTGCGTCCTTCGATTCGCGGCGATCCCTGGCGATTCCCCTAGACGTATTAAAGCCATGCATCTGTGCACATGTATGCTGGTATGAATAAATGTGTGACTCGACACGTCTGCACAGGTATCCATGCATGAGTAAGGATATATCCATCAATGGATATATATATATATATATATATATATATATAAATGTAGGAGCGCATAGCTGCACAACATATAAGTTGACAAATGTACCTGCACACATATGCTTCTTATGGGCACACGTAGAGGTATATTCAGAGGCGGCGAAGTAGGAACCTGTCGATAGTCACTTTGCCTATACTCGCTTTCATCGCAACCATGGCTTTCCCTTTCAGGATGTCGGCGAACTCGATCCGATTCCTTTCTCCCCGGCGACGCACGGCCGAGGCCACGTCGAAGTTCTTCGGCCCTTTCTGCGTGAGCACCAGGCGCGGGCTGCTAGCCAAACTGCGTGCGCCACGGGGGCGTCTTCGGTCGAGTCGGAGATGCGTCAGATCCGGATTTCCGCGAGGATTCTAAGCGGCAGTTTATCCGGTTTCCGTGAGGAACGGGGCGCGCTGAAACGCGCGATGCGCGAGGCCGAAGAGCGCAGAGAGACCACAGGCGTCAGATGGGCTTGGGGCGAGCACGACCCTGACGAGATCGGCGGCGCGGGCGAAAGGCGCTCGCAAGAGGCGGACGAAATCTGGGGCAGAGAACGCGGCTGGTGGACCCGCAAAGATCGCCAGGAGCGACGCATGCAGAGGTACAACTCAGGCGAACACTTCAAAGTGTGTCGGCAGTTCTCCACCACGTTTGGTCAGCCACACGGGTTCACCATCAACTGCTTGTTTCGACTGTGTATTGACTGTGTTATTGTAGCACCCAAGTGGTTGGCTCCATATCGGGGCGAGACAGATGGGGAGCACAGCACGGCGATATGCAGCCAGCGGTTCGGACTCGCGCGACACGCGCTGCGGAGTTCTTTTCTTCGATTCAGAGAAGGCCTGTCGGTCAACCCTCCACACATCGCGCCCGCCTCCGCTCACCTGGCGATTGTGTCTCGTGCTGCAACAACACTCAGACGTATCGATGCCTATATGACCAGAGGCGCCGTCAGATTTCCGCCACGGGCGTCTCTCGCGCTGTCGCTCGTTGTGTACCGCTTTCTCGTGTTGCTTCCTGCTTTCTTCACCTCCCGTTCTCTTTCCTGCTGTTTTCTCACCCCCCCCCCCGTCGGTTCTTCCCTCTCGCTTCAGAGACCACGTGGAAGAGGCAGTCGACAACTTGCTTCTGCGTCTGGGCGTGGACGCGATTGACCTTCTCCAGTTCGACGCCCCGCACCGATACGTGCCGCGCCACGAGTTGGGCGAGGACACCTACTGCTGGGGGGTAAGCCAGCCGCGCGAAACGACAGAGGCAAAGAAACCGGGGGGCCGACGCACGTGCTTCGCGCAGGGAGAACGGCGACAAGGAAGCAGCAAAAGGAAAGAGGCACGCCGCGTCCGAGCCGTGGGGGCGGGGACCGTGACTGGTCTGGGCCCTCCTTCTTGCACGGCCCTGAACGGTTTCTTCGTTCTCCTTCGCGTTTTCGCTCTTGCCTATCACTGCAGTTGGAGCGCGAGGATGATGTGGCCATCGAGGAGCAACTCACCATCTTGCAGCATCTCGTCGACAAAGGGAAAGTAGGGAACCTGATGAGGCGTAGACTGTTTCGCGGCCTCGCTCTCTCTTCCGGAACGACCACAGCAGCGGGTGTGAAAAAGGACTCGAGGAAACCGGACGGACCTGCGCGTTTTTCTTGCCAGCCCACCTTTGAACCTTTGAGCAAACACAAAGGGGTGATGGGGCTCGTAAGACGCACGAGGCAAGTGCGAAGTCTCCGCCCCGTGAACGCGGCCTCGGAGATGAGGTTTGCCAGTCTCCGTCCATGTCGGGCATCGCGTGCACACTTGCCTTCACGCTCTTTTCGCTCTTCCCTCTCGGTTCGTGCATTTTGGCTGTCTTCTGCAGGTTCGCTATCTTGGCTTAAGTAACGAGACGCCGTGGGGCGTCTTCAAATGGTGTTCCGCAGCAGACCAAGTAAGCCGAGAACCGCTCTCCGTCTCTCCCATGCCCTCTCTCCCCTTTGCGTCGAAAACCCGGAAAACCAATTCACGCGTTGCCTCCCGCCTTCGCGCCTCGCTTTCCACTCCTCTCTCTCTCGGAGAACTGGGGGTCGGCGGGAACTCTCTGTCCGTCACAAAATGCAAGACGCGAGCCAACCGCCGGCGGTCACGTTTCGCCGGCGTCAGCCACGGTTTCAGTGTGCATCGCCGGCGCCTCGCTCTTGGCACGGGGCGCGTCCGTCTCACTCCTCGTCCTTTTGGCTGCGGCAGGATTAAACCGCGACACAGGCCTCCGTTATCTCCTTCCGCGTCTCCAAAGCACACGCTGCCTTCGCTCCGTTCTGTCTGCGCGCTGCGCGATGTAGCCGGTTTTGCCGCGCGCACGCGCGCGCTCTGGGGGACTTGCGGATCCGCAGAAAGCTTCTCTGATTCTCATCGCTTACTTCCGGCCTCCCACGGCGCCGCAGGACCGCTAGAGGATCCAGTCCTCTCACGCGACTGACGCAAACTGTCTCGTGCGTTGCCGCAGATGGGGCTCTCGCGCGTTGCCAGTGTGCAGACACTCTACAACATCATGCACCGCAACGAATTCGAATCTTCCGGTGAGCCCAACCGCCTCGCCGGTAGTACTATCAAGCCTCTTCTTTCAAATAGATTTCATGGAAAACCACCGATGTGGAATAACCTTAATGTAGTAGGATATTGAAATCCAACACTTTTAGCTTTGCTCCGCGCTTCAGGTGCCGGGTTGCTCTACACCACCGTGCCGCGGAGTGCGGGGCGGAAGCGTCGCTTCGCTTTTTCCGAGAGTCGAGAGAGCTCCAGGGGCTGCCTGACGACGGCCACGCACCTGCGCGTGCGTCGAGTGCGGTTCCGTTTTTATGTCGGTTCTTCGCTGCATGCGCAGGCTTCCCGGAGATGCTGTGGAACATGAACGTTCCGCTCCTGGCGTACGGCGTTCTCGCTGGAGGCATCTTGACGAGCAAATACCTCGACCCCGAACGGTAAGCAGTCTTGCCTCTCTTGTCGTTTCCGATTGCGCGCTGGTGAACGTTCCCTGTTTCTCCTTCTGCCTTTCCTGGTTTCTAGCTTCTACCTCTCCTACGTGCCCTAACGCCGCTGCCTTCGCTCGTCCTGTTCGTCTATTTTCGACTTCGCGTGCAGCCCTCTTTCCCGTCTGCTATCGTTTCTCCCTCTTGATCTCACTGGACACATCCACGCTTCTTCGGCTACCTGTGCGCTCTCACGCTCCAGGTGATCCTCGGTTTCTTCAAAACTCGTGTTCTCTCCCCTTCTCTGTTTTTTTAACTGCGTTCTCTCTCTCGCTCCTCTCCGCTTCTCTGTTTTTTTTCAGTTGCGTGCTCTCTCTCTCCTCTCCCCCTCTCTGGTTTTTTCTCTCTCTCTTTCTGGCCCTCTTTCTCTGTCGCTTTGTCTTCTCGTTCTTTGTGGAGTTGCCGACCCAAAAAGTGCGAGGAGAGTGGCTCAAGTTGTCCGCTCTCTCTCTGTCCGCGCCCCAGGTTCAATCCGCGGGGGCCTGACGAGCGTCTCGGGCAAGACGAATGGGACAACGCAGTTGCGACCTACCGAACGCAGTTGCCTGAAGACTCGGGCTACCTGTCGTACGGGCCTGCAAACGGACGCTGCAACAAGTGGAAAGAAACCTATTTGACGCACCGATCTGTCTGGGGCCAGTGGCTGACCGGCGAACTCGTCAAGGCGGCTCGACAGTTCGGCCTCACGGCCACGCAACTCGCGCTCAGCTGGGTGTACACCCGGCCTTTCGTAAGCACGGCATGTGGTCACGACTTCCGGGGGAAAGAAAAGGAAGAATTGGACGAGACGGAAGAAGAAAACGCAGAAGAAACCGATACGGTGTTTGGCTGCTGGCTGTCTTTTTTGAGGCACAGAGACTCCGTGCGGGGGGGGAGATGTACACCGCGGGGGCGAGCAATCGGGGGAGGGAACGGAAGAGAGACAGGTGGAGACACAGTGGGCGAGATGGTTGAGGCGAGTGGAAAAGGAGGAAGGAAAAAGCGGAAACCAGAGGGAAGGAGGGAAGGAAGGGAAAACCCGGGAACGAGTGAGCAGGCAGGAGGACGGTGACGACAACAGAAAGCTGAAAAGGGAAGAATGACTCGACAGCGGAGACGCCAGGACAGATTGACGAATGAAAAGCCCCGTACCTCTGCGCAAAACTCGTTCGTGCTCGCTTCGTCTTTTCAGCTCGGAAGTGCGATCATTGGACCTCGAACGATCGGCCAACTCCGGTACGAGAAATGGGAACACTGGTCGGCTCTCCTTTGGCCCTTTCTTTGTGTTCGGTCTGGGTTTCGCTCTTCCTCGTCGGATTCCTCCTGGCGAGCTCGCGCTCCGTTTATTCTCTTCCGTTTCCGTCGTTGTGCACGGCCTCTCTGTCGAGGTCGAGCAGCAGAGCCCACTGAAACTGAAAGAGCAGTCAGGAGACGAACACGAAACGCGCGCGCGTCGTGGCAACTGAATTCCCGCAAATAAACAGACGACGCAGGAAACGGGATAGTCCTTTTCAACCAAAACGCAAATGGAGATGCGCACTGGACCCCCACGGAACGACTGAGCGTCAGACTCTTCGGTCTTTTCTAACTCGGAACAAAATCGACGGCCGGCTCTCTCGCCCCGCATATCCTGTGTGTATGGGAACGGTGTGCCTTTCCTTCGACACCACACGCGTTCGGGTAACCACATGTGGGCATGACCAGCCGATTCTGCGTTCTGTCCACGGGACTGCAGTTTCCGTCTTTGTCGTCTTCTGCTGCCTGCTCCTCAGAGACGCCGTTCGCGCCTTGAACTATCCCCTGCCACCGGCGCTGGAGAACGATCTCCACGAGCTCTTCCTCAGGTTTCGCGCGCCGACGATGGGCGGCCCGCAAGTGGGGACGGTCTTGGAAGATCTCGACCACGGCCAGCTCATCTCGCAGTCCGAATTCATGAAATGGGGGCGGCAGCCCATCTGGAGCGGGGGCAGATACTGGCCGAATTGGGTGAGGACTGGGACGCATGCAGAGGTAGAGTCCAGGCGAGGGTTTTCCTCCGAGAGGAAAGCGTTTCGCCAGCCAAGTCGGCCCGAGGCCGCTTTTTCGAAGCTACGCGCAGGGAAACGGGGGAGGGTGCTCGAGAAGCGGCCGGCGATTTAGAGCCGTCGTCGTCTCTCACGAGAGGTAGACAGCAGCTTCTCGCCTTTCTCCTTCCAAGACGGTTCTCTGTTGTCGTGGTCGATGTGTGCATGCAGTGGCGGGTTTATTGGGACCGTATATCTGGGCACATTCGGAACGTTTTTTTGTTTTGTCTTGCCGCGTGCCTTTGTCGCCGCAGCCGCAGCCTCTCGTGGCCGAGAAGGTAGACTATCTGCGCAAACGCGAAGAGCTGGTAAGACTTCACTTTCTGTCTCCGCTGGATTTTTTCCAGCTGGGGAGATTGGGGGTGCGCTGTCTAGACACTGCGTCGTGGCGGCCGCTTCCCGTCCCACGTTTCCTGCTCCGCCGGCTCTGAAGTCTCACGGACTCGCCATTCCAGAGAGCTTTCGGCACACGCTTCCCCGCGGCAGTTGGAATTCATTTCGCAATCTCACTTTTTTTTTCTGGCTCTGTCGTTTGGTCCTGTTCTGTAACCCCAATACACTACCAGAAGTACATCTCCAAATGCGTATGGATCCATGTATATTATTCATATATATTTATATAGTGACACACGTACTCAGATATATATATATATATATATATATATATATATATTTGTGAACCTAGACTTGTGTGCATATCTCTATCATTATTGGGGTGTCTGCTGTTTGCGATATCCGTCTCGTCTGGCTTTTTACGCCTGCCTTGTCCTGAACTGAGTCTCGGTTCGCGCCGCCGGTCTGATGCCGCCTGGAAGCGTCCGGAGTTTCTTGAAACTCTCTGTTTCCGCAGATCGAAGTTCGCGCTGCGGCGGCCGACACGGATGACCCTTCCGATGATGGCGCCTTCAACGTGCGAATGTGGAAAGAAATGCTGGAAGATCGGAGGCCAGGTAAAAGACAAAAGTCAAAGAAAGTTGTCTCCGCAGTTCTACCTGAAAGGCAATCCCTGCGGAGCTTGTGTCTAGATGTTCTCGAGAAATTCGCGGACACCGTGTAGAGGACTGTGTGTTGCAGACGCTTCGGATCGTCTCGCGTGGGGCGATGCGGAGTGGCAACTTGGCGCGTCTGCCGCATCGGCCGCACCTTTTACTATCCACGAGAGTCGAGTGGAAGTTGATCGGCAACCGCTTTTGTTCCCCTTTGAGCGCGGGCTGATGCATGCGAGCCGTGCGGAGTCCACATTGTACATACACCCCTATCCGCATCGCATGTCGCAGCCGCCTCTGCGTGCCCGTGTCTCACGTTCGCTGTCTAGAAAAAGAGAAAGAAGAGCCCGCATGTGATCGCATGTTGAAGGCCTTGCCGCATCGATGAAATGTCCTTTATTCCTTGACACACTTGCTGACATCCAGACCTAGGAGCCCCCATGTAAAGTCGGGGCCCTCGTTCTGCCTCCCCTCTCTCTCCTTGCTGTGCGTTTCACAAGTCTCGCTCATGGCAGGAACCAGACGCTCATTTCAAGATATGTGTGCGCATTCTAACTGCAGCCGCATATGCATCGAAATCAATATGCACATATACATCGATACGACGCTGCACATGCATGCACACGCGTATATATATACGCCTGTGTAGCTATGAGCCTGGTCATCTCTCTACATATATATATATATACAGAGAGGCATAACGAGAAAGGAAAGCGTACGGGGGGAGGCATGGGTAAAGCGTGAATGTGGATATGTTCACCTTGCGATATGCGGCGTTCTGTGCGTTGTGTGTGGTTTTAGGGGAGTATTTTGCGGTGAAGGAGCAGAAGTTGTTTGGCTGGGACGAGAAGAAGTTCGCTGACATGGACTGGAAAAACTTGACGAGGCATGAGCGAGAGAGCCAAGACCACTCCGACTTCCATTTTGTGTGGCGAGGCGACAAGGTGCGGGCCGCATGCATGCCAATGAAATTACAGAATCCGAAGGCGGAAAGGAGACACAGACGGCACGTTCCATGAATATGTGTGTAGATCATGTACTCTCACCAGGCCCCGCCGCTTGCATGTATATAGTTATGTATATAGAGCCACAGCACGAGTCAGGGATGCGGAGAGGTACATACATGGGATAGAACATCCGGTGCATATATAGAGTTACACTTGTATACATACAGAGATTATAGATGGAGAGAGTGATAGGGATGAGATCGAGAGACCGGTAGATAGATTAACATTCCCTCTTGCGTTTCACATTTCCATCTTCGTATATGTATATATCTGTGGATATGTTTTGGGTTTACTGCAGGTCAATGCCGTTATCTATTTGATCACGTTTCGTGTTTGCGACGCTCATATCGTCTCCGCCTTTTGCCTCTCCCTTATTGTCGAGAGGTTTCTTCTGGCTTTTCTGTCACCTCGTCCTGTCGCAGTTCCGTGTTTTTGTGTCCTCGCTCCTGAAACCCGGCCACATGAACATCGCGTTACCGCTTCGCTTCCGTGTCTCCTTGCCTCTCTTTCCCTCGCTTTTTCCGCAAAGGCATCTTACCGTTATTTTCGTCCTGCCGTCCTTGCCGCCTCTAATCACTCACCGTTGTCGGCGTTTCTCTGTCCCTCTTCTTGTCTGATAAATAGATTTACCGCGAGAACACGACGGAGGCGATGCGCAACTTCTACCGGAACAAAAAGGCGATTTGCGACGTTATGCACAGGTCCGACGCCTCTCTTTTCTGCCTTCCACTCTGTGCTCCGTTGTCTCTCCCCGTATTCGCACTTCTACATTTTTTTGGCATTCGAGAGCCTCATGCATTCACGGTGTCTTTTCTTTCGAGATCTCGGCGTTATTCTTGGTGCCTAAGAGACAGATTGCATGCGCTGCCTTCCCCGCCCACCTCGAGTTGTGTCATCGTCTGCCACAGCACATATGCAGTTATTAGTGTGTTTTCTGTGCGTATACCCACACAAAAATATTTGCGTATTCATGCATATATATATATGTAGATATATCGAAGCATGCATTGAAATGATTGGACAAGGGTGTACCAGAGATGGGGTCTCAGAATCTGTGCGTTGTGCTCTTGTGTCTGTTGTTTGCAGAAACATCATGCAGTTTCAAGATATATACAGTAACATGGAACGAGTTAGTCCAATGCCTTACCTCGTTCGTGTCCTGTTCATCTGGAGACAGTCGAAAAGAGCGTTTCGCTCTGTTTTCGCCTCGTCTCCCCAAACCAAAGCTCAGATCCCTTCCCCCCCTTCCCCTTGGCCATTTCCCGAAGGCGTCACTTACATCGCATTCACACGCTTTTCCATAATCATGTTCATACAGATATATAAGCTTTTTTATGTTGATAGAAACATAGATAGGTAGATCGACGCGCATAGTTATTTATATTAATACATATATATATATATATATATACATGTATCAAGATATAGCGGTGCCCGTAGTTTGATGGATAACGCGATCGTACAGCCATACCTTTCCTCGTTTGCGCAGAGGTGATTCTTTTGAGTCAGTTGCATGATTAACGCACCAGTCACACATCGATCCATCGCGGCAGGGAAGCGTACCCCGTCAAGCGGAAGGCCGTAAAGTGTTTTCTCTTACTTCCTGAACGTTTTTTCTCTGACAGCCTGGGCGAAGCAATGGATTCATACAATTAACGGTCACAGACGCTTTGCTTCCGTCATTAACATATGAGAATGATTTTAATGCAAGACATCTCAGGCAAAAGAACTTAATCTAGAGGAGGACCGAAGGCGAATTTCCTGATGGTGAAGCTCGTTATATACCAATGCATATAACTATCGATCTACGAAGATGTCCATCAGTCCCTGCATGCATTCGTTTGTGCGGTCGCATGCATATATATATATATATATATATATATATATATATATGATCTGTCAGTGCCTGTGTCGATATTTCGTTAGGCACAAAATGCGCAGGAGAAAACTGTTAACGGAGTGTTTGTGCTCTTTCTTTTTCAGACTCCGGGATTGTGGTGCAGCATGTGGAATGAGTGGGACTACGATCTGATCGACAAGCGGCTGAGAGAGCGACACGGCATCGACATCCTCGATAAAAAGGTGTGAAGGCAAAGATACCGAAACGGCGCAATCGTGCGAAACACACCGAAATCCACCAGAGCACGCGAAATGCCACAGCAGTGGCAAATGCACACATACACATCTTACAGGGCTATACACTATATATATGTATGTATGCATGTATGTATGTATTTACGTATGTATGTATATGACCCCCTTCGTCCATGAATCTCCAGCCTTACACAACCATATATATATATATATATATATATATATATATATATGGATAGATAGAAACCTTGATCCGGAACTGGGTGTACGCAGGGGAGATGGAAATGTTTGAACGTGTTTTCTGTATGCTTTTCTCAGGTTTGGAAGCTCGTGGGGGATATTCCAGATAAGGAGCGGAGAAGACGGCTCGAATTCACAGAGCCGTTTTGGTACTGGGAAGACGGCGGGCAGCCCGACATGCCGTGGGAACATGCGACAGGCGAAGATGTGACGGATGGAGGGACACAGCCGTAGCGTCGCTCTTCACTTTTCTTTGCACGATGTGGTTTTGCCTACGTTGGAACGCCACCATATATATATATATATATATGTAACACTGGCAGCTGTCGGAGCGAGAGAACGAGACGCGTTTTGGTTTTTGATGTGTAGCGATTGCGGATGTCAGGGGTGGGGACGCGCCGCGTCAATGGAAGGTGCGCTTTTCGGAGAATTGAGGATCCGTCCGGGGTTCAATGTTCGCTGTTTCTCTATCGGCCAGTTTGCTTATCGAGCCGACGGCCGTTTCGCGTTAGACAGTTGAGCAAGGACAGCCTCTCGCTTGAGCACCAAACGCACAGCTACGCCCGCTGGCCCCGCATATATGCGGGTACCTAGGTATGCAGTTCGTCTGCTTGCTGCCCGAGGCTAGCGCCTCTCCACATGTGTTTTTCGCCTCGGCTGGAGTTCCTGTGCGCGTTATAATATTTGCGACTGGCTAGGCCTCCACGAAAAAACTAAACGGGGCGGGCACGAAGCAGTAGCATAGCCGCCGACTGTTTATCCAGTGCAAGGGAAAGAAAGCGAAGCGTCTGTCAGGCGAGCTTCCCGTCGAGCGGGAAACGTTCCCTTCTCCGTAGGGAGGCGTCCAGCGTATTTTTGGTAAACAGAGACATGTCCTGTGTCAGCTATTATACCGCATGCACGGGCCATGTGTCGAACACACAGCGCGCAGTCCAGTTTCTCGTCGCTGCGGGGCTCTCGGGCAATGCCACGAAGCGTGCAGAGGCGTCACATGCAGCCGCGTCTCGCGCTGGCGACCCGAAAGTGAAAAAAACGCTCTGTGTGTGCCTGAGACTTTCGTGTTCGGCCTGATAAGCGGCTCGTGGTCCTTTCTCGAGGACAACGTAAATGTATCCGACCACAGGTCGTCTGTATATGTAGAGCTAGTCAACCATATACGATGTAAGTCGCTGGTTGAGTGGCTGCATACACCCCGTCTTCGTGCTGCAGGAACCGAAGCAAATGTGTGTTCTCACTGTCCGAGACTGATGGAAATCAGAAACGCTGGCCGTGGGGCGCGTAGATCTAGCCGTGAAAAGGTCGAGTTCGAGACCGACAGCCATCCTGTGGTGTTCTTACACTAGGGAACCTCCCCTTGCTGGAATCATAGATTGGCCATCGACGACCGCTTTTTGCATGAATACATAGAGTTTGGCAGACTACACCGAAACCAGCAAACACTGTAGATTCTGCGAGGCTGCGAAGACGCGCGTTGGAGGAGTCAGAAGAAACGACAGGAAGGCGCAGCCTCTGTGCCAAAGTACCGCGCCTCGCCGTCCCTTTTTACCCACACGGACGAGGCCAGAAACACGGACGACCAAAGCGCTATTTCACCTGCTTTCACACCCGCACAAATGCTTCACAAGAAATGTGAGTCGTCGTGTGCATCCAAGAGACACAAAGACGCAATCCCACCCACGTACGGCGCACACAAGGTGTTCCTCCGCTTCTGCTGGAAGGCTACGGAGAAACGCCCATTTCGGCTGTTCAGGGGGTAAAGGCGCCGAACGCTACAGGTACGTGGTGAAGTTTCCCTGCAGACGGCGATTGCCAGAGTCTCAAGGCGGCTGAATTCCTGCAAGGTTTGGGATCCTGGAGCGATGCTAAACAGTCGCGTTTGGGGTAGACGAAAAACGCCTTTGGCTCTGTGGTTCCCTCAAACACGCAGTTCTGATCGCAACAGAAAATGTGTTTCTTCCAAGTGCGAGGAGCGCTACAGCCAGGCATCCCTGCGTGCCCACCTTTACGGGTTACCCGCCTCGGGGTCTCCCTCTTGTGTCCTGACCTTTCACTCAAACGAAAGCCCGAACGAGGCTGGCTGCACCAGCTAGGCGACTGCTGAGGCGCAACGCAAGCTCCCCCCCCCCCCCCCCCCCCCCCCGGAGACCTGTCCTTCGAAGAGTGCTGCCTTCCCCACGAGACTCTCTGTATACGCCCAGGCGTGAGAGCGGTGTCCTGCGTCGATTCGCCGTTTTCCGAAAAACGGGACAAAAGGCCTCGCATCTACGCCGAAACATCGCTTCCTGCTCGCTCCTGCGGAAACGGTCGCCCCCCTCCCCGCTCACGACTTCCACATGATGCGAAGGGTGCCGACATAGGCTCGGTTCGATGCTTCGCCCAAGGCGTCGGGTGAGTCGACTCCACGGGGCAACGGGTCGGCTGCCTTAGACGTATACCTTTGCAGGCGTTGGTGTAAACGGACGCCGGTTACACTCGAGCAATCACTGCCTTTGCCCCAGCGACCGCCACGGATGATATTCTCGTCTGGTAGAGAACCGTGCTGGACTGTTTCTGCAAGCGCCACGGGAAGAGCCCGCGATCAGAATGCCCAGGATCCCTTCCTCGACTGCGCGCTCACAAACATCCACTCTTTCGCAAACGCACCCACAAAGCTCTGCTCCGGTGGCGAATCTGCTTTCTCTCAAACGCAAGAAGGTGGCGGCCAGATGCCTTCTGTGATGGCTCTGAGGGTCGGGTGATCGACGGGGACCACAGCCTGCAGTTTCCGGGCGAACTGAAACAGTGCCTGCAAGACAGAGCGCAACCGTCCCTTATCGCCGCATCATATCGTCTTCCTCTCTCCAGCGACAAGCCTACACTTCTCCCGGCCTTTTTCTGTCTTTCTTCGGATCCTTGGACCTCTCTTCAGTGCTCGACAACTCACCAGGCTGCGGCGGTGTGCCCGTCCACCCCGAAGTGCATGCACGCCCCTCCAAAGCGTCTCCCAGCCGGCATGCAACAAATCCACATGGCTCCATCCGACCCGTTCCTCTGCTCAGAGCAATATATGTCAGCCTCTCCCCAAGACGTGTACAAGCATTACATATATATATATATATATAAATATATAAATATATATATATATATATAAATATATAAATATATATATATAAATATATATATATATATATATATATAAATATATAAATATATATATATATATATATATATAAATTTATATTGATGTATATTTATACAGACATGGATACGGGTGCGTTCGCGACTGCATGCACATATGTCCATGCATCTGCGGGGGTAGGCGGAGGCCCGCAGATCGGTTCTCTTACGTCGAACGTGGGTTCCTGTCGAAGTGTGATGGAGTGGCCGATCACAATGAGGCCCTTTCGAGCGCGAGAGAAGGCGACGTTCAACCGCCGCCAATCAGCCAAGAAACCCACTGCGCCCTGAAGAAAAAAAAGCAGGGAAATCCTCCGAAGTGAAACGCGAGCTGTGCACACCGCGTTCCTCACACTGGAAACACAGTCCGACGTTCGCACAGGAGCCGACAGGACACCCTGAAAGCGCATCTCTCGGCATACAGGGCGCGCGCACGCGCAGCAGTTGTCTCCGGCCTGGCGTCGCTCTCGCATGCGGCCCAGTTTTCTCCACGTGATTCAAAGAGTCGCACGGGTCTTCCACGGAGACTGGAGACACAGATTCCCCAAACTACAGGCAGACTGAGCATGCATGCACGCAACGCACGCAACGTTTTGCCGAGACACATGCATACGCGGCCACTACAGTGGGTTGAATTCTTGAGCTTCCTTCTGGAATGCATGCGCGCGCGCATCTGCGCGTGCGGCGCTTCGTTTTGGAAAGAAACTTCAAACGAGACATTTGTTTGAATCAAGTGTGACTCTTGACTTACAGTAGGGTGATATCGAGAGGTCGGCATCTCACCAAGCCAATATTTGGACGGGAACGCTATATCTCAATACATATAGACAGCAATACATATTGATACATGTGTGTAGAGGTAGATACGTGGGTGAATGCATATACACAACACTGCAATTACACGCGAAGGGGGGGTGTACACGCTGCGCCCCGCCTCAACCGATTTCGGGTTGTTTCTTGGAAACGGCGTTCAGCCGCACGTGCGACTGGACGGCGACACACTTACCGCAGGATTGCACCTGACGCAAGTGAAGATGATGTAGTCCTTCTCGCCGCCCTGGAAGGAGTCGACTGTGGAGAGAAGAATTTTGTTGTTCGGCAGCGGTCGGTGAGAAAGCCGTCCATCGAATGCTTTCTGAGGTCATGCACCGGGCGGAGATCAATCAGAAGCCGCGCCAGAGGAGCAGAGAGACAAGACGCAAACGCGAGTTCTGGAGAAAACTTCCACCGGCCGGAATGAGCGTTTCTCCCCGTTCTCGACTGCAGCACGCCTCGCTCCTATCTTGCTCTTGTGAGTCTCTTCGCCTTTCGTTTTCCTTCTCTGTTTTCGTTGCTGCATTCGCTTCTGGGATGCTCGTCGCCAGTCGCCAGGCACGCGTCAGAATAGCGACGAGGCAGAGGCACGGCAGATAAATGTCTATAACTCCAGCACGTCTTCAGCCTCTCCCTAGCCCCGCATTTCTGTGGGGGCTCTTCTCTTTCCGGTGCGCTCTGGTCAACTCTTTCTCGCTGCCTCCCTCTTCCACGCACGGCTGCCGACATGCAAGGCGCACGACCCTTCCTCTCGAAAAGAAACCGCCAGTTGGCCTGCCCTGCTCCGATTCGACGATTGCTAAAGCCTGAACGCTTCATCGCGTGGTCACCCCCCCTCCCCCCCCCGTGTCTCACAGAGTCGCCCTCAACTCTTCGACAGCAGCAAGTTCATCCCTCTTGCTCCTCTTTTTCCTCTCCTCGTCTTCCTCTCCGCTTCGTTCTCCCCTTTCCTCGCCTTCTTACCTCGTGGCGACTCACACGCCTGTACGCCTGTGTACAGGTGCACATCCACAGTGGCACGGAAAACTGCATGCAGCGGCGCTCCTTCTTCCACAGCGGCCTCGACTACCAAGCAAGCCGTGCGTCGCAAAGCGTCCGTTTCAATTTTTCCATTTTTTGTCTGTCTTCCGGAGCGCTTGCCTTGGCGCCAACTCGCGCTTGCAGGCGCCCCCGGCGGAACACGAAGACGCGAGAGCGAGGTCGACGCCCCCAGCCGCCAGTCAGCCGGTCCGTATTACACGGGAAGGCGGGCACCGCAGCGGCAACCGACGCAAGAGAACGAAACAGAGATTCGCGTGTGAGGAGGATTCTGCAAGACTGCGTTGCGAGTGGACAAGTCTTGCAACCACCCCGACGAGAAACGGCTTCCGAGGAAAAATCGCAAGACGCACGCGGGGCAAAAAACCTGAGAAGGCACCTGCCGAGACGGCCGCTACCCTCGTTTGAGCTACCAGAAAATAACGAGCTCGCGTTTCCAGGAGTTTCCCTTCAAGCCGCGACGGGAACGCGCAGTTGGGATTCATCTCCTCTTCCAGATGTGGACCGCCGACGCCTCCACCCTCACCTTCCGTCCCAAGATGCGTTCGAGGAGAGCCAGCTGCCCTACGTAGGGGCTGATCACGCCGATCGCCTCTGGAGCCACGCCGTCGCGCAGAAGAAGTGAGGCGCAGCGGACAGTCAGGAGAGCCTCCCTGCACGAGCGAAGTCGAGAAAGGCAAGCGAAAAGGACGAGAAAGTGGAAGTGAACAGGGGGGAAAGGGGGGAGAGGTGGACCCGGCGACCACGCAGCACGCGGCTGGACGGCATACACTTGCGCTCGGTACACCGCGTTTTTGAAGGGAAGAAAAAAGGCGAGACAGAGGGACACGAATCTCCCTATGAGAGTGGACAGAGACAAGGGAAGACGTCTGGGCGGAGCGACAACGGAAAGGGAGAGACAAAGGCAGAGAGGCACATTCAGAAAGCACTCCGAGCCGCTCCCTCGAGTGGTTGCGACGCGTGCTGTATCGGGGTACGAGCGACGCAAAGAAAACGACGCGGCGAACAGACGTGCTTCGCGAGAGCCCTCTACAGGCCTTCAAAAAAAGGATCCGGGAGGTTCAAACTGAATGAGACGTGCGACATACGCAGCGTTGTAGTAGGACAGCCGCACACTGCCTTCGTTTCGCAGGGAGGCTGCGTTGCGATCGGTCCCATCCACGTCTCCAAGAAGCCCCTGTCGCTTTTTCAGGTGCGCATGCCCCGCCTGGTCCTCGCGCAACAGGTCAAAAATCTCGCCGTCGTCTCTCTCGATGATGTCTCGCAGATCCCACTGCGTCTCCGACCAACTCAAGGCGCCAGCAGCACCTGCGGCGCTCCTGTCTCTGCCGTCCCCACACGCAGAAGGCGCGAGGCGCGAGGGACCAGTATCAATCACTAGGAGAGGCGCCGTGTCGAGGGCTGCGTGAACGGTCCGCGGAGACGACCCGCATGCAGACGAAGCAGAAGGAGAGGCGGAAGGAGAGGGAGAGGCGGAAGGAGAGGGAGAGGCGGAAGGAGAGGGAGAGGCGGAAGGAGAGGGAGAGGCGGAAGGAGAGGGAGAGGAAGGCGGACCAACGGAGGCAGGTAGACGAGGTGTAGCGCCTGTTCGATGCGTTCTTTTCGGCCACGGGATCGACGGGGAGAGGTCAGCCGGACGCGCGAAGACGGACTGGTGGCTCTTCAACAGTCCTTGGTAAAAGAGGGACGAGATCAACTCGCACATGCTCCCAGGCATGCGGAACTGCGTATCCAGGAGGAAGTAGTGAGGCACTGCGCCTGCAGAGGAAACCAGGCGGCGTCAGAATCGAGCAGAGGATGACCATTACCCTCCAACCAGGAGACGGACCAGCAAGCTAGAGCGGACGACACCTCATGTGCTCTTGAGAAAAGGGCCTTCTGCCAGCAGAGACAAATCTCGATGGATGGGTCCAGCACATCGACGCCGAGGTGGAAAGAGAAATTTGCAGTCACAAATGCAGATGTCGAAACACACAAATCGAGAAACAGACAAGAGACCGGCATGCAGGTGCTCGTGGCCCTAGGGCCGCTTGTTTCTGGCTTTGAAGGAGACCACCAACATAGACCAGTGGCGAGAGCCGGGGTCGCGGAGCCAAAGAGACGACTGCCTATACCGCCTGTCTGAACCCGACATGATGCGAAGGACAAAAAATACACACTGAGAGATTCGCAGATCGCCAAAACCCCCGGGGAAATAGCAGTGTCTCAAAAGGAAGACAGCAGAGCCGCGAATGGGGACGACAGAAAAACCCTCCCGGTCGAAACACGGACTCTGAGTGAGGAAGCTGTCGAAGGCGGATCGAACCATGACGGGACAGGCTTGAACACTTTGGCCGGAAATCTGCGCCGGATCTCCAACGAGGACGAGTTTCGTGCACTTTGTCTGCGCGAGGACGATCAAACTCCGAAATTCTGAAAACACAAAAAACAGTTAGACCTTCTGACCGCTTCATTCCCGTCTTTCGACGTAAACGTCCTTCCCCCACACACAAGCTTACCTATGTATGTATATATATTTATATGTATATACATATATGCACTTGAGTATGTGCATACATGCCCGCAGCTATCTAGGTGTATAAGTATACATATGTCCACATCGACGTAGTTATATAGATGGAAAAAGGAAATGCTCACAAATTCACGCAGAGTATGCGTATCATTGCATACGTGTATTTGCGTGACTATTTACGAAAATATATTCGTGTGCATGTGTGCACACGCATTCGCGAATATGTATTTCAGAAATCAACACGCAAACCCAGGAGCACGGGCGTGTGCAGGGAGGTGCGAGGTGTGCATTTTCGTGGAGAGAGAGACGCGTGCATGCACAGATGGGGTGAGCCGAGGACGGCAGCGACGAGGACAGGCGACAGGGCGGCTGTACCGGTGATCTGAGAGGCCTCGTCGATCAGGATGCGGCGCGGCGCAATTCTGCGAAGGTTCTGGCCCTGCATGCACGCGGGGGTCGAGCGGAACACGACAGCGCATTGATGTCCCAAATCGCCGAATGCGACTGACAGGCGAAACGGCCTCTCATGCTGCTCCTGGCTCTCTGTGCACGACGACGCAGACTTTCGCTTTCTTAGATATCGCCATATGCTTATAACTCCCTCTACACATGTCTCCTTGTCTCTCCAAACACATACCCACTTTTCTACTTACACACGTATATACACATATCCATATATCCATATATGCATATACATATATATATATATACATATATATATATATATATATATACATATATATATATATATATATACGCATGTCTATTTGTATGGCAGAAGGGTATTTGCATGTCCTTCAGCGAGGATCCGAGTTTGGTTGGGTCCTGCCAGCGACGCCTCGTCTGCGCGTTTTTTTTAATGTCAACGCCTAGGCGTCAGTCGACGCCGTCGAGAGTGCGAGCCTTCGTGTCTCTCTCTCCGTCCGCATTCCGTTTCTTGGCCCCGCGTTTCTGCTCTTTTGTGCGTGTTAAGTATCCAGCATTTGCTGTTTAAACCCTAAAGACAAAAGATCATCGAATATAACGGTATGCTCCTCGCTTTACACCCTAGAGGGAAACGGGTAACCCTCTTCGAAATACCTGGTAGACGGTATCGACGAAGACGGGGACGCGCTGGCGGTAGGCGAGAGTCTGGCCCTGGCGAGGCATACAACGAAAAGAGCTATGAGGCGCATGCACTTTCCGGAAAATGAGGTGAAGAGAGCGAAAGGCGATCCCGTTCGTCATCACCGATCAAGGCAAACCGGTGGGCACACATACGCCTACGCCCGTGCATGCAGCCGGCAGCTGTCCTGGAGCAGAGAGTGCATGCGAAAAGTGCAGGCCGATGCTATCGCGCAAGTGCGAGATCATGCAACGGGTGACTGCGTGCAGACACAGAGAAGCTGTACAGCTCTACCTCACGCGCATGCAGATGCCGGTGCCGCGCAAACCTACCTGCGTTCCGCTCGCCGTTGAACTGCGGCGCGGCGAGTAACCGCCGACAGCTGGCGAGTAGTCGCCCCGCCTCTCCAGCATGCCGACGGTGTGCGATCGTACTCCTGGTCAGAAAAGAAAAACAATTCTCTTTTCACGTCTCTTTCAGAGAAAACATACGACAACGAACTGCCCCGTAAACCCACAGGTCTAAATATTCATCAATATGTAGGAATGTGCATACACACGGCAACAAGCATATCTCTATCTATCTATCTACCTACCTACCTATCTATATACGAATATGTGTTCTTCCACGGTTCACGAGTTAGACCCGTCCTATGTATATGGATACGTTTGTGTTTTTACGTTCCATATATAAATAAGCATGCCGATGGAGCTGTTTTCCTTGAGGCTCCTGACCTAGGTTGCCCAATTTGGACCGAAGAGCATCGACTGCCGCATGCGTTCCTGCACCAGCGAAAATGGGCGAGGCTGTCTCGCCGTCGAGACCAGCCGCCCAGAGACTCAAAATGCAGGCCGCGACGAGCGTTTTCCCCGTACCAGGTGGCCCTGCGCATAACGCCAATGTCGACACGCAGGGAGGACACACCGACTGAAGTTGCGGAGTCGACATTCAAAGAGGGAAAAAAGGAGACATAGAGGTGGAGACAGGTAGCTAGCAATAGACAGACGCAAATGGGTTTATACACAGAGACGTAGCGCGATAACGAGGGCACGAGAGGGACACGTGCGCAAGAAAGAAGAGCGAGAGACGCACAGGCAGGTAGGTTTGCTTCTAGCGACAGAGAGGGAGGTCGGTAGATCGAGGGAGTTTTCTAAAGCGAGAAAACGAATTTGGTGAACCAGAAAAGGAAACGGCAAGCGCATGCAGAGTCCTGGCGTGCCGGAAGGCGACAAATGACAGCGACGAAAGCAAAACGTGTGGGAGAGTAATGAAACGGCGACGCCAAGCGCCGAGGACTGCAAAGCTAACAGACACCACAAAGGAAGTGACCAAACGTTAGGCTCCGTTTCCTGTCCCCTGAGTGCATTTTCTCCCCCTGAATCCTTTCCGGTTATACTGCATGCAGTGGGGGTGGCTGCGTCGCTCTCGCAGTTCCCAACACATGCACAGTTCACTAGCAGGTCGTTCTTTGCTTTCTTGTTCTTTGCCTACCCTGGACAAGGACTATAGGAGCTGGCGACCGCAACACACAGCATACGACGTTCCTCTGGCTCGACGTGAGAAAGGGAAAGAGAGAAGACAGAACCTCCTCCAGGGGAACAGATGCGGGCGTCGTTTCTGACGAACGAGACGAGCTCGCGTTCGCCCTATACTCGGATGCAAACACTCCTTCCTCGACGCCAGAGGAGCCCGCCTTGGAGCTCGCTGGAAATCCCCCTTCCCTGTCTTCACCCAGGAGAAAAGAGGGGCGAAGAGAAGAAGGCTCAAGCGCAGAGGGGTGAAGAGAAGGCTGAAGCTCAGAAGGCAGACGAGAAGCCTGAAGCGCAGAAGGCAGACGAGGAGACGCGCCCGAGAGACAAGCGGAGGGTTCGGCTGAATCCTTTCGGAGTGTTTCTGCGGTCGCAGATGGAGACTGCATTTTCTGCCGCAAGGTTGGCAGGTCGGAGGCCAGCGCAGGGGGGTACGCGGAAGCACACGGAAAAAGCGGCGGCGTGCATGCAAGAAATAAGGCATGATTGATTCCCCGTCCTGGAGTCGCCTTTCCCGCGAGCTGTGTCGACGTCCCCTGTCGCGTTTTGTCTGTCGCCGTGCCATTCTTCCCTGCGCTGTCGCGTAGCCTTTGCCGCTGCGAGTCGCCTTCTTGCGCCCGTCCAGAAGACAAAGCATACGCCTCCTCGTCGCTGTCTTCCCGTATCTGCCGCCTTCGTGTGTCCTTCTTTTCTGTCGGTTCCCCGCCCGTCTCCGTCGCGTTCGCTCGGCTAGAACGCCTCGAGGCCTCCTCGCGCCTCTCTGCTGCGAGGTCGCCCGCCCCGGTGTCTCCTCGCCGTTCCGCGCCTCGCTCGCCCTGAGCCGCTGCCTCGGTTGGCGTACTTCGCATGCAGCCTACGCCCGTTCCCTCGGCCTCTCGCGACCGCGAGGCCTCGCGTTCGGCCTCCAGCATTTCTGGCAATCGCAGGAGGACGCGCATCGTTTGTTCTGTCAAAGACGGGATGATGGCCGAGAGCGGAACTACCCAGCAGCGGACACGCGAGCTGAGAGAGAGAGGACAAACGTCTTGCCTCTCCGCCGCGCCGTCTTCCCCAGTCCCCGCTGCTGTATCCGCCCCCAACAACCTGGGGCTTGCGAGGGAGGCAGGAGCGGGTGACGATGACGAGGCGTGCGCGTCGGGCACGAGCCCCGCATCCGCGCAGGACGGCGCCGCTGCCTCGCGGGCGCAGTCTCCGTTTCTCCTTTTTGCGTCAACTCCTTCCCCGTCTCGTCTCTCTCCGGGGGTGTCTTCACCACAGAGCCGAAGCTGCGGCGGCTGGGTCGTGTCTGTTTTTTGCGCCTGCCTCGACGCGGTCACTCGCGTGAAAGGATGCTTCTTGAACAGGCCTACTTTCCCGTGCCCCGCCCCGGGGTCTAAGAGCGCAATCGAGAGCTCAGGCGAAGGCAGCAACGGCGTGACGCACACGCACGAAGACTCTGAAAAGGCCACCGCTTTCACGCGCCGCCCGAGAAAGACCCACTTCTGCAAAGGCGGCAACTCCCTTGCCGGTCGGCCGCCGTCTTCCCGATGGCGTAGCTTGCTCACATCCTGAAAGCGCCGAGCCAGGCGACGCACACAAAGAAAGAAAAGAATTCAGAAATCAAGACTGTCCCCGCACGACACCTGGTGCCGAATCGCCTCGGCTCGGGGGTGTCCGTTGTGTTTCCGCGCGGGGGGTTCACACAAAACAGAGAGAGCAAGGAAAGCGCCGGCTCAGGACGACGAACGCATCTGCTTTCTGGAGCGAGAAGGACAGAAACAATCAGGAGAGCGAGACAGGAGAGAGAGGCCAGAGAGAAGGCGAGTCGCCGGAGAGTGACTAAAGAGAGACACGGGACAGAGAGAGGCGACAACGGAGAGGAGAGGCGAGAGAGAGAGAAGCGGCAACGGAGGAGAGAGAGAACGCAGGCACACGCGGGGCGCGACAGGCTGCCTCATGGGGCCTGCACGCGCGTTGTGGCTGCTCTTTGCATCTTTGCCAACTTTTCGCCTGTCCACTTGTTTTCTTCTCCCTCTCTTCGCACCTTTCGCCAGTGGACAAACCGTTGCCAGAGCTGCTCGCCGTCCGTGTTCGTCGAGCCTCTTCCCTCGCGGTCTCCATCTGTTTCGCACGCGTCGCCGCGTCTCCGATTTTCAGGGTTGTCCGCCCCCAACCGCCCCGGAGCTGTCTCCGCAGCCTTCCTGAGGCAGTCTGGAGCCTGTTGCCTCTGACGTCTCTCCTCATTGTCCCTGAAAACCCCCCCGTGTCTCTCGCGCCAACCTGAAAAAGCCGAGACAGACAAGAGGACGCATCAACCGAACCACACCAAGCGAATCAGGGCGGAAAGGCAATAGCAGTGACGCCGCGCCGTTCGCAACTGAAACCTCGCTCGACACAGACCGTCGCAGAAAGGGGTGACGCACCTCCGCACTCGCGTGTCTCTGCCGTGGCAGATTCGTGGTTTCTTCCTTTCCGCCCGTCCAACCAAAAGCGCAGCTGCTCGTCGTCGCTGAGACTCCGGTCGCCTTTTGGCAGCGTCTCTGCGGTTGGCGAGGAGCCTGGAGTTTGAAGCGAAAACGTCGAGTGAGCGGGGGACACGCAGTCGCGACGCGCGTCTGCAAGCCGCTGCTCGAGAGCTGCTGCCGCCTGAAGAAAGCGAAAAAGAGCACGGGAAGATGCGCACGACAGACACGCCTCAAAAGGACGAAAGGCGATTCAGAGGACGACAAAGCAGGAGAGTGAAGACGGAAAAAAAGGTTAGGAGAGAACATGGCGCGTCGAATTGAGAGCGTCGCCGCAAGTACGCATCAGCCATCGCAACTCCCTGGACAAGAACCTCCAATTGGGAACGGGGTGCAAAACGCCCTGCGCAGACTTCCTAGGCAGCTGTGCATCTGTGCAGCCACGCGACGGACAGGCTAAGGCCTCACGCGAGCTCGCGTGACTCTGTCAGCGACAGGCAGTGCGCAATCGGAAAAGACAAACGGTTATTCTAGCTATGGATGTGCGCGCACACCTAAACATTCATCCACATATATGTACATATATACATATATATATATATAGGCATACATCTAAATGCATTTATACACATGTACGTATATCTATGTACGTGCAGGCAAACGTATCTACGTATTGATGCATGCCCACGAATATGTATATATTTACATATGTTGTATGCGCACGATTTCAAAGCAGAGTTGATCGTCCGGCTCTGTGTGAAACATGTTTGCAGCATCGTATCGAGGGGGGCGGTTCACGTTGGGCATACCTCGTCGACGAGGAAAAGAAGGAAGTACGACTCGCGACGACTTGACCAAGGCCCAGGCTCCTCGTGGTGGAGTGTCCCCACCCGCTGCTCCGAGTTGAAGTCGGTGAGGACGGCGTCTGCCCCGTCGATCCAGCGCGCATGCAGAAGACTCTGCAGACGGCGAGAGAGAACGAGAAGAAAAGTGTCTTTCACAGAAACATGTGCTTTGCCGAACCCGCACAGGTTGAGGAGTCGGGGGTGGTTTGGGCTGCGACATTTCCTGCAAAGCAAAGGCCGCTTGTAGGATGAAGCCAACCAGAATGTTAGACAGGCGGACGTGTACGGAAACTACAGGTACTTCTCAGAGTAATTTACGGACAGAAAGAAGAGACAAGGCCCCAGGAGGAAATGCTGCAAGACACACGGGTAAGGGGGAAGCGCAGAGACACAACCCCGAGGAGAGGTCGTCGCCACAGACCCGCGAAGCAAAAGACGGGAAATGAAAAAGCCTGAAACGTAACGGAAACGGAGGCAGACACGGCCGAGCACGTCACGGACGCTTTCGCGCGCAAGTGTCTAGGCAGAGCGGGTGACAAAGAGCGCATTCTCGCCAGGCCAGAAGAGAGCGCCAACCCCGCTCTCGTGAAATACTACGCCGGGGCGTTCAATATGTTGACCCGGGGATCGGGAAGCGTCAGTTAGAGGGAGACGCAAAGAGAACAGCGTAGCGGAGGCAAGCAAGCAGCAGCGCAGAGAGGCATATTGAGAGAGGTGAAACGGGAGAAAGAGAGGTCGCAAGCGAAAAAGAGATGGGGCGGTAGACATGCGTACGGGGAACTCGATACACAATCGCGTTGCGACAGACTCTCACGCGCTTTCGTCGTGCAACTTCTTGCCACCAGTGCCTCTCGGCTCGGAAACTCTTCGTTCGAGTTCTCTTTCTTTCTCGCGTTCGTCGTGATCCTGTCCTCTGTCTTCTTCTTTACCTTGTGAGTACAGTGCTCTTTCTTTGGCTTCTTTCTCTTTTTACCCGGCCTTCTTTCTCGTTTGTTTTTCTCCCCTTATCTCTTGTTTGTTCCTTATTTCTGCTTCGTGTCTCCTCGTTGCATCTCTCTTCTCATCTTTCCGAATCTCTTCTGGTCTTTCTGCCTCGCCTCGTTTCCCTCTTCCTTCTCCATCTCTTGCTTCCTTCTGTCGTTTTCTTCTGCTGTTTTCTGCTCTTGTCTCCGTTCCTTCTCTTCCTTCTCTTACGGTGCCGAGCCGAACACTCAAATCGTGCGCCTCGGCGAGAAGTCCGCGTTTGACAAATGCAAAGAGGAGGCCTTCCTGCGTCTCAGCCGCGCCTTCTCGGCCTGCAGTCTCTGCGCTTCGAGAGTCTCCTCGATTCCCAGACTCTTCACCTGCGAACGGCACCAGAGGAGAAACAGGCAAACACACACACGAGAGACAGGTGCACACAAACAAGACGTTTCTTCGGTCTCTTCTTCTCTCACGCGCTAAACGTTCGCCTTCCTCTGCGCATCTGGGTCGGCTTGGAGCTGACTCCGGTCCCCCTAAAGAACGCGTTGGAAACCGACCGGACGTCTGGCCAGAGACACCCAGGGAACGAGCGCGAAAAGCTGCGGAGGCCTGTCGAAGCCTTTACCTCGTCTCAGGCTCTGAGGAGCAACAATTGCAAACTTGGAAGCAAGATGCGTCAACGCCTCATTCGATGCATGCAAATGCTCGCTAGCTGCAATCGCCAAATTGCGGAATGTCGTCGCGGGAACCCGATACATCTGAGGACGATCGGCTGAAGACGTCGACGAGGACGGAGATGCCTCCCTGAGGAGTTTGTCGCGTTTTTGTCTGCTTGGCGTTAGGACTGTCAAGGGAGGAAAAGCTCGAATCGCTTCGCTGCGTCGAGCGGCGTCGGGGATGGCGAGAATCTCTCGCCACACAGCTTCGGCCTTTTTCTGCCGGACCTCTGAGACGTCTTTCGCCTTCCTCGTGTTCGAATTCCCATCCTCCGCGCGTCCCGCACAAGCAACTTTGCCTGCGGACCGCGCAGCCCCGCTGCTGCGAGTCCTCGTTTTTGTACGAGACACGAGGCGTTCTTCTTCCGGTTCTTCCCTGTCTTCCTCTTCGTGTTCGGCCTTGTCTTCGTTCTCTCCCCCCGCGACGCATTCACCCTCTGTCCCCTCTGCTCTCTCTCCTTCTCGCACGCCCGCAACCAATCCCGGTCGTAGGTCGGTTTCCTTCTTCGGCTTCCGTTTGCCTTTTCGCTGGCAAGTGCGCAACGCCAAGCCTCTCTCCTCTCCCACCCGTGAACCTGCCCCGGTCTCTCTCTCTGTCTCTCTCTCTGTTTCTCTCTCTGTCTCTCTCTCTGTCTCTCTCTCTGTCTCTCTGCCCCACACGCCTCTCTCCTTCGCGCCCCATGTCCGCCCCTCCGTCGCGGCGCCTTCCTGGGGACTTGCGCCGGCTTCTCTTCTGCCATCGCCGAATGCCTCAGACCTCCTGGCTGACAGCAAAGAGGGCCGATGCCAGGTTCCACTCTCAGGTGTCTCCGTCGCCCTGTCTTCCTCAGGTACCCCGCGCGAGTTACGGCAGGAAGCCTTCTTCGTCTCTCGCGTCTCCCCGGTCACCTCGCGAGACGCATCGGGCTCGGAGGTTGGCCGGAGAGCATCCGCGAACGCAGGCGCGTCCTGCAAAAACGACAGAGACGCTTGCGGCGCGAGAAAAAAAGAAGACGCGAACGGCGAGGCAGAAGAGGAAGCGGACGCAAGAGAGGAAACAGAAGGAGAAGAAACAGAAGGAGAGGAAGGCGGAGAGGAGGAAGGCGCGGACTTGGAAAGGTGGAGATCCGAATCAGCGGTGGAGCTACTGAACCGACGAGGCGCTTGAGGAGAAACGAGCGAAAGCGAGAGTGCGGAACGTGGCGCGTGACGGACAGGAGCAAACGGAGGGAAAACGGGGAAGGGTGACGGGGAAAAAAAACTTGAACGGGGTATGGTTCGGAGCCCGCGAGAGCGCACAAGTCGAGCAGAGGCAGTGACAGGCGCACCCTCCGCAGGGAGACCGCGCGGGTTCTTGGCCGGGGAGTGAAGACGACTGTGGGGAGGCAAACCTGAGAAACCG